>NC_048604.1:32364347-32686847 GCF_003668045.3 Cricetulus griseus | reverse complement strand
TAAGCTGCAGGATAATATTGTTCTTTCCTAATAAAAAAAAAACATTCCCCACAAAAATAGTTATTCAGTAACATCCAGGCCAATGCTGCTTTGGGGACACTTAAGGAAAAAGACTTAGGGCAAATCCACCAGCTTGTTTTCATAATATGTTTTGTAAATGAATTAATTCCTAGTACTTGAAAATTTTGTGGGGAAGGAGAACAACATTTCCCAAATGCCTTTGAATTCACCAATCGTTTTAAGGACGCAAAATGATTTAGAGATTTTCTTTGTTGTTTTTTCCCTTGATAAAATCGCAATATAGAAATCCGTAATTTCGTTAATAAAATCCTACCGGCAGAATGAGAAGTTTCTGCGCAATGAGCAGCTTTACCTGCCAGGCTAACTGAAAGTGGTTGGAGATAAATCTCCCTTAGACACAGCCTCACTGGAGCTAATTCCTAGCGAAAGCACCACAGATAGGGAGAATGGAGAAAAGCAGGAACCTCTGCCACTGCTGCTTTTATCTTAGTAGACCTATATTAACCAATTTAAAACGATTTTGTTTTCGGTTCTAACCGGAAGCCCGATGTTCAGGAGCCTGGGCAAGGGACAGATTCTCCACTCAGCCGATTTAGGAGGCGCTCTGCCCAAACAACTGCATGAGCTGTGTCCCCGGGACCAGCGAGTCTTTCCAAATCCCTCCACCTCTTGTCCCTCAGCCAGGCCCTCTGGCCAAGGGGCTCCTCGCGTTCTCGTTCCGAGTGGAAAGCCACTCTCTAGAACGCTAGAGGCAGGATGTCCAGATCATAAAGCTCAGCAAGCACCCCGAGAATCAAGACGCTGGAGGTCTGTGTTAGGAAGAAGGTTCGCCAGGAGCTTACCGAACCCGGAGTTCGCTTGCCGCGGCAGCCATACTGCAAGATCCATCCCGCTTGCCGCAAAGCCTCGACTCCCGGGAAAGAGGAGCTTTGGCAGCTAGGTGCTGGTCTATGAACATCGAAATAGCCTGGAATCAAACTACTTTCCAGACTTTTCTGAAAAGGTAAGGCATAACATGGCTTGAGAAATTTACAAGCCAGAGACCCGCGAGATAGGGACTGTGAATTCGTTTGTTTTGTCTGCCCATAGGAGCGAGCGGTGAGCTGCCCCAGCCCATTCTGCCTGCATTTAAGGGCACAGGATGTAAGCTTGGGGTATCCAGACATGAAACAGCTCATCCTAGCAGGCTGCAATACTGAACCGGTTTGGTTTTCACATGGGTTTGTGCAAGAGCAGGTTTTCTGGCTAAACTGTCTCAAAATGCTTGGACGTGTGCCTCCCTTGGACCCAGAGCCTCCCTGTCGCAGTTCCTACTGAAGACAGTAGAGATGAAAGGGGAAGGACCGAACTCAGCCTAGCGCTTGCATCAGCCTCCACCTGTATCGATTTATTCTCCAGTCGGCATGTCTCTAATCAATTTTGAGACATTCCGTTTTAGGTCCTGGTTGTCTGTAATCTTTCCTGAATGTAGACATTCCTGAACCGGAAGCCCGATGTTCAGGAGCCTGGGCAAGGGACAGATTCTCCACTCAGCCGATTTAGGAGGCGCTCTGCCCAAACAACTGCATGAGCTGTGTCCCCGGGACCAGCGAGTCTTTCCAAATCCCTCCACCTCTTGTCCCTCAGCCAGGCCCTCTGGCCAAGGGGCTCCTCGCGTTCTCGTTCCGAGTGGAAAGCCACTCTCTAGAACGCTAGAGGCAGGATGTCCAGATCATAAAGCTCAGCAAGCACCCCGAGAATCAAGACGCTGGAGGTCTGTGTTAGGAAGAAGGTTCGCCAGGAGCTTACCGAACCCGGAGTTCGCTTGCCGCGGCAGCCATACTGCAAGATCCATCCCGCTTGCCGCAAAGCCTCGACTCCCGGGAAAGAGGAGCTTTGGCAGCTAGGTGCTGGTCTATGAACATCGAAATAGCCTGGAATCAAACTACTTTCCAGACTTTTCTGAAAAGGTAAGGCATAACATGGCTTGAGAAATTTACAAGCCAGAGACCCGCGAGATAGGGACTGTGAATTCGTTTGTTTTGTCTGCCCATAGGAGCGAGCGGTGAGCTGCCCCAGCCCATTCTGCCTGCATTTAAGGGCACAGGATGTAAGCTTGGGGTATCCAGACATGAAACAGCTCATCCTAGCAGGCTGCAATACTGAACCGGTTTGGTTTTCACATGGGTTTGTGCAAGAGCAGGTTTTCTGGCTAAACTGTCTCAAAATGCTTGGACGTGTGCCTCCCTTGGACCCAGAGCCTCCCTGTCGCAGTTCCTACTGAAGACAGTAGAGATGAAAGGGGAAGGACCGAACTCAGCCTAGCGCTTGCATCAGCCTCCACCTGTATCGATTTATTCTCCAGTCGGCATGTCTCTAATCAATTTTGAGACATTCCGTTTTAGGTCCTGGTTGTCTGTAATCTTTCCTGAATGTAGACATTCCTGAACCGGAAGCCCGATGTTCAGGAGCCTGGGCAAGGGACAGATTCTCCACTCAGCCGATTTAGGAGGCGCTCTGCCCAAACAACTGCATGAGCTGTGTCCCCGGGACCAGCGAGTCTTTCCAAATCCCTCCACCTCTTGTCCCTCAGCCAGGCCCTCTGGCCAAGGGGCTCCTCGCGTTCTCGTTCCGAGTGGAAAGCCACTCTCTAGAACGCTAGAGGCAGGATGTCCAGATCATAAAGCTCAGCAAGCACCCCGAGAATCAAGACGCTGGAGGTCTGTGTTAGGAAGAAGGTTCGCCAGGAGCTTACCGAACCCGGAGTTCGCTTGCCGCGGCAGCCATACTGCAAGATCCATCCCGCTTGCCGCAAAGCCTCGACTCCCGGGAAAGAGGAGCTTTGGCAGCTAGGTGCTGGTCTATGAACATCGAAATAGCCTGGAATCAAACTACTTTCCAGACTTTTCTGAAAAGGTAAGGCATAACATGGCTTGAGAAATTTACAAGCCAGAGACCCGCGAGATAGGGACTGTGAATTCGTTTGTTTTGTCTGCCCATAGGAGCGAGCGGTGAGCTGCCCCAGCCCATTCTGCCTGCATTTAAGGGCACAGGATGTAAGCTTGGGGTATCCAGACATGAAACAGCTCATCCTAGCAGGCTGCAATACTGAACCGGTTTGGTTTTCACATGGGTTTGTGCAAGAGCAGGTTTTCTGGCTAAACTGTCTCAAAATGCTTGGACGTGTGCCTCCCTTGGACCCAGAGCCTCCCTGTCGCAGTTCCTACTGAAGACAGTAGAGATGAAAGGGGAAGGACCGAACTCAGCCTAGCGCTTGCATCAGCCTCCACCTGTATCGATTTATTCTCCAGTCGGCATGTCTCTAATCAATTTTGAGACATTCCGTTTTAGGTCCTGGTTGTCTGTAATCTTTCCTGAATGTAGACATTCCTGAACCGGAAGCCCGATGTTCAGGAGCCTGGGCAAGGGACAGATTCTCCACTCAGCCGATTTAGGAGGCGCTCTGCCCAAACAACTGCATGAGCTGTGTCCCCGGGACCAGCGAGTCTTTCCAAATCCCTCCACCTCTTGTCCCTCAGCCAGGCCCTCTGGCCAAGGGGCTCCTCGCGTTCTCGTTCCGAGTGGAAAGCCACTCTCTAGAACGCTAGAGGCAGGATGTCCAGATCATAAAGCTCAGCAAGCACCCCGAGAATCAAGACGCTGGAGGTCTGTGTTAGGAAGAAGGTTCGCCAGGAGCTTACCGAACCCGGAGTTCGCTTGCCGCGGCAGCCATACTGCAAGATCCATCCCGCTTGCCGCAAAGCCTCGACTCCCGGGAAAGAGGAGCTTTGGCAGCTAGGTGCTGGTCTATGAACATCGAAATAGCCTGGAATCAAACTACTTTCCAGACTTTTCTGAAAAGGTAAGGCATAACATGGCTTGAGAAATTTACAAGCCAGAGACCCGCGAGATAGGGACTGTGAATTCGTTTGTTTTGTCTGCCCATAGGAGCGAGCGGTGAGCTGCCCCAGCCCATTCTGCCTGCATTTAAGGGCACAGGATGTAAGCTTGGGGTATCCAGACATGAAACAGCTCATCCTAGCAGGCTGCAATACTGAACCGGTTTGGTTTTCACATGGGTTTGTGCAAGAGCAGGTTTTCTGGCTAAACTGTCTCAAAATGCTTGGACGTGTGCCTCCCTTGGACCCAGAGCCTCCCTGTCGCAGTTCCTACTGAAGACAGTAGAGATGAAAGGGGAAGGACCGAACTCAGCCTAGC
This sequence comes from Cricetulus griseus, assembly GCF_003668045.3. NCBI lineage: Eukaryota > Metazoa > Chordata > Mammalia > Rodentia > Cricetidae > Cricetulus > Cricetulus griseus. The sequence goes on along the minus strand of NC_048604.1, from coordinate 32,682,629 downwards.
GCTTGCATCAGCCTCCACCTGTATCGATTTATTCTCCAGTCGGCATGTCTCTAATCAATTTTGAGACATTCCGTTTTAGGTCCTGGTTGTCTGTAATCTTTCCTGAATGTAGACATTCCTGAACCGGAAGCCCGATGTTCAGGAGCCTGGGCAAGGGACAGATTCTCCACTCAGCCGATTTAGGAGGCGCTCTGCCCAAACAACTGCATGAGCTGTGTCCCCGGGACCAGCGAGTCTTTCCAAATCCCTCCACCTCTTGTCCCTCAGCCAGGCCCTCTGGCCAAGGGGCTCCTCGCGTTCTCGTTCCGAGTGGAAAGCCACTCTCTAGAACGCTAGAGGCAGGATGTCCAGATCATAAAGCTCAGCAAGCACCCCGAGAATCAAGACGCTGGAGGTCTGTGTTAGGAAGAAGGTTCGCCAGGAGCTTACCGAACCCGGAGTTCGCTTGCCGCGGCAGCCATACTGCAAGATCCATCCCGCTTGCCGCAAAGCCTCGACTCCCGGGAAAGAGGAGCTTTGGCAGCTAGGTGCTGGTCTATGAACATCGAAATAGCCTGGAATCAAACTACTTTCCAGACTTTTCTGAAAAGGTAAGGCATAACATGGCTTGAGAAATTTACAAGCCAGAGACCCGCGAGATAGGGACTGTGAATTCGTTTGTTTTGTCTGCCCATAGGAGCGAGCGGTGAGCTGCCCCAGCCCATTCTGCCTGCATTTAAGGGCACAGGATGTAAGCTTGGGGTATCCAGACATGAAACAGCTCATCCTAGCAGGCTGCAATACTGAACCGGTTTGGTTTTCACATGGGTTTGTGCAAGAGCAGGTTTTCTGGCTAAACTGTCTCAAAATGCTTGGACGTGTGCCTCCCTTGGACCCAGAGCCTCCCTGTCGCAGTTCCTACTGAAGACAGTAGAGATGAAAGGGGAAGGACCGAACTCAGCCTAGCGCTTGCATCAGCCTCCACCTGTATCGATTTATTCTCCAGTCGGCATGTCTCTAATCAATTTTGAGACATTCCGTTTTAGGTCCTGGTTGTCTGTAATCTTTCCTGAATGTAGACATTCCTGAACCGGAAGCCCGATGTTCAGGAGCCTGGGCAAGGGACAGATTCTCCACTCAGCCGATTTAGGAGGCGCTCTGCCCAAACAACTGCATGAGCTGTGTCCCCGGGACCAGCGAGTCTTTCCAAATCCCTCCACCTCTTGTCCCTCAGCCAGGCCCTCTGGCCAAGGGGCTCCTCGCGTTCTCGTTCCGAGTGGAAAGCCACTCTCTAGAACGCTAGAGGCAGGATGTCCAGATCATAAAGCTCAGCAAGCACCCCGAGAATCAAGACGCTGGAGGTCTGTGTTAGGAAGAAGGTTCGCCAGGAGCTTACCGAATCCGGAGTTCGCTTGCCGCGGCAGCCATACTGCAAGATTCATCCCGCTTGCCGCAAAGCCTCGACTCCCGGGAAAGAGGAGCTTTGGCAGCTAGGTGCTGGTCTATGAACATCGAAAAAGCCTGGAATCAAACTACTTTCCAGACTTTTCTGAAAAGGTAAGGCATAACATGGCTTGAGAAATTTACAAGCCAGAGACCCGCGAGATAGGGACTGTGAATTCGTTTGTTTTGTCTGCCCATAGGAGCGAGCGGTGAGCTGCCCCAGCCCATTCTGCCTGCATTTAAGGGCACAGGATGTAAGCTTGGGGTATCCAGACATGAAACAGCTCATCCTAGCGGCTGCAATACTGAACCGGTTTGGTTTTCACATGGGTTTGTGCAAGAGCAGGTTTTCTTGGACGTGTGCCTCCCTTGGACCCAGAGCCTCCCTGTCGCAGTTCCTACTGAAGACAGTAGAGATGAAAGGGGAAGGACCGAACTCAGCCTAGCGCTTGCATCAGCCTCCACCTGTATCGATTTATTCTCCAGTCGGCATGTCTCTAATCAATTTTGAAACATTCCGTTTTAGGTCCTGGTTGTCTGTAATCTTTCCTCGAGCAAGGGCAATGGAAAGATCCACTCCTCAGTAAATTCCTCACAACCAAACTCATGGGCTGAGTCTCTGGCACAATGTGTGTGGGGCTATCACTGCAGGAACCCGTGAACCCCGGTACCTTCCCATCCCTCAATTCATGTTTTTTTTTTTTTTTTTGTTGAAGAGGGCTACACTTTCATCCATCCCTTAGAAAGCCTCTCTGATATGCTTGACCCAAACTGTCCAAAACCTCAGTGAGCACCCCCAAACTCAAGCAGCTATGCCCCCGAAAGTCTCTCTTAGTAAGGAGTTTTGCCAGGATCTTACCTAGCCCGGAGCTTGCTTGCCATGGCAGCCATACTGCAGGATCCGCTCAGTTTGCACCAAAGAAGTCCCTAGAGGAAAAAAAAGCAGCTGTAACCAGATGCTAGCCTAGGAACAGGCAGATGCACTGGGATTAAAAATATTGTCCCACGTTTGCCTCCAAGGTGAAGAGAACATGGATCGAGGCAATTATCTGGCAGATTTGGATGTTTTCCAGTAATGGATTCTTTGTGTGGTCTTAAAGAAATGGATGCCTGGAAGCCGCTTCACACTGGAGTAACAACTTCGGCTCCTAGTGGAAAGCTTCCAATTTCCCAGTTTAATTTGTGAGGCATAACTCCTCCCTTCCAAACAGGTCCCCACTTTCTGGGGTTTTGGGCTCATTGCATGCTTAAAGCAGGTTGGAGATGGAGGTGATGCAAATCCATTTGAAGTGTTATCTAATGTTGCATCTGAAGTGATACTAATGCTCCCATGCACACTCCTGCTCTACTCTAATTCTTCCTTCCCTTGTAACACTCTTCACCTCCTGTAGCAATAAAATCAATGAAGGGCTGAATGGGGGTCACCTACACATTATAGAGCAACAGGGACTTAACCATTGCACACAGCCCTTAGAGGACTAAAAGCCTACACTCCTAGAGATATAACATCTTCCTCTCCAGGTCCTGCAGAGGGAGGGATCTAGGCACGCCCATATGTATAGAAAACATATAGCCCTGTGAACGTTCCTCTCTGTGGCTACTCACAAATTGATCCCAAAGACGTTGTTGCTAATGATGTTTGCCCATGATTGTAGATCCAGCCCTGGTGAGGTGGGGAATGAGTATCTCATGGCACCTCAGCAGAGAATACAATACGTTTTATGAGAAATACTCCTCTAGTTTTGTTATGTTTGCCCTTTAAAATATTTCATTTATATTTCCCTTCCAGAAACTCCTCCCACAGTTGACCTTTCTTATACAACTAACTGTATATCCTTTCCTGCTAGTACCAAAGAAAGTTTCAATCCCTTGAGCTAAGAAAACTAATCAAGGCAAATACACAAACATGGAATCCATGGTGTTTTTGTTGGACCACAATTCTTGAGTATGCCTGCTCTTGGGGAATATGGCTGATATACAGAATGACCCCCTTGGATACATTGTCCAGATCTACAAATCTAACATCTACTTGCCTCTGACTCCACGTGGAAAGATTATTTGTATTTAACACCACGTCTAGCTTGACTTATAGGCTCCTTTTGTCTGCCCTACTGTTGGGAGATGCTTTGGCAAATTTTTTTTAATTTCATAATTTTTAGGAATAAAAGCATGCATGTAAATTAAACAACACTCACTCAATAGAACAGACCTGAGGTATAGACATCTCAGTTAGAGTAACCACTCTAATGCTGTGGAATTTCACAATGAATTTTACAGAGTCACAACTGAAGGTTTTTCATACATTTATCCTCCACCAAAAAGGAAACATTTCAGGACAGACTCAGAACTGGAAAAACAACTACTTCTTTGACCTCTTTCACAGTGCATAGAGACAATTTGCACTCACTGTTTCCTTGACCCGTTATGTCAGCCTTTCCTGGTTTCTAAGAAATATTTTTTGTGTACACACAGGTACATTGGTTTCACCCCACATGTATGTCATTGACTAGATTGTGCATTGAAGAGTTTACATCCATTATTCTCTTTCCTAGATTATTTTACCTCTCTAAGATGAAACTTTCGAAGCCCATTCATCTGGCGGCCAATTTCATAATTTTAGGTTTCCTAGAGCTTTAACGAATGTAAGCTGCAGGATAATATTGTTCTTTCCTAATTAAAAAAAACATTCCCCACAAAAATAGTTATTCAGTAACATCCAGGCCAATGCTGCTTTGGGGACACTTAAGGAAAAAGACTTAGGGCAAATCCACCAGCTTGTTTTCATAATATGTTTTGTAAATGAATTAATTCCTAGTACTTGAAAATTTTGTGGGGAAGGAGAACAACATTTCCCAAATGCCTTTGAATTCACCAATCGTTTTAAGGACGCAAAATGATTTAGAGATTTTCTTTGTTGTTTTTTCCCTTGATAAAATCGCAATATAGAAATCCGTAATTTCGTTAATAAAATCCTACCGGCAGAATGAGAAGTTTCTGCGCAATGAGCAGCTTTACCTGCCAGGCTAACTGAAAGTGGTTGGAGATAAATCTCCCTTAGACACAGCCTCACTGGAGCTAATTCCTAGCGAAAGCACCACAGATAGGGAGAATGGAGAAAAGCAGGAACCTCTGCCACTGCTGCTTTTATCTTAGTAGACCTATATTAACCAATTTAAAACGATTTTGTTTTCGGTTCTAACCGGAAGCCCGATGTTCAGGAGCCTGGGCAAGGGACAGATTCTCCACTCAGCCGATTTAGGAGGCGCTCTGCCCAAACAACTGCATGAGCTGTGTCCCCGGGACCAGCGAGTCTTTCCAAATCCCTCCACCTCTTGTCCCTCAGCCAGGCCCTCTGGCCAAGGGGCTCCTCGCGTTCTCGTTCCGAGTGGAAAGCCACTCTCTAGAACGCTAGAGGCAGGATGTCCAGATCATAAAGCTCAGCAAGCACCCCGAGAATCAAGACGCTGGAGGTCTGTGTTAGGAAGAAGGTTCGCCAGGAGCTTACCGAACCCGGAGTTCGCTTGCCGCGGCAGCCATACTGCAAGATCCATCCCGCTTGCCGCAAAGCCTCGACTCCCGGGAAAGAGGAGCTTTGGCAGCTAGGTGCTGGTCTATGAACATCGAAATAGCCTGGAATCAAACTACTTTCCAGACTTTTCTGAAAAGGTAAGGCATAACATGGCTTGAGAAATTTACAAGCCAGAGACCCGCGAGATAGGGACTGTGAATTCGTTTGTTTTGTCTGCCCATAGGAGCGAGCGGTGAGCTGCCCCAGCCCATTCTGCCTGCATTTAAGGGCACAGGATGTAAGCTTGGGGTATCCAGACATGAAACAGCTCATCCTAGCAGGCTGCAATACTGAACCGGTTTGGTTTTCACATGGGTTTGTGCAAGAGCAGGTTTTCTGGCTAAACTGTCTCAAAATGCTTGGACGTGTGCCTCCCTTGGACCCAGAGCCTCCCTGTCGCAGTTCCTACTGAAGACAGTAGAGATGAAAGGGGAAGGACCGAACTCAGCCTAGCGCTTGCATCAGCCTCCACCTGTATCGATTTATTCTCCAGTCGGCATGTCTCTAATCAATTTTGAGACATTCCGTTTTAGGTCCTGGTTGTCTGTAATCTTTCCTCGAGCAAGGGCAATGGAAAGATCCACTCCTCAGTAAATTCCTCACAACCAAACTCATGGGCTGAGTCTCTGGCACAATGTGTGTGGGGCTATCACTGCAGGAACCCGTGAACCCCGGTACCTTCCCATCCCTCAATTCATGTTTTTTTTTTTTTTTTTGTTGAAGAGGGCTACACTTTCATCCATCCCTTAGAAAGCCTCTCTGATATGCTTGACCCAAACTGTCCAAAACCTCAGTGAGCACCCCCAAACTCAAGCAGCTATGCCCCCGAAAGTCTCTCTTAGTAAGGAGTTTTGCCAGGATCTTACCTAGCCCGGAGCTTGCTTGCCATGGCAGCCATACTGCAGGTTCGGCTCGGTTTGCACCAAAGAGGTCCCTCCAGATGAAAAAAAAAAAAGCAGCTGTAACCAGATGCTAGCCTAGGAACAGGCAGATGCACTGGGATTAAAAATATTGTCCCACGTTTGCCTCCAAGGTGAAGAGAACATGGATCGAGGCAATTATCTGGCAGATTTGGATGTTTTCCAGTAATGGATTCTTTGTGTAGTCTTAAGGAAATGGATGCCTGGAAGCCGCTTCACACTGGAGTAACCACCTCTGCCCCTAGTGGTTGGCTTTCAGTTTCCCAGTTTAACTTGTGAGGAATAACCCCTCCCTTCCAAACAGGTCCCCACTTTCTGTCGTTTGGGACTCATTGCATGCTTAAAGTAGGTGGGAGACGGAGGTGATGAATATCTATTTGAAGTGTTACCTTCCGGGCCCAAGAAATTCTTTGAACAGTACCAGATTATTCTGTGTGTTTGAAAGAGTATAACGTTTAAGCTTGGGTATCCAGGTGCAGGAAAGCTCATCCCTGCAGACTTCACAGTGGAACCTAATTGGCCTCATTACAGACAAGTCCCCTGTTGTTTTAACATCAAGGGACACCACCCAAAATAGATCCGAGAAGGCAAGAAAAGTTAAATGCAGCCCTTGCCACCCCTTTTGAAGTTGTAATGCCCAAATTTTAATATTGTCATATCTGGACTTGTACTCACTGGTTTTGTATCACCTGGAGAAAAGGCGAGTCATCAGAGAGGCAGGTGAGTCAGGTGAGGAAATGCCTCCATGAGACCCAGGGAAAAGCGCTTTGTCAATTAGTCGTCAATGAGGGAGGATCCATCCCTTGTTGGGTAGTACTAGTCTCAGGGTGGAGGTCATAGGTTCTATAAGAAACCAAGTTATGCAAGCCAGTAAGCATCAGCCCTCCATTGACTCTGCATCATCTCCTGCCTCCAGGATGCTACCTTCTTGTGTTCTTCCCTTCCTTTGGAGATGAACATCAATATGGATATGTAAGCTGAAAAAACCTCAACTTGCTTTTAGATAATGGTGTTTCATTGCAGCAATAGAAACCTACTACAAAGGCAGGCCTTAGTGGAGCGCCCAACCCTAGGTGGGTGGTACTATTCCAGGGCTGAGGTTCTGGATCCTATAAGATACCTGGATGAGCAGGTCAGAGAATGTAAGCCAGTAAGCCACGTGCAGTCATGTCCTTGTCAACTCCTGCCATTTTGAGCTCCAATGCTATGTCCCTCCAAAATGATATGGCAGTATACAACAAATAATCAATTTCTTTCGCACTTTGCTCTTTGGTCATGGTGTTTCATTGTGGCAATAGAAACCTTAACTGAGTCAGGCCTTGACTGCTTCCTGTTCAGGTGCAAAGCAGGTACCCAAGATCAGCCATTCCTGTTCTATCCTAGAAACCCTTGGTCAATTGTTTTCTACTTTCCTAATGCTGTGAGCCTGTAACATAATTCCTCATGCAGTGGTGGCCCCACAGCCATTAATTAATTTTTTGCTACTTCATAAATAGAATATTCCTGCTGTTATGAATAGTAATATCAATATCTGATATGCACCTCTTAAACAGTTTATGACACAGGTTGAGAAATCTTGCCCTTAGCAGTAGTGTGAGAGCCTTCTCTGCCTCAACACAGTCCCTTGGTGACTCTGGGATTAGAGAGTTCCCAGAGAGAAGCACAGACACTACGGTTCCCCATGCACATTCCCTGCTATACTGTAATTCTTCCTTCCATTGTAACACTGGCACTCCCAAGCAGGTCCGCATTTTCTGGGGTTTGGGGCTCATTGCATGCTTAAAGCAGGTGGGAGATGGAGGTGATGCAAATCCATTTGAAGTGTTATCTAATGTTGCATCTGAAGTGATACTAATGCTCCCATGCACACTCCTGCTCTACTCTAATTCTTCCTTCCCTTGTTACACTCTGCACCTCCTGTAGCAATAAAATCAATGGAGGGCTGAATGGGGGTCACCTACACCTTATAGAGCAACAGGGACTTAACCACTGTACACACCCCTTAGAGGACTAAAAGCCTACAGTCCTAGAGATCCAATGTCTTCCTCTTTAGGCCCAGCAGAGGGAGGGATCTAGGCACACCCATATGTATAGAAAACATATAGCCCTGTGAACGTTCCTCTCTGTGGCTACTCACAAATTGATCCCAAAGCCATTGTTGTTGCTAAGGATGTTTGGCCATGATTGTAGATCCAGCCCTGGTGAGGTGGGGAATGAGTATCTCATGGCACCTCAGCAGTGAATCCAATAAAGACGTTTTATGAGAAATACTCCTCTAGTTTTGTTATGTTTGCCCTTTAAAATATTTCATTTATATTTCCCTTCCAGAAACTCCTCCCACAGTAGACCTTTCCTATACAATTAACTGTATATCCTTTCCTGCTAGGACCAAAGAGAGTTTCAATCCCTTGAGCTAAGAAAACTAATCAAGGCAAATACACAAACATGAAATCCATGGTGTTTGTGTTGGACCACAATTCCTGAGTATGCCTGCTCTTGGGGAATATGGCTGATATACAGAATGACCCCCTTGGATACATTGTCCAGATCTACAAATCTAACATCTACTTGCCTCTGACTCCACGTGGAAAGATTATTTGTATTTAACACCAAGTCTAGCTTGACTTATAGGCTCCTTTTGTCTGCCCTACTGTTGGGAGATGCTTTGGCAAATTTTTTTAATTTCATAACTTTTATGAATAAAAGCTTGCATGTAAATTAAACAACACTCACTCAATAGAACAGACCTGAGGTATAGACATCTCAGTTAGAGTAACCACTCTAATGCTGTGGAATTTCACAATGAATTTTACAGAGTCACAACTGAAGGTTTTTCATACATTTATCCTCCACCAAAAAGGAAACATTTCAGGACAGACTCAGAACTGGAAAAACAACTACTTCTTTGACCTCTTTCACAGTGCATAGAGACAATTTGCACTCACTGTTTCCTTGACCCGTTATGTCAGCCTTTCCTGGTTTCTAAGAAACATTTTTTGTGTACACACAGGTTCATTGGTTTCACCCCACATGTATGTCATTGACTAGATTGTGCATTGAAGAGTTTACATCCATTATTCTCTTTCCTAGATTATTTTACCTCTCTAAGATGAAACTCTCGAAGCCCATTCATCTGGCAGCCAATTTCATAATTTTAGGTTTCCTAGAGCTTTAACGAATGTAAGCTGCAGGATAATATTGTTCTTTCCTAATAAAAAAAAACATTCCCCACAAAAATAGTTATTCAGTAACATCCAGGCCAATGCTGCTTTGGGGACACTTAAGGAAAAAGACTTAGGGCAAATCCACCAGCTTGTTTTCATAATATGTTTTGTAAATGAATTAATTCCTAGCACTTGAAAATCTTGTGGGGAAGGAGAACAGCACTTCCCAAATGCCTTTGAATTCACCAATCGTTTTAAGGACGCAAAATGATTTAGAGTTTTTCTTTGTTGTTTTTTCCCTTGATAAAATCGCAATATAGAAATCCGTAATTTCGTTAATAAAATCCTACCGGCAGAATGAGAAGTTTCTGCGCAATGAGCAGCTTTACCTGCCAGGCTAACTGAAAGTGGTTGGAGATGAATCTCCCTTAGACACAGCCTCACTGGAGCTAATTCCTAGCGAAAGCACCACAGATAGGGAGAATGGAGAAAAGCAGGAACCTCTGCCACTGCTGCTTTTATCTTCAGTAGACCCATATTAACCAATTTAAAAATATTTTGTTTTCAGTTCTAACAGGAAGATCGATGTTCAGGAGCCTGGGCAAGGGACAGATTCTCCACTCAGCAGATTTAGCAGGTGCTCTGCGCAAACAACTTCATGAGCTGTGTCCCTGCGACCAGCGAGTCTGTCCAAATCCCTGCAACTTCTTGTCCCTCAGCCAGGCCCTCTGGCCAGGGGGCTCCTCCCGTTCTTGTTCCGAGTGGAAAGCCACTTTCTAGGAGGCTAGAGGCAGGATATCCAGATTGTAAAGCTCAGTGAGCATCCCCAGACTCAAGACGCTGGCTGACCCAGGATGTCTCTGTTAGGAACGAGGTTTGCCAGGAGCTAACTGAATCCGGAGCTCGCTTGCCGCGTCAGCCATACTGCACGATCCATCGCGGTTGTGGCAATGCCTTGACTCCTGAGAAAAAGGGCCTTGGAAGCTAGGTGCTGGTCTAGGAGCATCGAAATACCATGGAATCAAAATTATTTCCCAGTCTTTGCAAAAAAAGGTAAGGCAAAAAAGGCCTTGTGAAATTTACACAGCACAAGCAGGGAGATAAGGACTGTGAATTCATTTGCTGTGGTCTGCCCATCGGAGGGAGCGGTGAGCTGACCTAGCACATTCTGCCTGCTTTCTAGGGCACAGAATTTAAGCTTGGGTATCCAGGCATGCAACAGCTCGTCCTAGCAGGCTGCACAACAAAACCGCTTTGGTTTTTGGATGGGTTTGCTCAGGAGCAGGGTTTCTGGCTAAACTGTCCCAAAGTGCTTGGACATGTGCCTCCCTTGGTCTCTGAGCCTCCCTGGGGATAGCTCCTACTAAACGTAGAAGAGATGAAGGTTGAAGGACAGAACTCAGGCTAGCTCTTGCACCAGCCCCCACCACTACCTATTTTGCCTACAATAGGCACATGTCTAATCAATTTTTAAGCATTCCATTTTAGGTCCTAATTGTTCATAATCTATCCTCACAACAGGACAATGGACAGACTCGCTGCTCTGTATATTGAGTGGGAACTCAGGACAACCAACTTCCACGGGCTGAGTCTGTGGCACCAAAGAGTGTGAGACTCTTCCTGCAAAAATCCAAAAATCCCGGCACCTTATTTTCTCTCAAACCATGTCTTCTGGCCAAGGGGCTACTCTTTCAGCCATCCCAATTAGAAATTCACTCTCTTATATGCTTAACCAAGCTGTCTGATCCTCAGGGCATACCCCCAAATTCAAGAAGCATGTACCGTCACTGCTAGGCTGTGTACTGTCTTTTTATATTAGTGTCTACTGCCTGTTGGTTTTGAATTTTCAACTTCCGTTGCAGGGATAGGAACCAGACTAAGTTAGCCAAGTCATTGCATACTGTAGTATTTCCAGGAGTTCTGTAAAGCAGACTATGGACCTAAATTGTCACCATGGTAACTCAGCAACCTTTGTAGGATAGAGAGGCCTGTCCTTGGTGTGGGATCGCAAGATGATGGGTCATTTGACTCCCAACTTCTTAGGAAAGTCTTGCAGGTGACTATGGAATCCTGGCCTCCCAGAATATTTTCCTTACATCAACTGCTGGATCTCTCTCCTTTGGGACCCCACCTTCACCCTCCCCCCCCACACACACTTGTGCCATGGCTGAAGTGTTTATGAACTTAAACAGAGCTTTTCTTTTTTCAAAAATTCTGTTTTACTCACCAGGCCCTCATTAAATCACTGGAAAGTGTTTTCTTCACCCATCAGCCCATCTGGCCAGATTGTAGGCAGTTTCTGAGTATCCTCTATAGTGTTGAACAGAAAGACAGGATCATGATAGAAGACAGAAAAGCTGCTGTGAGTACAGGAACTATGGGGATTGGATACAGAAATGAGGCCTCAACTCATTTCTGTATCCAACCTTACCACACTGGAACCCTAAAACTGATCAAGGTAGGGGTCACTAGACCTCTATGGCTAGACTCTCCTGACCAGAATAAGAATAGTGGCTAAAGCCTACAGATCTCTTGAAAGTTACAGGGGCAATTTGGAGTAGCCAGAAATGCCCTGCTGTATTCATGGAGAGTCACAAAGCAGCATATTAGGAGTTCATGCCCATTGACCCAGATGGTCCAGAGAAACAGTGATCTATAATATTGCTTTTGTTACCCAGTTCACCCCAGTTATCCTCAGAAAGTTACAAAAATTAGAGGGATTTGAAGGGATGGGTAGATCACAGCTGCTAGAAATAAAAAATAGCTCAGAAGTGTGTGTGTGTGTGTGTGTGTGTGTGTGGTTCGAGACAGGGTTTCTCTATGTAACAGTCCTGGCTGTCATGGAACTCACTCTGTAGACCAGGCTGGCCTGGAATTCGCAGAGATCCGCCTGCCTCTGACTCCTGACTCCTGGGACTAAAGGCGTGTGCCACCACCCTTGGCAAGCATATTTAACAATAGAGAACCTGCTGAGAAACAATACAGAAGTCTGGCTAGGAGTTTGGTAGTTTCATTCAGGGAGGGGCCCATAGAAGCCAGAAATTCCACAATTGTGTTTTTGATCTTAGCCATTCTGACAGGTCTAAGATGGATTCTCAGAGTAGTTTTGATTGCATTTCCCTGATCACTAAGAACAATGAACATTTATTTCTTTCTTGGTCGTTTGAGATTCCTTTGTTGAGAACTCTATTTAGATCTGTACCCCATTTTTAAATTTGATTATTTGGTTTGTTGATGTCTAGTTTCTTGAATTTTTTTAAATATATATTTTGGCCATCAGACCTCTGTCAGATGTGGAATTGATGAAAATCTTTTCCCATTCTCTAGGCTGCCATTTTGTCCGTTTGACAGTGTTCTTTGCCTTACACTTGTTTTTCAATTTCATGAGGTCCCATTTATTAATTGTTGATCTTAGTGCCTGTGCTATTGGTGCTCTCAAATCTGTTTCCCACTTTCTCTTCTATCAGGTTCAGTGTATGTGTTTTATGTTGAGGTCTTTGATTCACTTGGATGTGAGTTCTGTGCAGGGTGATACATACAGATCTATTCACACTCTTCTACATGCAGACATCCAGTAGGACTAGCACCATTTGTTGAAGATGCTTTTTTCCCCATTGTATATTTCTGGCTTCTTTATCAAAGATCAGGTGTGCATAGGTGTATGGATTTATGTCTGGGTTTTTGAGTCAATTCCATTGATTTTCTATCTGTTTTTATGTCAATATCATGTGGTTTTTACTATTATAGCTCTATAGTGCAGCTTGAAATCAGGGATGGTGTTACCTCCAGAAGTTCTTTTATTGTATAGGATTGGTTTTAGCTATCCTGTGTCTTTTGGCTTTCCATATGTAGTTAAGATTGTTTTCTCAAGGTCTGTAAAGAATCATGTTGAAATTTTGATGAGGATTGCATTGACTCTGTAGATTGTTTTATATAGGATTGCCATTTTTACTATGTTGATCCTACCTATCCAAGAGCATTGGAGATCTTTCCGTTTTCTGATATGTACTTGAATTTCTTTCTTCAAAGACTTAAAGTTCTTGTCATACAAATTTTTCACTTGTTTGGTTAGAATTACTCCAATATATTTTATATTATTTTTTGCTATTGCTGTTTCTCTGATTTCTTTATCTGCCTATTTGTGTTTTGTATATAGGTGGGCTACTGATTTTTTTTATTTATAGTAGCTTTTTTAATTTTAGAAGCACTCTTATTTACATATCCATCCTCACCCCCCCATCCCTTCACCCTCCCATCCTCCCATGCTCCCCACCAACCCCCAACCTACCCCCCCAGGGATAGTGAGGCCCTCCATGGGGGATCATAAAAGTCCATCACATCATTTGGGGGAGGGCCCAGTCCCTCCTTCCTGTATCTGGGCTGCAACAGTATCCCTCCATAGGGAATAGGCTCCCAAAGCCCATTTGTGCTCTAGGGACAAGAACTGGCTCCACTGTTAGAGGTCCCATAAACTATCTTGGCCCCCTAGCTGGTATCCACATTCCTAGGGCTTGTTTCGGTCCAATGCTGGTTCCCCAGCTTTATGACTAGGGTCTCCATGTTCTCACTAGGTCAGGTCCACTGTTTCTGCGGCTTTCTCCAGCACAGTTTTGGCTCCTTTGCTCATATCTCCTCCCTCTCTGCAACTGGATTCCAGGAGTATGGCTCAGTGTTTAGCTGTGGGTGCCTGTTTCTGCTTCCATAAGCTACTGGGTGAAGACTCTAGTAATGGTAACCAAGGTAGTCATCAATTTCATTATAGGGGAAGGGCATTAATGGCAGCCTCTCCACCACTGCCTAGATTCTTAGTTGGGCTCATCCCTGTGGATCCATTAACATTTCCCCTGTGCCAGACCTTTCTCCAAACCTGTACTGTCTCCCTCTATCAAGGCATCTCCTTTCTTGCCCTCCTCTATTCTTCCCCTGTCTCACTCCTCTTGTTCTCCTCTCCCCTCCCCTTCTCCCCTTCTCACATCCTTCCTCTCCCCTCCCAATTTAGTCAGTGGTTCTTGTCCCCCTCCCCTTCTTCGAGGGACCATGGAATCTTCTCTTGGGGTCCTCCTTGTTTCCTAGTTCCTCTGGTGGTGTAGATTGTAGACTGGTAATCCTTTGCTTTATGTCTAATATCCATATATGAGTGAGTACATACCATGTTTATCTTTTTTGTGACTGAGTTACCTCACTCAGGATGGTTTTTTCTAGTTCCATCCATTTGCCTGTGAATTTCAAGATTCCATTGTTTTTTTTCCACTGAGTAGTACTTCATTGTGTAAATGTACCACATTTTCTCTATTCATTCTTCAGTTGAGGGGCATCTAGGTTGCTTCCAGGTTCTGGCTATTACAAACAACGCTGCTATGAACATCGTTGATCAGATGTCCTTATTGTATGAATGTGCATTCTTTTGTATATAGGTGGGCTACTGATGTTTTTATAGTTAATCTTTATCTAGCCACTTCACTTAGGTGTTTATCAGCTGCAGGAATTCCCTGGTAGAATTTTCAGGGTAATTTGTGTGTACTATCATATTATCTCTGAATAATGATATTTTGACCTCTTCCTTCCACTTTGTATCTCCTTGATCTTCTTTAATAGTCTTACTGCTCTAGCTAGAATTTCGAGTAGTATATTGAAGAGATATGGAGAGAGTGGATAGCCTTGTCTTGTTCCTGATTTTAGTGGAATTGCTTTTCTTTTCTTTCCATTGACCTATATGGGGAGGTAAGGGAATGAAAATGACAGATAAATGGACACAGAAAATCTGTTATCAAGTAATCTCTTCTCTCTGATGGAAAAGTCATATCACCCCAGAATCTCAGTGTATTTATCATATACAGGTAACAAGAAGGTGGGATTATTGCATATAGCTGCCCAAGGAGGCAGAGTTATTACCTACAGATGAAGAAACAGGCAGAGTTTTTGTATACAGATGAACAAGGAAGCATGTTTATGGATCAGGCTCTATGGGGGGAACAGTCTTTAAGCTGTAAATATGAGGAGAAGATGCTACAGTGAACATTTTCTGCATACATTGTCAATATTTGCATTCAGATCCAAGGAAGGCTTTGCTATTCCTAATAACCTCATCTGGGGAAAGCTTTCATACTCCCGTGGGGCTGAGACATTGGTCCCTGACCTGGCTGTCCCTATGTCAAACAATACTTAACTTGTTTCCTACAGTGAAATATTCTTTAAAAGATTTACTTATTTATTTCATGTCTGAGTGCTCTATCTTCATCTATGACTTTACACAAGAGGAGGGCATCAGACCGCACTATAGATGGCTGTGAACCACCATGTCATCAATGGGAACTGAACTCGGGACCTCTGGAAGAGCAACCAGTGCTCTTACCCATTGAGCCATTTCTCCAGCCTGAAATATGTTTTTTAAACAGGAGAAATTCCACTCATCTCGTTATTTTAAAAGTGAAAATTAATTTTTAAAGATTTATTGTTTTCTATGTGTATGTGTGTATGTTTGTGAGTGTACTCTACCTATGTGCAGGTTTCTGCAGAAGCTAGAAGACTACGTAAGATCCACCTAGAGATAGAGTTAACAGGAGGTTGTAAGTTGCCCAACTTGGGCACTGGGAACTGAACTGGTGTTCTCTGAAGAGTGGCAGGTACTCTAAACAATTGAGTCATCTCTCTAGCCCCAGATACTGATTCATTAGTGGATTACTTAAAGCTCTACTTGTATTTCTCATTTTAAGTATAACTTCACTTGCTACTGGAAACAGAATGACATGGAGAAACAGCTGAAGCAATGAGTCATTGTCCTTTACAACCTAACTACAAAATCTTACACCTGTCAACTGTAATACATGCATTTGAAACAACCTGTGGACTGCCATGATCACTTCTGTAAGATCCCTCTTGCATGTTCAACACACTATGTGGTTTTAGAGTATAAAATAAGAATGCAAACTGGATCCAAGATGGAGAGTTTCAAGAGCTGTCCTGTCTTGAGTTCACTAGTGAATATATCTCCCCCCCTTTGGCTCTCACTGGTTTGGGGTGCTTCTTTTTTTCTTTTTTTTATTTAATCATTTTTTATTTGAATTAGAAACAAGAATAATTTACATGACAATCCCAGTTCCCTTCTCCCTCCCGTCCTCCCCTACCACCCCCCAACTAAAACCCTACCTATCACATATCCTTTCTTCTATTCTTCCCCCGACTCAACCTTTCTGCTCCCTCATGACCTCTGCATCCTTCCTCTTCTTCCCTTCTCATTCTCGTAGCTCCCTCCCCCCTCTTCCCATGCTCTCAATTTGCTCAGGGGATCATGACCCTTTCCCCTTCTCCAAGGGACAATGTTTGTCTTTTTTAGGGTCCTCCTTGTTTACTAGTTTCTCTGGCTGTGTGGATTGTAGGCTGGTAATGTTTGGGGTGCTTCTTTCAGAATGATTCCTGCATTGAAATCATGGTACTAGCAGAATAGCTCAGTCAGTAAAGTGCTTGCTCCACAAGTGTGAAGGCTAAAGTTTGAGCATTAGAACCCACCATGTAAGAGCTGAATGCAGTGGTTTGCACCCGTTATCCTAGCACTGACAAGGCTGGCCATTCATCCTAGTCAAAATCAGTAAGTTCCAGGTTCACTGAGACAACAAAGTAGGCAGAGGTCCTGAGGATGACATCCAAGATTGTCTGCTGGCCTCTATACACACACCTGCATATACATTTGTACCTGCACACACTTGTAAACACAAAGGAAAAACACAAAGGAAGTGATTTGACATTTATTTATGTACAACTAGATAACGATAGATAATGATGGTATAATATTCAATTATAGGAGGTCTTGACTTTCTTGAGTATAAATTTAATCTGTAGATGGGGGAAATAGCTTTATATCCTATAACACAAAGCACGCTAAATGACAATCTGTGGTAACAGTTGTACATTTAATATGCCATAAAATTTTAAATTGTTTTAAATATTTAATGCTATTTTTGTGTATATGAATGATTTACCTGCATGTATGTCTGTGTACCACATGCATGCTTTGTGTCTATGGAGATTAAAAAAGGGTATAATAATCCCTACAGTTGGAGTTACAGATGGTTGTAAGCTGTAGTATAGGTACTGGGAACAAATCCAGATCCTCTGCAAAAACAAATGCTCTCAACCACTGAGCTATCTCTCCAGCCCCATCAATTTTAAAAGTACTTCTGTTCTTATGTCTTTAGAGTACCATTGTGTCTTTAACTGGTGCCCTATCACAGCTGTGTGTACTCTAACATTCTTGGTTATAGTAGCCCAATTTCTCTAATAATTCTGTTCATATATTGTGAAAGATAAAAACTTGTGTATGTAGTATATGTGACATAAACCCATGAGTTGGCAGGACTTAAGTCGTAATGCAGCAATGTTTGCTATAGCCTCCAAGGTAATCTTTTTTCCCCCTTTTGGTTTTTCGAGACAGTTTCTTTGTGTAGCCCTGGCTGTCCTAGAACTAGCTCTGTAGACCAGGCTGGCCTTGAACTCTGCCTACCTCAGCCTCCTGAGTGCTGGCATTAAAGGCGGGCACATTCACTTGCCCTGTTGGAGAATCTTATCTCCAAGTTGGGAGGTACATAGTCACTAGAACAATTGTCTGAGGAAGATAATACACATGACCTTTACATTTTTAGTGTGTGTTGAGATATATGGGGAAATGGCCCAGTGGGTAAAGTGCTTGATGCACAAGCATGAAGATGAGGGTTCAGTTTCCCAGGATCTGCATCCAATGTTGGGTAGGCAAGGCAGCCTGCCTATAATCCTAGCACTCAGTAAGCAGAAATAGGGGATTCCTGGGGCAAGCTGTCTACTTAGACTAGCTGAATTGGTGAGCCCTGGATTCAAGTAAGAGACTCTCCCTCAATAAATAAGTGGAGAGTGATTGGCAATAAACTGCTATTGACAGCATACACAAGTGAAACAGTACACATACCAGACACATAATTATGCAAAAGTTTCAAACAAATTCTGTACAAAGGAAAATGTCTGAAATCTGCCTCTCAACAGAAATAAATTATCAGTTATAAAGAAAAATAAGTTAGAACTTGTGTTGTAGAGTCACAAAAGTCAATGAATATCCTTACTACCTTTTGAATATAAATTTTTTTTGGTATATAATCTTTGGACTTCCTGTTTTAATGAAATTGTAGAACTTTGCCCTAATTTAGTTTTGATTATATACTCGCATACATAAATTATTAAATTTTTTGACTACTACAAGTATGTATATATAATATATATTTAGAATTTAGCTATTTTTCCATAGCTAGAATTTTTAAGTTACAAATCCACAAATTGTAATTATATTATCTTTGTGGAACAGAGTGATGCTACATATATGTAAAAATGTGGACTAATTAAATCCAAGTAAGCAGCATATCTATCATGTCAGTTTCTTCCAACTTTTGTGATGCAGACATTTCACATTTACTCTTCTGGGTAGGTGAGATGGCTCAGAAGGTAAAAGTGCTTGCCACCAAGCCTGATGACCTTTTCATTCCTAGTATTCACAGGGTTGAAGGAGAGAACTGACTCCCAAAAGTTGTCCTCTGTGCACTCAGATAGTTGCATGTGTATGCCCCCACATAAAAATAAACTTAATAAAAATGTTAAGAATGAATTTTAAATCACTATTATTGTTATTAAGGAAATTTGAGGTTCCCTTTTGGAGCCTTCTTCTCATTAATAAACGAAGTTATTTAAAAGCAGGACATTGGTTCGACACACCTTTAATCCCAGCACTCAGGGACATAGAGGCAGGCGGATCTATGTGAGTTTGAGGCCAGCCTTGTCTACAGGGTGAGTTCCAGAACAGACTCTACAGTTACACAGAAAAACCCTGTTTCAAAACAAACAAACAAACAAACAAACAAAACAAGCAAAAAGAAGTTATTTAAAATGTACTCGGGACTAGCTTGATTGTACACACCTTTAGCCATGAGCTTGGGAGGCAAGTTCCAGCCTAGCTAGGGCTACACAATAAGATCCCGACTCAAAAACAAAGTAAATAAACAATAAGATAAATAAAATAAAATGTGCTCAGAAGGAAGCTCAATGACTATTAAAGTCTGAAAGAAAAGCAGTAGACAAGCTATCAATCTTGGCAGTGGTCTCTCCTAACCTCCATTCTACTCTATAAAATGTGACAGGACAAAGGGCTCTCCATTTTATCTCGGCTGAAATCACCTTTGGCTTAACACCGCCCCATCTCACCCTGTGAAAAGAATGTGGGAAAATCCCCAACCCTTTTCGAGAAACCTGAGGTGGAGATGCTCCCTCTAACTTCATGTTCTTGGGCTTCTGTTAAATGCTTGCTTCCTTTATTTCCCCCTGCAACCTCTAGCAAGGACATAGTTTTTCTGTATTCTTTGCCTTGAAGAGCTCCCTGTAAAATGCGTTGCTCTGTGAGAAGTGTTTCTCTCCAGGCAGAAGTCACTAGCTGGCTTAATGCAGACTCCCAAAGACTGACCATGCTGAGTGGTCTTTGGGTCTTTACCCTGAACCACAAACAACTGAGAACATGTGGTATTTGTTATTTACTTTTTTGCTGGTGCGATTCACATGTCATAACACCCTCCAAGGCAAAAATTTCTCAGTCTCTATGTCCAACACTTTCCTGAGCATACTGAAGAGAAGTGATGAGTACACATCCCTGACCTGTTTGTTCCTCAGGAACAGGAAAAGCTTTCATGCTTTTCACAACTAGGTATTAAGTTACCCATTGGCTTCTCATATATGGCCTTTATAATGTTAAGGTACTTAAACAATTGTGTAACCTACATTAAGAATTGAATTGGATAGACCTGGCACTTGTTCTAGACTTCAAGTTTAAAATTCCTGTTTTCCCTAGACTTCAAGTTTAAAATTCCTTCTGTTCCCCTGCCCCCCCCCCCCCCTTGGATTTGCAGCAGCTTGTAGCAGCAGTCTTTGTTTTAGGTTTTTAGACTCCTGAAGCCTATCTTCTGTCTCAGATTGATACAAAGGAAAACGGGTGCCTTTAGGCTCTCCCCGCACCCCCAGGATTGCTATGCTAAGCTGGATTCAAGTGTCCCCCTTACCTCCATTTCCCATGTAGCTAGGATTATAAGTGCTCACTGAGTTCTGCTTTACTTATGACGAATCTATAAACTGGCTTGCATTTCTTTCCTTTTCCTTTGGATGTATACTTGATGAGCTTCTGGTGATGGATACCTAAAGCCTTTTGTGGTTGATGGTCTCTACTTGTTCTCAGGTCTGTCAGTCAGTACACAGTCCTCTTTTTCTAAAGTGTCTCAGTTGACATATTTGGGTTTCCATCAGCCCTTCCTAGTTGAAAGGAGACAGAATCTTTTCCCATACCCACTCCACCCTCACTAAAGGCTACACGGGGCTTTAATATGCTGATGAGCTACAGCTTTCAACAGAGCCATTTACTCCAATTTTGCATATCTTTGACTGCTTGCTAACCTCTGTGGGAGGTCTCAAGAGGGAAGCCAAGGAAGACATTCTAGTCTTTGGTCTTTAAGTCCTTTATCAGTAAGTGTTAGACCCAGTGAACCACCTTACCAAAAATCATTTTTCTTTTTCATTTCTTTCTTTCTTTTATTTTTTATTTTTGGTTTATCGAGACCAGATTTCTTTGTATAACAGCTCTGACTGTGCTGGAACTCACTTTGTAGACCAGGCTGGCCTTGAACTCAACAGAGACCCAAAAGGTATGTGCCACTACCACTCCGAACCAGCATGTTTTCTTAGTTCTTGGAACTTTCATTTCATTGAGACCTCACTCCTTTTTTCTCAAGAGCCATGTTCTTTTTCTTTTCATGTACTTTCTCCAAAGATGGGCACCCTTCCCAGAAAGGGAATGTAGCTGAGGCTGTAAGCCTTCCTTCCTCTGTGGGGGGAGTGGGGACTTGGACTTTTGCAGAGCACCATGCCACAGATGCCCTGCAACCTGCATGAACTACGTATGTGCACCACTTGTGTGCTGGCTCCCACAGAAACCAGAGGGCATTGGATTCCCTGGAACTGACAGTTGTGAGCCACCTGATGAGGGTGCAGGGAACTGAATCTAGGTTCTCTGCAAGAGCAGTAAGTGCTCTTCACCAGTGCAAGTCTCTTCAGCAAAGGGGAGTCCTTTTTTTTTTTTTGCTCCTTAGCTATAGGAATTACTGTCCTCATTATCATTAGTCTTATCTGTGGTGAAGGAAGTAATCTTAAGATCTGATCCATATTCTTTTTTTCTTGGCATAAACTGTGGGGGATCTGTTTTAAAAGCAAGTCTGTTTTCACTGTCTGTCTGGAAGCCTTGTTGCCGCCATTCTAATAACTTCTGCTGGGCTTTGGTTGGGCATGCATTTAATCCCAGCACTCGGGAGGCAAAGGCAGGCGAGTCTCTGTGAGTTCGAGGCCAGCCTGGTCTCTAGAGACAGTTCCAGGGCAGGCTTGAAAGCTACACAGAGAAATCCTGTCTCAAAAAAAAAACAAAAAAAAAAACAAAAAAAAAAACAAAGAATAACTTCTTCCAAGGAGCAAATTAGCCCAGTGCCTGCCTCCACTTTAACAGGGAGGTTTCATCTCAATGGTGCTCCTGCTTGATTGGATTAAAGGTCGATGAAGACAACCAATATTTAGAGGGAGGGGGCTACCAAAGATAAGGTCTACCAATGATTATGTCTGTGATGTTCATAGCGATCGGTTCAATTTTGTGTCATCACAGGTGGCGCTTGTGCTGGGAAGATGGCTCAATGGGTAAAAGTGATTGCTATTCAAGCATTAGGACCTGCCTTTGATCCTTGGCAGTAGTACTCATCTGTAGCCCCACAGCTGCTAGAGCACAGCTGGCAGGATCCCCCGAGTTCACTGGCTAGTTAGTTTAGCCAACTGATGTCCACCAAGTTCAGTGTGAGACCCTGTCTCAGAAAATAAGGTGAAAAGTGTCATGGTTTAATGGCGGAAGGTAATCTTGGCAGGTTGGGGCCAAGGGGCACCACAAAGTCAACTCACGTAACAGAGCTCACGTGGAAGGTTTATGGGGGAGGAGTATAGAGGGGTCCTCTGAGAGAGAGAGTAGGGCAAGAAGGGCTTGCTTTTTATAAGGAGATATAGTGCATGCACATAGAATGCTCTGCTCAGTGGTACTGAGTGTCACATCTTGGCTGCTGCTGTGTCCTGCTAGGTCTCCAAGTGCAGGCTGGTGTAAAATGCCTACATGCTAACAGAAAGTGATAAAGAAAGCAGACACTAACCTCTGGCCTCCACATGTGCACACATTGGCACATATATGCACCCTCACACACATGTGCATACTGTGGGGTAGCCCAGCATGTTCCCCACCCCACCATGATCCTTCTCCTTCAGCCTTCCAAGTATTGGTATTACAGGCGTGTGTTACCAGGCCTGGCTTGGGAATGAGTTTTCCTATCCAGTCTTTTTTTGGTTTGCTCATCTGTTTTGTTTGCTTGTTTTTAAAGAGACCAGTATCTTGCTAGGTCAGCCAGGCTATCTTCAACTATTGCCTGAGCTCCAATAAACCCCCTACCTGAGTCTGCCTGGTAGCTGGAACCACTTTGAGGTACCACATTTGTCCATTTTGTGAGTTCTTAATGTGCCTCCCTTGTTACGCCTTGGAGGACAACTGGACTTCCTAGTCTCAGAAATTTTGCATAAAAAGCAGCAGGAATTTCAAACAAATTACAGAGGTTAGAGATGTAGAAATCTGTCAACTGGCCCATTACAAAAGGAGTGAGCTGTAGGCACATTATTTTCCGAGGGTTTCAGGAAGTTCTCCTCAGCCACAGTCAAGACACCCTGATGCTCTGATTACACAGGATGGAACACTCCAGAAACATACAGGCAAGGATACCCTCTGTCTGAAACTATGTTAGATAAATGTACCCAGTGCTTTAAGTCCCGGCCATGTCTTCTTTCAAAGGGCTGTATTAATTCAGGAGAAACTTGAAGAAGTAAAATTGGTACTATAAAGGATTTACTAGCAAACTTGCTTAGGAAATATTAAGTTACACACAATACAATTTAGCTAGAGGCTGCACTGCCTCCATAGAACTAGAAGATAAGTAGTATACTAACTGGGTTTGTTAAAAACTATGAGAAAAAATTTGTACTATAGTGGAAGTTTAGGGTTGCTGAGGAAGTTTCTGCTAATGCTTATTCACCAAGATTGTCCTCTAATTAGGCTCCATTCCTGTAGCAAAAAGAAAGGACTCTGATTTACATTCAGCCATTAGATCTATCCCATATCAAAGAATAGGTCTCTAAAGGGGACAGGGCAATGTTACAACCATCATTAAGTCCCAGTCCGCCATTAAGTTCCCTGTACTCTTATCAGGAAAGCATAATTCTGCCAGGTGGGCAAGATGAATCTGGGTTACAACTATTGGAAAAGAATACTGCTGTACTTATAGCATCTTGTTATGTCATGTTTGGTTGATACTCCTAGGAGACCTGCTCTTTTCTGAAGGGAAACAGAGGAGCTGGTGTGGTGGTGGTATATTATTTATGATATATTAAAGCTTGCCTGAAGGTACAGAAAGCAAAGCCAGTCACACTAGTTAGCCATAGAATATAGGAGGCGGTGGTACACACCTTTAATCCCAAGACTCAGGATTAAGAGGTAGACAGATCTCTGTTAGTTGAAGGCCACAGTGACTACACGAAATTGATCCAGTTTTAAAAGAAACAGCTCACACAAAGGTGATCTCAGCACCTGGGATCACACACCTTTAATCCCAGCAGGGAGGTGAAGACAGGAGGATATGCAGAGAAAGGAATAAAAAAGGCAGGAGGAGACAGGAATTCAGAGCGTTTGCCTCTGAGGATTCCAGGAGACAGGATTGCTATTTCAGTGGAGTAGAGGTAAGATCTACTAGCTTAGCTGCTTTGCTTCTCTGATCTTCAGCGTGAAGCTTGAAGCCCCAAATCTGTCTCTGTGTCTTTTATTTGTCATGTATGTTATAGTACACACTGGAATATTGAAACAGACATGTAAAGAATACTGATAGTCTATATCCATACTTGTACACACACGTGAAAAAAAAAAACAGGGTAGTGGAGGAATCGCATGAGATGTATTGAGCTATCCATTACTTGGATGTTGTAGGAAGCACTATTCACATGTTTAATAGGACTGAGTTTAAAAGCATGTACATGAGTAGTAGCTGTGTGTTGATACGTGAGGGTGCAGACCTTTTCATGGTCATTAATGACGAAACTGTTCCACAGGTTAAACATTTGTTTCCCCCAACCCCAGTTGTAATATCTAGTAAATAGGCATTATATTTTGGCCTTATAAAACCATAACAAAGCCTGTCCTTTTGAAATAATCTAATGCCAAATAGCAATTCATGATTTGGCAATTGATTGCTTTTTTTTTTTTTTTTTTTTTTTTTTTTTTTTTTTTTGCTTTGCTTTGCTTTGCTTTGCTTTGCTTTGCTTTGAGACAGAGTTTTTCTGTTCACCCCTGGCTGGCCTTGAACTCAAAGATCCCCCTTGCCTCTGCCTACCGGTGTGAGCCCCTACCACCTGGCCCAGCTTCTTTGATTGTTCTTACCATCTGCTTTTCTTCTCAGACACAAGATGTGGACTGAATTTCTTCTTTGGTCATCTTGCTGATGTCACTCCTGAATTGAGGCCTTAAAAATCCATATGCCAGAAAGTCAGAGCTTGCCACTGAGAAATTGGCTTCTTTATTTAGCCCTGAATAAGTTAGGAAGACTTTCATTGCTGACTGAAAACCGACTTGGATTTTATATTCACCAACATGGAAATTAACTATGAATCTAGGTAGAAAGGTATCTTGTCAAAGAAAAGATTTCTTGGTAATGAAAAAGAATATTTATTTTAGCTTTCTCTGAAGTCAAAGGTTATAAAATCTCAATACAGACTTAAAACTTCTGCAATAATTCAGGCACGTGCTGTCCTCTAGTGGCAACATTTGATACAGCACGATACTATTGATGTGGTGAAAGAGTGAACAGTGTCTTACTCTATTCTGGCTACTATGGCAAAATGCTTTAGTAGTGTAATTTGTGAGCAACAGCAATTTCTTACTGTTTTTGAGATTGGGACATCAAAAATTAATGGGCTGGCAGATTTTGTTTCTAGTGGGGGTTCTCTCTGCCTTGAAGCCAACCCCTTCTTGCCATAGTGGAAAGGGTAAAGGGGGCCTTCTTGGAGCTTCCCCCTACCTTCCCTTAAGGGTTCCAGTTTCACTCATCAGAGTAGAGCCCTCCCTAAGGCCCTGACATCTCACTATCCTAACCTTGGGGATTTAGTTTTATTTGGGCAGTACAAAACAGTCATGCCATAGTGTCCTTCCTGCGTGTTGGAGCACAAGTTCAGTATATTGTTCTGGCTCTCTATGTTATTGTAGGACTCTCAAGAGACTAAACCAATAAGACATGTGCTTCTGGATCTATTTGTTAGAGTGAATTATCATACATGATTGTTAACTTGCCTGCTTTTACTCGCTGTTTACCAGCCTGGGACCCACTCTCTTCTACTGCATTTCCATGTCCTAATTGTGTGACTGCAGTAAGGCTTGGGCTACAGAGAACAAAGAAGGTGAAGTTCTACAAGGGTACTAGAGATCCTGAGACTTGTTTTTTCAGTCATCATGAAACCATGTCTCTGGACCTTCTAGAGTGGCTATGATCACAAATAACATGTGCACTTGAATATTTTAAAAATTATTTTATTTTTGTTTACCTCTGTGTGTGAGTGTGTGTGTGTGTGTGTGTGTGTGTGTGTGTGTATGTGTGTGTGTACATGACACATGTGTGCAGGGACTCTGGGAGGCCAGAAGAAGGTGTAGGTCCATTCTGGAGGTGGAGTTAACAGGCAATTGTGAGGTGCCTGATGTGGGTACCAGGAATTGAACTCTGGTCTTCTAGAAGAGTAGCATCTTCTTAGATGCTACTTCCCCCACAGGCACATTCAGAATCACATTGAACCAAATGTCCTGCACTTTATAGCTTACCCAATTGACCTGTGAAATTAACCCTCACCATGTGTTGTTGTTGTTTTTTTCCATTGTCTTTGAATTAATTATTTCACAATGTTTAAGTTCTGGATACTTATAGTAACCCCAAATTATTGTGGTTTACAGATGCTTCTCCCCCAGCTTGGGGCACTATTGGGTGATGCTGGAAACTTTAAGTGGTGACATTAGTGAGACAAAGATTCCTGGGGAGCATGATCTTAAAGGGGATAATGAAACCCAGCCTCTTTCTTTTTTGTTCTTTGTTTCCTGGCCACCATCTTGCTCCACCACATCCTGCCTCTTCCCAGTACTGTCTCACCACAGGCAAAAAGGCAATGGGGGCAAATGACCATGGCCCTGAATCTCAGAAACCCTGGGATAAAGAATTCTTCTAAGGTGATTAGGTCAAAAATTTTGCCACAGCAACAGAACACTGACTAACAATTCATAGGCAAAAATTTTGGAAATTGCCTGCTATGGTAGTTCGTTTTCCATATGCAAACATTTTGCATAGCAATTCAATTGCTGAGGCTGGAGGCTCAGCAGTTAAGAGCTTTTGCAGAGGACTGGGTTCAATTCCCAACACTGCTATGACAGTTGACAAACATCCGTAATTCCAAAGGCTCTGTAGTCCTCCTCTAGTCTCGGTCCATACTCCATGCATATGTTGCACTGACATTCACAGTTTGCAAAAAACTTATACGTACAAAATAGATAAGTCTAAAAAATTAATTTGAAACTGGTGGTGGTGGTGTAGGCCTTTAATCCCAGCATTTAGGAGGCAGAGACAGGCGTATCTCAATGAGTTTGAGGCCAGCCTGGTCTACAGAGTGAGTTCCAGGACAGCCTGGGTTATTACACAGAAAAAGCCTGTCTTGAAAAACCAAAAAAAAGGTAATAGTTCAATTGTCTTCTTTATCCTGTGATAAAAGTCATTTATATATTCAGTTCAGTGCTCTAGATCTACAGCCTTGTCTTCTTTGAAATAGTTGGCCTGTGTTAAACATCCTTCTATGCTCACACCTTTTTGGGGGGGTTGGGAGTTTGAGACAGGGTTTCTCTATGCAGTAGCCCTGGCTGTTGTCCAGGCTGGCCTCTATCTCAGAGACCATCCTTCCTCTGGCTCCAGTATACTGGGACAGAAGCTGTGTGCCACCAACACCCGGCTTTTAAATATTCTTTTAAAAATACACTTTGGTGTCCTTCAGAATTGAAGGAGGAATAGGAATTTTCTGAGAAAAAAGCAGGAAAAAACCCCTAGAATAAAATTTTAATGTGGTAGACGACAGAGCTGGTTGCATTGTCCTCAGTCTTTGTTTTCTTCTAGAGTAGCTTGAAACTTTGTCCAGAAATTTGCTGAGACTCTCAGGTTTAATACTTTTTCCACATTTCTTTGCACTCTCTTTTCAGTTTTAGGAAGAAACATCACAACTTCTAAATGTGAAAATTACTTCTCTGACACATTCAATGATGCTCCAAATTTACATATACTTTTACAAGATGAGACTTCTGTTTCTCAATGATGTATAGTTAGTTGGCATATCAAATGGAAATGACCTTGAGATAACTTCACTAATGTATGGTCATATATTTAATTACATTTTGGGGGTGCTACAGACCAAAGCATGGCAATAAGCTATACCTCCAACCCTATACATTGTAAAATCAACAATTTGGACCTAAGGTCTTAATTAAAGTACAAGGTATGATGTGCTATATAGTTAATAGGTAAATGATAAGGATTCTTGGTCTGAGAGAAAGTTTTAGATTCTTTACTAGGTTAGAAGTCAACCATAGATAAATGATCGAGATATTTAATATATATGTGCAGCAATTATTTCATCATTAATGTATTTCTATCAAATGTAAAACGAGAAACTTTGCTATAATTCAAATATTTTATTTCCTGTTTTATTTAAAGATTTTATTTATTTATTATATATACAACATTCTACTTCCATGTATATCTGCACAACAGAAAGGGGCACCAGATCTCATAATGGATGGTTGTGAGCCACCATGTGGTTGCTGGGAATTGAACTCAAGACCTCTGGAAGAACAGTCGGTGCTCCTAACCTCTGAGCCATTTCTCCAGCCCTATTTCCTGTTTTATTAACTTTTGTTTATCCCCAGGGAATCAGGCTAGTCTCGTAGATAATTTTAAACTTATGTGTTCAGTCTATTACACTTTATGTATTTTTCCAAGTTAATTGAGTGGATTAATAACTAAATCGAAATACATTTATAGACTGCAATGTGATTACTTGAGATACATACAGGGAAATTATTGACACAATCAAATTAGTTGGTATATCCATCACTTTGGGGGGGAGCATTGAGACAGGGTCTCCATGAAGTTCTAGCTGTCCTAAAACTTGCTATGTAGAACAACCTAACCTCAAACTCACAGATATTCACTGGCCTCTGTCTGCACAGCACTAGGATTAAAGGTGTGCTTTAAATCCACCATACCTGGATTTCTATCATCTTTCTTGGTACATGTATGCTAAAAATATTTAAAATCACCTCACAAGATTTTAAGTATATAGCATTAGTATTATCATCATCATCATCATTATTGTCCAGGTTTTCAAGATAGGAGCTTCCCTGTGTAATCATGGTTATCCTGGAACTTGATCTATAATCCCAGATGGCCTCGAACTCACAGAGATCCACCTGCCTTTGCCTCTTGAGTGCTGGGGTTAAAGGCGTGCGTCATTACTGCTTGGCAAGTATATGGCATATTAATTTGAGTCACCATTCCAGAAGCCATTTAGTAACTGAAGCCATTTAGTAACTGAAAACTACCAACAATTTTCCTACCTTTCCTCCACCCACACCCCTAACAAGCATCGTTCTACCCAGTTTCTATGGCACGTGACTTGCCTTATATAGCTTTGATTATTATTACTAAGACATTTATTTTCACTTTATGTGTATGGGTATTTTGCCTGCACGTATGTATGTACAACATATGCCTGCCGTAGAGGAGGCTAGAAGAGGATGTCTGATCCATTGGAACTGGAGTACAGACAGTTGTGGATTGCCATGTCAGGGCTAGGAATTGAACCCAGGTCCTCAGCAAGAGCAGAAAGCACTCTTAACCACTGAGCCATCTCTCCAAACTTCATAGGGATTTTTTTCCTTTTAAAATTTAAATTAGAAACAAGCTTCTTTTACAGGTCAATTCTAGTTCCCTCTTCCTCCCCTCCTCCCCTGTCCCATCCCATCCACTTTCTGCTCCCCAGGGAGGGTGAGGCCTTCCATGGGGGGGGGTCTTTAAAGACTGTCTTATCATTTGCAGCAGGGCCTAGACCATGCCCCATGTGTCTAGGCTGAGATAGTATCCCTCTATCTGGAATGGGCTCCCAGAGTCCATTCTTATGCTAGGGATAAGTACTGATCCACTACCAGAGGCCCCATAGATTGCCCAGGCCTCCTAACTGACACTCACGTTCAGGGGGTATGGATCAGTCCTATGCTGATTTCCCAGTCTGGGGTTCACGAGCTCCCCCTTATTCAGGTCAGCTGATTCTGTGGGTTTCTCCAACCTGGTCTTGACCCCTTTGTTCATCACTACTCCCTCTCTGAAACTGGATTCCAGGAGTTTGGCTCAGTGTTTAGCTGTGGGTCTCTGCTTCTGCTTCCATCAGCTACTGGATGAAGGCTCTAGGGTGGTATATAAGGTAGTCATCAATCTCATTATCGGGGAAGGGCATTGAAAGTAGAGTCTCTACTATTGCTTAGATTGTTAGTTAGGGTTATCCTTGTAGATCTCTGGACATTTCCTTAGTGCCAGATTTCTCTTTAAACCTACAATGGCTTCCTTTTTATGGTATCTCTTTTCTTGCTCTCCTCTATTCTTCCCCTGACTCAATCTTCCTGCTCTCTCATCTCCTCCTCTCCCTTCCTCTTCTTCCCTTCTCTTTCTCCTAACTCCCTGTCCCCTTCCTCATGCTCCCAATTAGTTTAGGAGATCTTGTCCCTTTCCCCTTCTCCAGGGTCCTCCTTGTTTCCTAGCTTCTCTGGCAGTGTGAATTGTAGGCTGTAGTCCTTTGCTCTATGTCTAAAATCCATATATGAGTGAGTACATACCATGTTTGTCTTTTTGTGACTGGGTTACCTCACTCAGAGGGATTTTTTTTTTTTGATGACTGATTCAATCTCCTTATTCATTGCTCTATTTGGATATTCTATTCTTCATGACTCTGCGATGGTAGGCCTCCTATTTCTATTATGTTACTAATTTCTTTTATGTTATTAAATTTATTGATATATAATTGGCCATAGCCTTTTCTCATAATATTTTGTATTTGTGTGCTATCAACTGTATCCCCCCTTTATTTATATTTTTATTATGAGTATTTGAGTGCTAAAAATAGAGTAAATGAGTGGGTAAAAAATTCCCAAGATCCAAGTCCATTGAAAACTATATATATAGGAATTTACTTTATGGGGCTGGAGAGATGACTTAGCAGTTAAGAGCACTGACTGTTCTTCCAGAGGACCTGGGTTCAGTTCCCAGCATCCACATGGCAGCTCACATCTGTCTGTAACTCCACTTCCAGGGAATCTGACACCCTTACACGGACAAACATGCTGGCAAAAACTAAATGTACATAAAATACAAATAAATAAATTATTAAAAAAAGAATTCACTTTATGCTGGGCCTGATGGTACACTTTGTAATCCTAGCACTCAGGAAGTAGAGAGGGTAGAGAAAATATCATTAAAAGCTGATTTTACAAATAGCTAAATCAAGCCAAGCAGTGGTGGTACACACTTTTAATCCCAGCACTCGGGAGGCAGATGTCTGTGAGTTCTGGACCAGTCTAGTCTACAGATCGAGTTTTAGGACAGCCAGGGTTGTTATATAGACAAACCCTGTATCAAAAACCAAAAAAAAAAAAAAAAAAAAACCAAGCAAACAAAACAGCTAAATTATGGGGGATGGTTGTGGGAGAGGGGGATAGAATGTGATAATGAAGCCAATTACTTTGTATGCTAACATAAAATTAATTAAAATATGTAAATCAACTTAGCTAAAGTAACCAATAAGAAAAAGACAATATTTATTTAGAATAAAAAAATGGGGCCAAGAGATGACTCAGCAGGTGGAGAGATTGCCTCATGACCCTAGTGATCTGAGTTCAATTTCTAGAACCCATGTAAAAGTGGAAGAAAACAACTTCTGCCCAAAGACAACTCATTCTCTGACCTTCAAATGTGACTCACATGTATACCTTTCTACATCAACACACACACAGACACACACAGTGAAGACCAAAAAGGAGAAATTATAGTATGTGTATCAGTAATAAAAAGGGACCATAAAGGCCTATTATTAAGACATTGGAGAAGTGAAAAAAACAAACCCAATAAATCCTTGAAACATAACAACTTACTGAGCCCAAACATACTAGTGATTCAATTCTATTGATGAATTCTAGTGTATGTTCAAATGGCAATTAAGGGCTGAGGGAGATGGCTCAGTCAAGTACGAGCACTTGTTGCTCAAATATGAGGACTCACGTTTAGATCTGAGAAACCTGAAGAGCCCAGAGTGGCTGCAACCACCCCAGTGCTATATGGGTAGAGAAGGGAGGACCACTGTGGCTTTCTAGCCATAAACCCAAGCTCCAGGTTTGGTGAGAGACTTTGTCTACATGGAATAAAGTAGAGGAATGAAGGGGGGCACCAGACATTTTCCTCTGGCCTTCATGACTACAAGCACATGTAGATGAACCAAACATATATGCACCACGCTTACATATGTACAAGCACACATGAACTAACACACCCATATAAAAAGTTAAAAAGAGAATCAGTGCCAGTTCTTAAATTCTGTCAGAGAAATGTCTGTAGAGGGAATATAGATAAACTCATTTTATCATGAGTTTACATAATGCTTCTACCAAAGAAAATACTCTGATTAGCTTGACACTCCTGTAACTGCCCTTTGACCTTCATGTGTATACATGTATATCCCTCCACCACAAAATAATTAAACGAAAACGATTTAAAAAGAAAGCTGGAGTCCAATACTGCTAATGACTGTACATGCAAAAGTCCTGGCAAATGAAATACTGGCAAACTGACTTCTAGAGTCCATCCAAACTATTACATACCATGATGAGGTAGGAATGATTTTTGCGATGAACCGTTACATGGAAATCAGTCATTTTGATACACCACATTAACAGAATGAAAGACAAAACCCACATTGTCATCTCAAGATGCTTGACAACTTTCGGTTTCCATTCATGATGAAAATTCTCAAGAGAGGAAATTTCTCAACATTAATGCCATTTCTAAAAAGTCCACAAATAACATCATATTCAGTAAGATGAATAGAAGTTCTGCCTCTAAGGTCTGGTATATGGCAAGAATGTCTACTGTAGTATCTTTATTTTATTCAAAAATTTTCTTCTCATTGGAGGGTGTGGTTACTTATAGTTTCCTGTGCTCCAGTGGATGGCCACACCCATTCACAAATGGGTAGCACTAACTGGATGTAATGGGTTGTCACATACACACAGATGACATGAAATTGGTGGGGGCCATGCTGTGGGGGACTTGGAGGGATTTGGAAGAAGGAAATGGGGGGGCAGATAATAATTGTATTTTATTGTATACTTGTATGAAATTCTCAATAATAAAAAGATAATTTTTGAATTAGAGACTTGAGAGATGGCTCAATGGTTAAGAGTTCTTACTGCTCTTTCAGTGGCCCCAGGTTCAATTCCCAGCACTCACATAGTGACCTACAACCATTCACAGCTCCAGTTCCAGGTGACCTGATGCTCTCTTCTGATCTACTTAGGCACTAGGCAAGTGCATGGTGCACATACATACAGATAGGCATAACACTCATAGACATGAAATAAAAAAAAAAACTCTATGTAGTTTTAATTCACATATACAGTATTAGGTTTCATTATAACATTTTAAAGAAAAATATGCTTTTGTTGGTTTCTTCCCCTCTTATGCCCCTTGCTCTGTGCCTGCTTCTACCCATCTACCCTCTCACAATCTCCTTTCTGTGTCTTATTGCCCTCCTTCCCTTTCCTGGACATCTCTCCCCGCATAGTCGCCTTTGTAGTTCTATAGCCTATATACACTCACCTCATTTATTTGTACTCTTATAAACATAAGTTAGAATCCAAATATGAGAGAGAACATGTGATTTTTTTTCTGAGTCTGAGCTGCCTCATCTAACTAGAGACTTTTATTTAACTTAGTTCTGAAAATGCCAGCACAAGCCATCAGACAAGAGGAATAAACAAAATACATTTATTTTGGAAAGAAGCAGATAAACTGTCTGTACTGTTAGATGTTATATTCTGATATGTAGCAAATACAAAAAAGACTCCATCAAAAAACTTGTAACTAGCCAGGCCGTGGTGGCACACGCCTTTCATCCCAGCACTCCAGAGGCAGAGGCAGGCGGAAACTCTGTGAGTTCAAGGTCAGCCTGGTCTACAAGAGCAAGTTCCAGGACAGGCTCTAAAGCTACACAGAGAAACCCTGTCTTGAAAAACCAAAAACCAAGCAAACAAACAAACAAACAAAAACCCTTTATAACTAAAAAATAAATCTCCTAACATTTTAGGACACGCACTTAACAGACAGCATTCAGTTGCATTTTCCTTTCTTCTATCATGAGCTGAGAATCAGACCCAAGGCTTCTAGGCAAGCATAGGACCAGGTGAACTACAGCCACACCCGACATTTGATAAAAATGTCAAAATCCTGTCTTCCAGCACAATAAAATGTACAGAATTTTATTGTCACACATAATCGCCCACTGTACACTGTGACCTCTTGCTCCTATCATGAAGATACTAACTACTAGATGAGTAAAAACATTTTAACATTCAATTAAAATAAAAATGCATTAAAAAGACATTAAAAGATATATTGTACAAGTAAAAAGTATAATTTTAGGACCATTTTCATTTTGATTTTTTTTTTTTGGTTTTTCGAGACAGGGTTTCTCTGTAGTGCTTTGAATCCTGTCCTGGAACTGGCTCTTGTAGATCAGGCTGGCCTCGAACTCACAGAGATCACCTGTCTCTTCCTCCCGAGTGCTGGGATTAAAGGCATTAGCCACCAACGCCGGGCTTTCTCTTTGAATTGTTTAAACTCAAAATTAAAGCATGTATATCACCTGTATATTTTTCATTGTCTTAGAGATTCTTTATTTTCATGTGTTTGGGTGTTTTGACTGTACGTATGTATGTCTGTACATAGTGCCTTCAGAAGCTACGGATTGTTGTGAATCATCATGTAGATTCTGGAAATCAAACCTGGGTCCTCTGGAACAGTAGCCAATGCTCTTAACTCCTGAACTGTCTCTCCAAATCCTCTTTATTATTTTTATTAGCTCATATTAATATTTCTCAAAATTAATTCATTATAGCACTTCCATACATGCATAGTATGTGCTTTAATCCCACATTACTTTTTGATTCCTTTTCATCTCCCTTTCCTGCAATGGTCCCCCGTTTAATTTCATATTTTTGTAGACTTCCTAGATCCCAAATAAGACAGAAAACATGGTACTTGTTTTTATGGAAATGGCTTATTTTCCTTAGCATCTGTTTTCCTTAAATGACATAATTTCATTCTTTGTGGCCCAGACTAATTGAATAATTTTGTTCTTGTTAATTATCCAGGGGAATGCAGGGGGATGCTGGCTTCCTGCTAACCCACAGGGAGTCTAACTCCTAGGGAAGCTAAGCCACAGTCCACAGCTTCCAGGGAAGCAGGTGGGCTGACTACAGATCTTCACCTCTCCTGCTATTCTTTCAGATCCAGTCTCAACCCCAGCTCTGCTCCAGAACACCTTTCAAGCCTCCCTTGCCCCACTGCCTACATCTCCCGTGGCTCCCACAGACCTTCCCCTTTTAACCTCCCTCCCAGCCCCCAACTCCAGCAGGCTCGCTCTGCTATCTCCACAGGCCACACCTGCCAGAGAAGCAGGACTGACTGCTATTCACCTCTCCTACTCCTCCAGATCTGTTGTCACATCCCCAGCTCTGTAGACCACCTGCTGGGCTCTCCTTTTTTTTTTTTCTGCCTTCTGACTGCATCCCAAATGGATCACAAAGCTCCTTTCCTCCAACCTTCCTTCCCCCAGCTCATCTCGTTATCCCAGCCTCCAACACCAGCAGGCATTCCTTATGCATACACCAGCTGAACAGGCCAGGGAAACAGGGAAGCTGACTATAGACCTTTATCTCTCCCTTTCTTCCTCCAGATCCAATCCCCCAGTCTCATTGCCAGCACTGCAGCAGAACACATGTGGTAACCCTCCCCCAACCCCTTCTCCAGTGAATACTACAGACCTTCCCCTGCTAACCTCCGTCCCTCAACTTGTTGCTTTATCCCAGCCCCCAACTCTACCAGGACCCCCTGCTAACCTCCAGGCCACTCCTGCCAGGGAAGCAGGTGAGCTGACTGCACAATTTCACCCTTTCTTCCACTCGTCCAGGCCCAATCCTCTAGTCTCAGCATTGACACTCTAGGACACCTTCTAGCGTGACCTCTCTCTACTCTCTGTTCTATTCCAAGGAGACTAAATAAGCAGACCCTGTTGGAACACTCTGATTTCCTCCCTCCTGTGAATTCCCCCTAAACACCTAGGCTATCACCATTCCTAAATGCCATTTTCAAATACCCAGAAACACATTGTACCTGGAACCTCCAGAGGCCACATTTATCAGGTCCGCAAAAAATTTCCCACCAAGCAACACACAGCTACCACACTCTAAAAACAAGAGAGGAAACAGAAACCAAGGGGGAAACCACCTACTCAACAAAAACCACTAGATATTATCAGCACCTACCACTATAATCTTCCCAACCCCAGATGTCTAGATGCCAGTGTAAAAACACAATAACTTCCAGGAAAATATGTATCCACTATAGCCCAGCAACCTATAGCCCAGGCCCTGAAAATTCCAACATAGCTGAAGCTCAAGAAAAGGAGGTAAGAACTAGTGGCTGGTTGCTTTGCTTTTCTGATCTTCAGCTTGAAGCTTGAACCCCAATATCAGTCTCTGGACCTTTTATTTATTGTGCTACTAATATACGTATGCAACTGTCTCTATATGTCCTGATTTGATCCTTTCAGATATATGGCCAGGAGTAGAATAGATAGATGTAGGAAAGGATGATCCTTACTTCATAATATGCATGTTGTGAAATCCACAAAGAATCAATGCATAAAAAAAGAATATTGGAAACTTGGAGTATTGACATTGCAGTCAGGCATCAGTCAAAAGAAGAGGAAAGAATGGCTGACACACCCATTTGGTACAAAATAGTGCTCTTTTTTGAGACAGGGTTTCTCTGTGGCTTTGGAGGCAGTCCTGGGACTAGCTCTGGAGACCAGGCTGGTCTCGAACTCACAGAGATCCACCTGCCTCTGCCTCCCAAGTGCTGGGATTAAAGGCGTATGCCACCACCACCCAGCCAAAGTAGGACTTTTTGTAGTCCTTGGTCACAAGAAAATTCCTCCCCTCTTTCTCCCATAGTTACAGTCTCTGCTGGTGACCTACCACAGTTACCACAAAAAATCCCCCATCCTTCTGGTCTTTCATGATACATGGACTCAGTAATATAGCACACTGTAACTTTTCAACAATGAGACAAACTAAAGGCACCCAAAGTGACTCTTGCTAGCTAGGGAAGGTAGGAGTCTAGCCTAGTGCCTTTGTCTTATTTGTGATTCACTGACGAGCTTTAAATGCACTCCAAACTTAAAATGACCATAAAGATTTATTATTATTCTGGATCATTTTAGAAATTCTGCTTTTAAGTTTTTGAGGAACCTCCCTACAGGTTTCACTAGTGGCTGGACGAACTTACATTTCCACCATTAGTGAAAGAGAGAAATGTGAACCTTCTCTTCATAATAAGAGTACTCTCAAGAGTAGTGAAAGTGAGGCAGTTTATGACTTGGTAAAGCCAGGCATCAGCTTAGAATGCACTGATTGGGTGCAGAAAATAGTTTTTATAAATTTAACACAAGCCCCTTCCTCCCTTTCCTCATTGGCTGGATGATAAGGAGTTTGACCTTATTTGCCATCTAGAGCTCATCTTGCCCTCTGACACACACAGACACACACAGACACACACAGGCACACACACACACACACACACACACACACACACACACACACACACACACACACACACATCTTTGAGACAGGGTTTCTCTGTGTAACTCTGGCTGTCCTAGAACTCGCTCTGTAGACCAAACTGGACTCGATCTCAGGGACCCGTTTGCCTCTGCCTCCCAAGTGCTAGGATTAAAGGCATGTGCCACCACTGTCTGGCTACACCTGGATCTTATAGAGTTATTTCCTTAACTGAGGTTCCGTCCTTCTGCGTAAATTCAGCTTCTGTTAAGTCAACATAAAACTAGCAAGAACACCCAGTGGCTTTCATGGCTCTACAAAATCTCCTAGACAAGGATGTTCACTTGCTGTTTCTTCTCTGGAGAACCATTTCAACTCTAGGGAGTTTGTTTCATCTTTCCTATTTCTTCATTTTCTTCAATTTCTTACTTTTCTGTAATTATTTTTTGAAAAGATTTATATATTTATTATGTATACAGTGTTCAGACTGCAAGTATGTCTACAGGCCAGGAGAAGGCATCAGATCTCATTACATCTCATTACAGATGGTTGTGAGCCACAGTGCGGTTGCTGGGAATTGAATTCAGGACCTCTGGAAGAGCAGTAGCTGGTGCTCTTAATCTCTGAGCCATCTCTCCAGCCTTCTGTAATTTTTCTAAAGAATGCTTGCATTACATTTTGCTTCCTCCCACTGAAGTCTGTGTCTTTAATTTTCACTGGAAGCCACTGTACCAACTCAACCTTAGGTGACTGATAGCATTTAGCATCTTTGGTTCTTGGGTCAAACCCAGTTAGGCCAAGAAAGGTACTGTTGCATACTCAAAGCCCCGTATCAATGTTAGCATTTTGATGGTGTTAGATGGAATCTCAATGTAGTATTTATTTATTTATTTATTTATTTATTTATTTATAATGATCATATATTTTCTTTTTTTTTGAGTTTATAATACAAGCACAACATTTCCTTCTTCCTTTTCTTCCTTCAAATCTTCCCATAGCTGGGTGTTGGTGGCACACGCCTTTAATCCCAGCACTTGGGAGGCAGAGGCAGGCAATCTCTGTGAGTTCAAGGCCAGCCTGGTCTACAGAGCAAGTTCCAGGACGACCTCCAAAGCAATATAGAGAATCCCTGTCTCGGAAAAAACAAAACAAAACAAAAAACAAAAACAAACCCTTCCCATATACCATTCCTCATACTCCTTCAAATGCATGGCCTTTTTTTTCAATGATTGTTATTGCATGCATATATATATATATATATGCACATATATATGCATATATAAGGTTATATTTCCTAAATATAACCTTTTGGGTCTGAATAATGTTACTTGTATGTATGTTTCCAATTCTAACTGTTTGGCACTGGAAAAACAGTTGTGCTCTTCCCTCGCAAGACTATCACTCCTGTTTCCAACTTTCCTTGGTTGCCTGTAGTTCTTTATGTAGGACTGAGGCCTTGTGAGTTTCCCACCCCGCAAGCATTCATTCTGACATGTCTTCAGTTTAGTTTTTATTTGCATTTCCCTGATTTTTAAAGATTATTTAGGGAGCTACGAGAATGAGAAGGGAAGAAGAGGAAGGATGCAGAGGTCATGAGGGAGCAGAAAGGTTGAGTCAGGTGTAGATTAGAAGAAAGGATATGTGATAGGCAGGGTTTTAGCTGGGGGGGGTGGTAGGGGAGGAAGGGAGGGAGAAAGGAACTGGGATTGTCATGTAAAACAATCTTGTTTCTAATTCAAATAAAAAATGATAAAAAATTTATTTATTAGTGATTTATACATATTTATATGACAAATACCTGTTCATTTCAACTGCTGTTTAATGTTTGGTTATTGTTATTTATCTATACTGGATGTTAATCCCTTGATAGATACATCTTTTACTTTTCTTTCCTTTTTTTTTGTGTGGGGGAGATGGGTATTTGAGACAGGTTTTCTCTGTGTAGTACTGGCTGTCCTGGAACTCACTCTGTAGACCAGGCTGGCCTCGAACTCACAGATCCATCTGCCTTCTCTGTCTCCTGAGTTCTGGGACTAAAAGAGTGTACCACCACCGCCTGGCTTCTTCTTCTTCTTCTTCTTCTTCTTCTTCTTCTTCTTCTTCTTCTTCTTCTTCTTCTTCTTCTTCTTCTTCTTCTTCTTCTTCTTCTTTCTTCTCCTTCTTCTCCTTCTTCTCCTCCTCCTTCTACAAAAAAAAAAAACAAAAAACCACCCCCCCTTCAAAAAAACTATTGTTTTAGAGAAGGCCTTACTATTAACTTATACTGGCCTAGAACTCAGGATCCCCCTGTTTCTCCCAAGTATTTTAGGTATGTGTCACAATGATTCTCTAGATCAACAATTTTTTGAATCTTACTATTTTTTCTTAAAAGGAATAAAGAAAAATGACTTTGAATGTATATGTGATCAGTTTCTTGTTAGTGCAACTGTGGTTTCTATTATATGTTTAGCCTTTCATGACTTATAGACTATAATATGAACTTTACAACTACATAAAAGGTGAAGCCTATAACTTTAGGAGGAAAATTCATTATAAGAGCTATGGTTTAAATACTTATGCTTACAGAATTGTATTTGCATCATTAAAGTTAACAAGTATATAATGTTAAATTTGTCACAGTAACTTCAATTTTCTCACCAAACTTGTGAGAAACTTATTTTCAATGACTTTGATGAGCCCATTAAAATTTACCGGTATGGGAAATGTCTACATTTTAAATTTGAGATATTTTTATTATTGTAAGTTGTTCCAACAAAAGAAGTACTGCTTACAGCAGTGCTTTTTTTTTCTTCAAAAATTAGAATGGAAAAATTTCTTTTTTTCCCATACACCACAGAGGTTAATGGCAAAATAAATAAGCAGCTCAAATAAAAGTTGAAAATTACTTGTGGTTATTCTCAGGCCATTAAAAATGTTTTTCATTCCTTCTATATTTCAGATTATGACCTAGTAACCTGTCACATTGGGTACCATTTTACCATTCTTTGACATTTTCTTCTTCTCAAATCTCTTATATCCACATTTAAATATTTGGTCATTTCCTAAAGAAAAAGACTTCATAATTATAGACTTTAACTTACTACACTGTGTATTATCAGATATATGAATATACCTGGTGTGTGTATATACACACCAAATTTGCTAAGAGTGTAGTAGTTTGATATTTTAATTTTTCAATGTGGCAGACTACACATACTTCTTATTTTAAGTATTTGTATGTATAAAATTCAGTGGTATTAGATATGTTCATATATATATATATATATATATATATATATATATATATATTCAGGATGCTTTAAGC
Source organism: Cricetulus griseus (assembly GCF_003668045.3). Lineage (NCBI taxonomy): Eukaryota > Metazoa > Chordata > Mammalia > Rodentia > Cricetidae > Cricetulus > Cricetulus griseus. The sequence goes on along the minus strand of NC_048604.1, from coordinate 32,642,122 downwards.
CATCTGTCTGGAATGCTAAGACTAATTTATGAGCAGCAGAAACTTGTTCATAGTTCTGAAGCCTGTGAAGTTCAAGATCAATTCACCAGCAGATTTGATGTTTGGTGAGAGCTGTTGTTTATGGAAGGCAGACATCATGTCCATCTTTACATGATAGAAAGGATTAGAAGCTTTCTTCAAACCTTTTTAAAAGTCATTAATTTTATTCAAGAAGGCAGCGTGCTCATGCTCCAAATACTCCCCCAAGGCATTGTGCTGGTTAGTGTTCGTTTTCAACTTGACACAACTCTGAAGAATGTCCTGATACAGAATTATCTAGATCAGATTGCCCCACAGGCATGTCTGTAGGACAATGTCATCATTATTTTTTCCTTTCTTTCATTTAAATTAGAAACAAGCTTGTTTTACATGTAGATCCCAGTTCCCTCTTCCTCACCTCCTCCCCTGCCCCTGCCCCTCCCCCAATCCCTATCCAATCTTTTCTGGTCCCCAGGGAGGGAGAGGCCCTCCATGGGGGAATCTTCAAAGTCTGTTATATCATTTGGAGCAGGGCCTAGACCCTCCCCCATGTGTCTAGGCTGAGAGTGTATCCCTCTCTCTGGAATGGGCTCCCAAAGTCCGTCCATTTGTATATTAGGGATAAATACTGATCACACTGTCGGAGACCCCATAGATTGGCCAGGCCTCCTAACTGACACCCATATTCAGGGGGTCTGGATCAGTCCTATGCTGGTTTACCATCTATCAGTCTGGGGTCCATGAGCTCCCCCTTGTTCAGGTGAGCTGTTTCTGTGGGTTTCTCCAACCTGGTCTTGACCCCTTTGCTCATCATTCTTCCCTCTCTGAAACAGGATTCCAGGAGTTCATTCAGCTCAGTGTTTAGCTGTGGGTGTCTGCTTCTGCTTCCATCAGCTACTGGATGAAGGCTCTAGGATGGCATATAAGGTAGTCATCAATCTCATTATCTGGGAAAGGGCATTTAAGGTAGCCTCTCCGCTATTGCTTAGATTGCTAGTTGGGGTCATCCTTGTAGATCTCTAGTTATTTCCCTAGTGCCAGATTTCTCTTTGCACCTATAATGGCTCCTATTATGGTATCTCTTTTCTTATTCTCCTCTATTCTTCCCTGACTCAATCTTCCTGCTCTCTCATGTCCTCCTCTCCCCTCCTCCCCTTCTCTTTCTCCCAACTACCTCTCCCTTCCCCACATGCTCTCAATTAGCTCAGGAGATCTTGTACCTTTCCCCTTCTCCAGGGGACCATATATGTTTCTCTTAGGGTCCTCCTTGTTTCCTAGCTTCTCTGGCAGTGTGGATTGTAGGTTGGTAATCCTTTGCTCTAGGTCCAAATTCCATATATGAGTGAATACGTACCATGTTTGTCTTTTTGTGACTGGGTTACCTCACTCAGGATGGTTTCTTCTAGTTCCATCCATTTGCCTGCAAATTTCAAGATTCCATTGTTTTCTTCCATTGAGTAGTACTCCATTGTGTAAATGTGCCACATTTTCTTTATCCATTCTTCAGTTGAGGGGCATCTAAGTTGCTTCCAGGTTCTGGCTATTACAAATAATGCTGCTATGAACATAGTTGAACAGATGTCCTTGTATGAATTTGCATCTTTTGGGTATATGCCTAAGAGTGGAATTGCTGGATCTTGTGACAGACTGATTCCCATTTTCCTGAGGAATCGCCATACTGATTTCCAAAGTGGCTGTACTGTACTCCTACCAGCAGTGGAGGAGTGTTCCCTTTTCTCCACATCCTCTCCAGCATAAACTGTCATTGGTGTTCTTGATTTAGCCATTCTTTTTGTTTGTTTGTTTGTTTTAGAGACAGGGTTTCTCTGTGTCTTTGGAGGCTGTCCTGGAACTAGCTTTTGTAGACCAGGCTGGTATCGAACTCACAGAGATCCACCTGCCTCTCCCTCTGGAGTGCTGGGATTAAAGGCGCTTGCCACCACTGCCTGGCTGATTTTAGCCAATCTGACAGGAGTAAGATGGTATCTCAGAGTTGTTTTTTTATTAGCATTTCCCTAATGGCTAAGGATCTTGAACACTTTAAGTGTCTTTCTGCCATTTTAGATTCCTCTATTGAGAATTCTCTATTTAGTTCTGTACTCCTCTTTTTTTTTATTAATTCAAGTTAGGGAACAGGCTTGTTTCACATGTAAGTCCCTACTCCCTCTCCCTTCCCTCACCCCCATCCCTCCTCCCCCACCCTCAATCTACCCCCAACCCCATCCACCCACCACTCCCCAGGCAGGGTAGGGCCCTCAATGGGGGCTCTGCAAAGTCCACCAAATCTTCCTGAGATGGGCCTAGGCCCTTCCCCGTGTGTCCAGGGCCAGAGTGTATCCCTTCACGTGGGATGGGCTCTCAAAGTCCCTTCTTACACCAGGGAAAAATACTAATCCACTTCCAGAGGCCCCCTGGAGTGCAGAGGCCTCCTTATTGGCATCCATGTTCAGGGGGCTGGATCAGTCTTGTACTGGCCTCCCAGGTAGCATCTGGGGTCGATGTGTTCCCCCTTGTTCAGGCCAACTGTTTCTGTGGGTTTCACCAACCTGGTACAGACCCCTTTGATCTTCATTCCTCCCTCTCTTCAACTAAATTCCAGATTTCAGCTCAGTGTATTTCTGTGGATGTCTGTCTCTGCTTCCATCAGCCACTGGATGAGTGCTCTAGGATGGCATAAAGAGTAGTCCTCAATCTCATTTTAGGGGAAGGGCTTTTAGGTTATCCTTTCTTTCATTGCCTGGACTGTCAGATCGTGTCATCCTTGTAGGTCTCTGGAGATCTCCCTAGTTCCAGATCTCTTCTCGAACCTATAATGGCTCCCTCTGATATGGTATCTCTCATCCTGCTCTCTCTCCTCTATTCTTCCCCCAACTCAATATCTCTGCTCCTCCATTTCGTCTCCTCTACTCCTCTTCTTGTGCTCTAATTGTGGCAGCTCCCTCTCACCTACCCTCATGCTCCCAATTAGCTCAGGAGTTCATGTCACTTCCCATTCCTGAGGTCTATTTATCCCTTAGAGTCCTTCATGTTTCCTAGTTTCTTTGGTGAAGAGGATTATAGGCTAGTAAACCTTTGCTCTATGTCTAAAATTCATATATGAGTGAATACATACCATGATTGTCTTTTTGTGACTGGGTTACCTCACTCAGGATGGTTTCTTCTAGTTCCATCCATTTGCCTGTGCAAGATTCCATTGCTTTTTTTTTCTGCTGAGTAGTACTCCATTGTATAAATATACCACATTTTCTCTATCCATTCTTCAGTTGACGGGCATCTAGGTTGCTTCCAGTTTCTGGCTATTACAAACAATGCTGCTATGAACATGGTTGAACATATGTCCTTGTTGTATGAACATTCACTATTTGGGTATATACCCAAGAGAGGAATGGCTGGATCTTGAGGTAGATTGATTCCCATTTTTCTGAGCAACCGCCATACTGATTTCCAGAGTGGTCTTACAAGTTCACACTCCCACCAGCAATGGAGGAGTGTTCCTTCTTCTCTGCATCCTCTCCAGCATAGGTTGTCATTGGTATTTTTGATTTTAGCCATTCTGACAGGTGTGAGGTGGTATCTCAGAGTTGTTTTGAGTTGCATTTCTCTGATGGCCAAGGATTTTGAGCACTTTCTTAAGTGTCTTTCAGCCATTTCAGATTCCTCTGTTGAAAATTCTCTGTTTAGTTCTGCACCCCACTTTTTAATTTCATTGTTTGGTGTTTTGGTGGCTAGCTTCTTGAGCTCCTTGTATATTTTGGAAATCAGCCCTCTGTCAGATGTAGGTTTGGTGAAGATCTTTTCCCATTCTGTGGGTGGTCATTTTGTCTTACTGACTGTGTCCTTTGCTTTATAGAAGCTTCTCAGTTTCAGGAGGTCCCATTTATTAATTGCAGACCTCAGTGTCTGTGCTACTGGCGTGATGTTCAGAAATTGGTCTCTTTGTGCCAATTTGTTCAAGGGTAATTCCCACTTTCTCTTCTAGAAGATTCAGTGTGTATGGATTTATGGAGAGATCTTTGATCCATTTGCACTTAAGTTTCGTGCATGGTGACAGGTATGGATCTATCTGCAATCTTCTGCATGTCCAAATCCAATTGTGCCAGCACCATTTGTTGAAGATGCTATCTTTTTTTCCATTGTATAGATTTAGCACTTTTGTCAAAAATAAGATGTTCGTAGGTGCGTGGGTTAATATCTGGGTCTTCAATTAGATTCCATTGGTCTATCTGCCTATTGGCAAGGAAAACCAAGCTGTTTTCAGAACTATGGCTCTATAGTAGAGCTTGAAGTCGGGGATGGTGATGTCTCCAGAAGATCTTTTATGGTAAAGAGTTGTTTTGGCTATCCTGGGTTTTTTATTTTTCCATATAAAGTTGAGTATTGTTCTTTCAATGTCTGTGAAAAACTGTGTTGGGATTTTGATGGGATTGCGTTGAATCTGTAGATTGCTTTTGGTAGGATTGCCATTTTTACTATGTTAATTCTACCTATCCAAGAGCATGGGAGATCTTTCTATTTTCTGGTATCTTCTTTAATTTCTTTCTTTAAAGTCTCAAAGTTCTTATTGTACAGGTCTTTCACTTTTTTGGTTAGTGTTACCCCCAAATATTTTATGTTGCTTGTGGATATTGTGATTCCATGATTTCTTTCTCATTGGTTTTATCATCTGTATACAGTAGAGCTACAGATTTTTTTGAGTTCATTTTGTATCCTGCTACCTTGCTGAAGGTGTTTATCAGCTGTAGGAGTTCCCTGGTAGAGTTTTTCGGGTCAGTAATGTAGACTATCATGTCATCTGCAAATAGTGAAAGTTTGATTTCTTCCTTTCCTTTTTGTATCCCTTTGATCCCCCTTTCTTGTCTTATTGCTCTGGCTAGAACTTCAAGTACAATATTGAAGAGATATGGAGAGAGTGGACAGCCTTGTCTTGTTCCTGATTTTATAGGAAACGCTTTGAGTTTCTCTCCATTTAGTTTGATGTTGGCTATTGGTTTGGTGTATATTGCGTTTATCATGTTTAGATATGTTCCTGTTATTCCTGTTCTCTCCAAGATCTTTATCATGAAGGGATGTTGGATTTTGTCAAAGGCTTTTCAGCATCTAATGAGATGATCATGTGGTTTTTCTTTTTCAGTTTGTTTATATGGTGGATTACATTGATGGATTTTCATAAGTTAAACCATCCTTGCATCCCTGGGATGAAGCCTACTTGATCGTGGTGGATGATTTTTCTGATATGTTCTTGGATTCGATTAGCCAATACTTTATTGAGTATTTTAGCATCGATGTTCATGAGGGATATCCGTCTGTAGTTCTCTTTCTTAGTCATATCTTTGTGTGGCTTGGGTATCAAAGTGATTGTAGCCTTGTAGAAAGAGTTTGGCAATATCCCATCTGCTTCTATTGTGTAGAACAGTTTGAGGAATACTGGTATCAGCTCTTGTTTGAATTTCTGGTATAATTCTGCAGTGAAGCCGTCTGGCCCTGGGCTTTTTTTGGTTGGGAGGCTTTTGATGACTGCTTGTATTTCATTAGGGGTTATGGGTTGATTTAAACTGTTTATCTGATCTTGGTTTAATTTTGGTAAGTGATATTTATCCAGAAAACTGTCCATTTTCCTTTAGATTTTCCAATTTTGTGGACTACAGGTTTTCAAAGTATGACCTGAAGATTCTCTGGATTTCCCCAGTGTCCGTTGTTATATCTCCCTTTTTGTTTCTGATTTTATTAATTAGCATGCTCTCTCTCTGCCTTTTGGTTAGTTTGTTTAGAGGTTTGTCTATCTTGTTGATCTTTTCAAAGAACCAACTCTTTGTTTCATTGATTCTTTGTAATGTTTTCCTAGTTTCTACTTTATTGATTTCAGCTCTCAGGTTGATTATTTCCTGGCGTCTACTCCTCCTTGGTGAGTTTGCTTCTTTTTACTCTAATGCTTTCAGTTGATCTGTCAATTCTCTAATGTGACTTTTCTCCAGTTTCTTCATGTGGGCACTTAGTGCTATGAACTTCCCTCTTAGCACTGCTTTCAGAGTGTCCCATAAGTTTGGGTATGTTGTGTCTTCATTCTCATTAAATTCTAGGAAGTCTTTAGTTTCTTTTTTTATTTCTTCCTCAACCCAGGAATGGTGCAATTGGGTGTTATTTATTTTCCAAGAGTATGTAGGTTTTCTGCCATTCATATTGCTGTTGAATTCTAGCTTTAATGCATGGTGATCTGATAAGACACAGGGGGTTATTTCAATTCTTTTGTAACTAAGGAGGTTTGCTTTGCTGCCTACTATGTGGTCAATTTTAGAGAAGGTGCCATGTGGCGCTGAGAAGAAGGCATATTCTTTTGTGTTTGGATTGAATGCTCTATAGATATCCATGAAACCCAGTTGTGTTCCCCACTTTTTAATTGGATTGTTTGGTGTTTTGGAGACTAGCTTCTTGAGTTCTTTGTATATTTTGGGTATCAGCCCTCTGTCAGATATGGGGTTGGTGAATATCTTTTCCCTTTCTGTGGGCTTCCGTTTTGTTTTGGTGACTGTGTCCTTTGCCTTACAGAAGCTTCTCAGTTTCAGGAGGTTCCATTTTTAATTGTCGATCTCAGTGCATGTGCTACTGGTGTTATGTTCAGAAAGCGGTCCCCTGTTGCAATTCGTTCAAGATACCTGCCACTTTCTGTTCTACGAGGTTCAGTGTGGCTGGATTTATATTGAGGTCTTTGATCCATTTGGGAATACCTTCATTATTAACTGAAGTAGGAAGACCTACCCTGAATGTAGGTTGTATTTCATTTGCTGGGTCCTGGATTGTGTAAGAACAGAGAAAAACCCCGGGTGTGGTGGCATATACCTTGAATTCCACCACTCAGGAGTCAGAGGCAGGCAGATTTCTGTGAATTTGGGTAAGTCTGGTCTCCATAGCAATTTCTAGGACAGCTGTGGCTACATAGATACATCCTGTCACAAACAACACAAGCAGCAACAGCAGCAGCAAAACGAAACAGCAGGAACAATGGCAGAAAGAAAGCACTAAACAAAACAAAACAACAATCGAGAAAGCAATAACAAACCAAAACAACAACAGAGTAGAGAAAACAATAACAAAACACAATATCAACAACAGAGTAGACAAAACAATAGGAAAACAAAACAAGAACAACAACAGAAAGCTAGTTGAGCAGTAAGCACCAGGGAATTGTGCAGGAATTCGTTTGCTGCCCTCTTGCTCTTGACTGTGGATATGCTATGGCTAGCCGCTTGTATTCCTGCCTTGACTTTCCCAAAATGATGGACTTAAACTTGGAATTGTAAGCTAAATAAGCCCTTTTATCCCTAAATTGCTTTCTGTCAGGGTGTTTTATCGCAGCAACAGAAAGGAAAGTAGGAAAGGTCACATCTCTTAGTATTGTCCTCAGAGATTATGTTCCAATCTATGCATTTTGAATAAACAACTTAACGAATGGGAAAATAGTTGCAAAGATGGATTCTACTGGTCAATATGCTGACTATGTAAGGAACTCCGGTAAACCAACAGTAAAATTTATTTGATTAAAAATGGACAATGTTATAATCTCAAAAAAGCCAATTAAAACCAAAAGGGCAACAGACCTAAGTAGGTCTTTCTCAAAAGATGATATACAAATGGAAATTGCTGGTTGCTCATCACTGGTGACAAATGTAAACTAAAATCCCCACAGGATACCATTCCATACTTTTTACCTGTTCCTTTAGACATTAATTTAGAGCTTTCCACTCCTAAGAATTTAATATTCTGTGGTACTTCTTACAATCAGTAGTATTTTAGCATGTATTCAATGCCATATGAATTATGGTAACTATAATTTGTGTTTGATCCTGCTCCAAGCACAGTAATATAGACTTGGAACATGTAAACAAAGGCATATGTACACATGCAGTATGTATATACGTGCATGTTATTAGGGATAAAAATGAGCATTTGCATACTCAGACACCCTGCTGATAAGCACTAAGAAGAAATGTGATATGCCGGCTGCTATTCTTTTTCTAGACACTAGAGGGAGATCACGATTCACGGGAAAAAATGAATGCACCCTTTCAAAAAAAGTGAGCAGATTCCCCCACCCCTTTTCTCCTACTGAGCCAGTGTTTTCTTTCCGGGGAATTAGTATTTTTCTACTTGGTCTAGAAACTTTAGAAGTATAGGTATGATTGAGAGGATTAATCGATGTCTGAGGACATAATGGAAGCTAGCGAAGTTACGATTCTTTTATTTGTTTGATTAGTTGCCAGAGAGCCAGACATAGCACGTAATTATGGTATACAAGTCCTGTTATAACAATTGATATGGATTTTGGGTATTCAAGATACACAGGCTTCTTATTTCTTCTACACACACACACACACACACACACACACACACACTGTTGTACATGGTTGAGCATGGCATTAGTAGGCAGCCAGTGGTGTGGGAAAATTTGGTTCCCCAGTTGCTGTCATGAAAATGCTGTTTCAATTCAATATCCGAAACATCCGAGTCCTTAAAGCTGCAACAGGAGAGCAAAGGCAGATTTTTTTTAATGAGCACCTTATTATTTGTGGAATGGTTTTCTTTCTATTAGAAGGTAACATTCAACTCTCTCGCTGTATCCATGTCTAGAAAAATAAAGGGTAGAAAAATGAAAACTGAACATTCATAAATTAGAATCAATCTGGGACTATTGCTGGTGGGAGACTCAGAGAGGTATGGAAAGCTTCTGGACTTTCCACTCTGTGAAGACACCTCGAATCCAACTAGTTTACAGTTTTGCATGCTGTTCGAACTGTAGCTATCTAGAACTGGGTGGATGTTTGAGGCAAGACTTAGCTCTGGAAGATTAGAAAAAGTCTGACTGAGAAGGCAGAAAATACAAACAGTTTCCTTGTTTCTAACATTAGATAAAGAGTGTCAAAGGTAGAGAGGAGACCTGGAGGGGCGTGGTATGGTGTTGGCAGTTGGAGTGAGCAGGTGAGAAAAGGGGCAACATCCTCCTCTGTGTCTCAAGAGAGAGGTTAGCATACCAACTGCAAATACTGTTAAACACATCATGCTTTCCTCTGCTTGTTCCTTAGCTAAAGTGTCTAAACATGTAGTATTCTGAGCAGAGACAGTGAGATATTTAAAGACATCTAGACAAGGATGTTTGCCATGACCAGCGTTCAGCAATATGTGTTCTCAAAAGTAGACAGGGGAAAAATAAGAAGCAGCTGTCAATAACTGATGTGTGGGACTTTTGGGTACGATGTCGGACTAGAAGCTGCCTTGCTGCGACCCATTATGGAGAACAGTCAGAAAATACAGATTTATTCTAAATAGAGAAAGAGGGAGAACTTAGAAGTCCATAAATGCAGTGACGGAACATCAGAGAAGTACCACGCAAGAAAGGAGGAATGCAGAAGAAAGAAGCTAAGCTGACCACACTTTCAGCTGTATGCATATAGGGTGGGGGGTTGAGAGCTGAAGCCCCAGGGAACACAGAGGCTGATGAGATGGCTCAGTGGTTAAGAATACTTGTTCTTCCAGAGGACCTGGGTTTGATTTCCAGCCCTCACATGACAGCTCACAACCATCTGTAACTCCAGTTCCAGTGGATCCACTGTCATCTTCTGACCTTTCTGGGCACCAGGCACCTAGCGTGGTACACATGCAAAACACTTATGTACATAATAAATAAAATAAATAAATCCAAAAGCAAGCAAACAAACAAAAAGAGGCAAGGCAGGTAACCCCAGTGAAAGGAGACTGGCAATCTTAATGTTACCATGAAGAATGGAGTCTGCCTCTGGGTGGAAACCTGCCATAGACAAATGCTTCTTCCATCTTTAATCAGAGAAACCTCTTTGTGAAATGACTGATGTTGGAGGCAGAGAGAGATATAGCCAAGAATAAGTGACAGTTGAGTGTTCATCCCTAAACAGGATATTCATACCACACACTCTCTAGCACGCAGGGAACATTGTAGAAGAGGTGGCAGAAAGAATGTAAGAAGAGCTGTGAGCTTTGACATTCTGGGCATGTCACAGCCATTGCAATCATGATCTCACAGCAGCTGCTGTTGCCACCACTGGGCCTTCACAAGACTGGGCCTGTCAGCAGTCTCAGATCAGGGAGGAGCTCATGGGGCCCTGTCCTTTCCTGCTACTGGGGGATTCTAAGGGAAGGCAGTAATTTCCTTTAGTTATATGCCCATGGGTGAGTCCACCAGGCTCTAATGAACTTGTATCCAAATAGATAGCTCTGGTTAAACTCAGTGGAGCACAGAATAAAACAGAAAGACATACATGCCGAAAAGGGACTTGCAGGGAAGGGAGATGTGTTGACAGGGCTGGGGGAATATAAAAAGGGGCAGGGAGAATAACAAGAATATGTCACATGCATGTATGAAATTGTGATTTGGTCATGACCAAAATTTATTATGGAAACTATTGAGCTTCAATAGGCTGCATGTTTCAGTTTGAATGGTAGATGAAAGTACTTTCAAAAAATATTTTTGAGAATACTTTCAGATACTTGTGAGAAATTATGTCCTATGACTTCGGTGAAATTGAAAATTCCTTTGTGAAAGCAAAGCAATGTTTGAGAATTCAAAGACTACACAAATGTAAATAAAACATTTTGAGAAACAAAACATGTGAAAACCCAAAAAGAAAGATGGCATGATCACAGGAGTAATTAACTTGATTTGTTTGAAAAGAACAGTTGAGGGTTGGAGAGATAGCTCAGTGGTTAAGAGCACTGACTGCTCTTCCAGAGGAACCCAGCTTCAATTCCCAGCACCCACACGACAGCTCACAGCTGTCTGTAATTCCAGTTCCAGGTGATCTGGCAACCCCCCCCCCCCACACACAGACACATATGCACATAAAGTAAAATAAATCTTTAAAAACAGAATAGTTGGAAGTATTAATATATTCTCAGATACAACTCTTGATATAATGAGGGATTTAGATAATCCAGTGGGAAAGAACAGCAATATAATGGTGGTCTAACCAAAATTATGACGAGGAGTCAGCTCACTAAATGTATTGGCTTTGTAACATATGTGGTGAAACATTCACTCAATTTATGGAAATATTACTATTTTTACAGCAGGATGCCAAACTCTCATTTTTTTTTTTACCCACAGAGCAGTGCCTTCTGAATACTATTTGTGTTACAGTGAGCAAGGCTCACAAAAGTTTAGGAGAGTAGGACTGCCACGACAAAGGAGAACAAGGACTGGGTCACTAGACTGCAATTTGGTGAGTGTGTGCTATGTATTGTGAGCTTGTAAGAGACTCAGCTGTGGTGCAACTGATAGCTATGAGAAGCAGTCAAGGGCCTCTTTACCATAGGCCTTTCCGGCTCCAAAATAGTGTTCAATTAACCTCCATACACATATTCGTGGTCTGGGATAGTGAGGGTCTATAACATAATGGCACAGAACGTGTCCAGTTTAGGAGTAGGCAAGAAGGGAACAGAGTGTACCTCCTGACCCATCCATTGAATAAGAAAGCAGAGGTATGAACCAGGCTATTCACTGGCAAGAAGGTGTTGATTTTGGAACTAGTGTGTGCTGGGTGTATGCATGAAGGGAGCAATAGCACAACTATTAACATTTGTTCCTGGCACAAAAGGAAGTTTTGAGTGGGGTTAGAAGCAATTTTGATCTGTAGAACTTGGGGCCTAACAATGATTTTGCTTTTTCTGGAAAACCTTTCTCACCTTGCTTGGGGAGCCCAGTTGGCTGGTTCTACCAAATTAGTAGCTGGAAGAAACAGCAAGTATCATGGGCAAAATGAGGAACTATGGCAGAACATAAAGTCCTGGCAGCATGAGACAGATACCTCATTTGCATAGATTTTCTTTTTTTGTCAGACAGCAGAGATTTGCAAATAGTGAGGAAATCCTCTCAGCCCTCATTAAAGTTTCTCTTTGCAGTGGACATCAGTTAACACAGAAGCCCAAAACTGGTCAAAGTGCTAAGAGTAAGCGACTGTTGAGTGTACACTCTAAATGAGACCTCCATATCACCCTCTCCGAGAGGAATGGACGTCATGAGAGGGAGACAGAAAGAATGTATCAGCTGGAGGATAGGGAAGACTGATGTGAAATGTAATTTTCTGGACAAGGCAAAGCAAAGCACATGTGATCTCTCCAACTGTAGGCACTGGAACAAGATTGGATCATCACCATTTCATCATGCATGGCAGAAGGACTCATGAAGCCCCATCACTGACTAAGAGGCTATGGCTAGCTAATGGGTCTCTGGGGAGAGGTGCAGTTTGTTTTTTTTCTCCAGTGGTGTAGTCATTGATAAATTGTCCATGCTCCATTGAGAAACCCTAAACTCATGTTCCTGTAACACAACTCAAAGAATAAGCAAAAAAGATAAAGTAGGAGGGGCTTGTCTGGAAGAATTTCAGCCGTGGAGATGGGTGTGTGTGTGAGAGGAAACTACGGATGAAAATGGCCCAAACCCAGTGCGCATATGAATAAAATTGTCAAATAATCAACAACCAGTTTGATGTTAATGTAAAATAAATAGCATCTTGGATTTATGGTGTCATTTTATTTCCCATTTAACTTTCCATTCATTTGGCCCTTCATTGTTTTCTTTAACAAATAATCAATCAAGTACCTACTATGGACTAAGTAATGCATCTGCATTACAGAAATAGCGAGCCCTATTTGGGGGATTTTTTTCCCTCCTGATACAATAATCATACAAGTAAACTGAAATTCATGCCCATGTGACAGGTGTGATGACTAAGGTTTGCAGACAATACAGGGAGTGCAGACAAGGAGCCAAGGCAAGTTTCCTGTAAAAGTATGTGTGTGAGTTACATCCTGAAGGAAAGATGAAGAGCCAGACAGGAAACTGAGAAGATTAGGACTGGAAGAACAGAATGTAACAATGCCAAGAATTCAGGAAAGTGAAGTACTTCAGAATGTCTAAAGTTACAGGGGACATGCCGAGAGAAGCAGGAAATGACTCTGGTGACACTGAGAAGGACCTGTGAGCTAAATTTATTGGCTTTTTGAGACAGGGTTTCTCTGTGTAACAATCCTGGCTGTCCTGGAACTTGCTTTGCTGACCAGGCTAGCTTCGAACTCACAGAGATTCCCCCCTGCCTCTGCCTCCCAAGTGCTGGAAGTAAAGGCATGTGCCCCCACACCCCACTAAATTTTCTTTCTTTTTTTTAACCTTGTCTTCTAAAATCTGTGAGTAGCCATGGAAGGGAAGTGATATGATCAGACCCTTAACATTCCATGGTTGAAGGACTCATGGGGCCCAGCCATTCCCAGGGGAGCTAAGGGTACAGAGAAACATAGAATATTGAGATAAGGGCTATAAATGACAGGATAATCATGATTTAGGACAGTGGTTCTCAACCTGTAGGTCACGACCCATTTGGGGCTGCATATCAGATGTTTACATTGCAATTCATAAGAGTAGCAAAATTGCATTTATTAAGTAGCAACAAAAATAAGTTTATGGTTGGAGGACACCACAATATGAAGATCTCTATTAAAGGGTCACAGCATTAGGAGGGTTGAGAACCACTGCCCTAGGATATAAGAAATATCAAGGTAATGGACTTTCAGGTGGGAGATGTAACCTTGAACGGAGGGCTGACATTTGTCTCTCTGAAGCATTAGATAAAAATTGGCGTAAATTCATGTTTGTAAGTGGAAGAGGAACAAGGTGGGGTGAGCAAGGTGTTGCCTGGTGGTGTTGATTTTTTTTGGAGTGCAGAGAGTTGGGGATGGCCTCCGAAAGAGAGTTAAAAGGAGGTTGGTATAGTTCCGACTGGTGAGCTTTTATTTTGCCATTAGGGGAATATAAATGGGTGATATTTAGGAACTCAGTGCCCAGGCTGGTTCTGAGAGCTGTGTGAGCTTACCCAGGAGAGGTCATCATCATGGAGAAGGGTAGTGTTTGAACTGAGACAGAGATAAAGTTTGGTGAGTAGGTAGGAGAGAAAGTCAAAAGGGATACGGAAATCACTTCAACAAGAGAAACAGTGACGTGATGGGTCATGGGATCTACAATGACTGTTATTATATTATTATTACTATTATTTTGGTCAATTTGGTAAATCTAAAGTCATATGGGAAGAGGGAACCTCAGTTGAGAGAAGGCCTCTGACAGATTGGTATGTGGGCAAGTCGGAAGGTACAACTTTTGATTAATGATCGCAGTGGGAGGGCCCAGCCCCAGTGCATGGGAGGTGTTACCCTTGGGCAGGTGGTCCTGGCTGGTATAAGAAAGCAATCCGAGCAAGCCATGAAGAGCAAGCCCCTGCATCAGCTCCTACCTCTAGGTTCCTGCCTTGAGTTATTGCCCTGACTTCACTTGGTGATGGACTATAAGCTTTAAGATGAAATAAACTCTTTCCTCCCTAAGTTACTTTTGGTCATAGCAATAGAAAGCAAACTAAGACAGGAACAAAGAACACAGGAAGGGGCTAATGGAGTTGGAAAAGATAGAAAGGGTAAAATGATTGACCTTGTGGAGAGGTAGACTTGTTGGGAATAAAATCAGAGTTAGATGTAAAACATGCAAAATAATACAAGCATGTAACTGAATTATAAATTGGATATGGTGGAATTTAAAGGTAGGGCCTAGAGAGGTGTCTTAACATATGAGAAGATTTGCTATACAAGCACAAGGATCTGAGTTCAAATACCCAACACCCACTTAGAAGCTTGGCTTGGCTGCATGTACTGATAACCCCAGCATTGTGGTAGGGAGACATGTGAAGGCTGGGATCTCACTGGCTAGTTAGCCAAACCAAACCAGCAAGTTTCTGGTTAAGTGTAAGATGAGTCTGGGGCTCTACAGTGTGTTGCTGTGATGGATGTTCTTGGTTGGGTTGTTACCTTGACCACCTCTGGAACTAACTAAAACTCAAGCTGCTGGCTACATCTGTGAAGGAGTTCTTCTTTTTATTTATTTTATTTTATTTTATCAGTTCAAATTAGGAACAAGCTTGCTTCAGATGTCAATCCCTTCTCCCTCTCCATCCCCTCCCCCCAACATCCCACCTGCCCCTAGCCATCCCCCCTCCACTCCCCAGGCAGGGTAAGGCCCTCAAAAGGGGCTCCCCAAAGTCTACCACATCATCCTGGGCCAGGCCTAGGCCCTTCCCCATGTGTCCAGGTCAAGAGAGCATCCCTTCACATGGGATGGGCTCTCAAAATCCCTTCTTTTTTTTAAGAGAAGGAATTCTTCTTAATTAAAACATTTGAAGTGGGAAGACCCATTTTTAATCTATGTCTTTTGAGTTGGGAAGTTACACCTTTAATCCAGATCATTTGAGGTGAGAAGATCCACCTTTTTAAAAAATGTAAATAATTGTTTTCATTTTACATACCAACCCCAGTTCCTTCTCTTCCCTTCTCCTGCTCCTTCACTTCCCCCTTCCCACCCTCATCCACTCCTCAGAGGAGTAGAGGAGTCAACAAAGTCTGGCATACCAAACTGAGGCAGGACCAAGCCCCTCCCCCTGTATCAAGGCTGAGCAAGGAAGCTCCACCTATAATTGGGCCACACCTTCTGCTGGTAGCTGATATAGAAGACAAGGAAGAAGGAAGCTTGCTTTTTTACGTTTTTAACCTGTTTGTTCTCAGTCTCACTGGCATGTCCATTCCTTCCCGGGTATTTGAGCTTACTTCTTTGGGATTCTGGTGTATTACTGAAGACCAGCTAAGACTTCCAGCCTTGTGGATTGAACAACTACTGGATTCTTGAACCTTCTGTTGGTAGACAGCCATTGTTGAACTAGCTGAGCCACAGCCTGTAAGCTAGTCTAATAAATCCCCTTCCAGAGAGATTCATTCTACAAGTTGTGTTCCTCTAGAGAACCCTGACCAATAGAGTTGCTAAAGTGGAAGCTATTGAAACTTAGCAAGTTTAGTAACTGTAAAACGAGGACAGAGTGTGAGATGGAAAAGGATACACTGAATTTCAAAATTCTCATTAATATGGAGGAGCCTGATTAGGTAATGGTAGCACAGAGAACAAGATTGGGGGTACACATATCCCAACTCTATAGAGAAGGTGAATTATTTTATTTTTGAGATTATAGTTTAATTACAGCATTTCTCCTTTCCCATTCCTCCCTCCAAACCCTCCCATATACTTCCTCCTTTTCTTCATCAAATTCCTGACCTTTTTTTTTTTATTTTGAAAGCATTCTGTTTTATTATCGAGAGAATCCTGCATGAGCTAAATGCTTCAAGTTTGTGACAGCTGTGTTTGTGAGTGGTGGGAAGACACAATTCAGTGCTCAGCATTTCACCTGCATTCAGCATTTATTCAGCTTCCACGAGCCCACTTATTCCATCTTACAGCCAACTGTCTTTCCCTGAGAATCTCTTTTAAAATAATAGCCACTTTTTGGTGCCTCCCACAGAAAACCATTCTTATGGCTCGCTGCTGAGTCAGTACTATTCCTGACCTTTTTTACTAATTGTATTTGTATGCCCATATCCATATAAATATATACTCCCAAATATAACTTGCTAGGTTTGTATAATGTTACCTGTGCTGGTTTGAATAAGATGGCCCCCATAGACTAATGTGTTTGAATGCTTAGCCCATAGAGAGTGGCACTATTAGGAGATGTGGCATTGTTGGAGGAAGTGTGTCACTGTAAAGGTGGGCTTTGAAATCTCATATATGCTCAGGCCATGCCCAGTGAGACAGATCACTTCCTGCTGCCTGTGGGATCAAGATGTAGAACTCTCAGCTACCTCTTCAGCACCATGTCTGCCTGCATGCTGCCATGTTTCCCACCATGACAATAATGGACTCAACTTCTGAAACTGTAAGCTATCCCCAATTACATATTTTCCTTTCTATGTGTTACTGTGGTCATGGTGTCTTTTCAAGCAATAGAAACCGAAACTAAGACTCTATGCATATGTATGCTTTCAGGGCTGACCATTTGGCTCTGTACAAAGACTTAGTGTGCTCTCCCCTAGGGAAGAACACCTCTCCACTCCTAGCTTTCCTCAGTTGCCTGTAGTTCTGTGAATAGAGTTGAGGCCTTATGGAGTTTTGTCAGTCTAGCTCGGCATGTTCATTGATGTATCCTTGTTGCGCTCATTTTGGGTAGACATGTTGGAGAAAGCAGGCAAAACATAAGAACAGACAGGACATTGGAAGGGGACAACAACTGCCCACCTCTAGGTGAGAGTTGCCATTTGGAAAGATAGACCTTGATTGCTAGAAATTTCCATTTTTGGGAGAAATGGTAATTTTTTTTTTAAATGTGAAATGTCCTGTTTTCAAATATTGGCAACTAGTTTTGAAAAATACTGTGTTGGCCAAACAAAGCAATTTTTCCACAAGCTGCCAGTTTGCAACCTCGAGGATAGAAAGGATTGTACCACACTTTCTGAGATGCAAAGCAAGGCTGGCTTTTAAAATAATAGTGAATATCTTCATTTCTTCCTTCCTAGGCTGTGATAGAAATCACCACAGTAGTTTGATCATGTTAATAAGGCTCGTGGAAAGCCAAGAACCAACCGGTTGCATTTGGCACTCAAGATGAAACCTAATTTATCATCACATTTCTGTCATTTCCAAGATCATTTTGGAGTCTTTTGAACTCTCTTTGGTCTTTATGAAAAAGAAGAGCGATGTTGTAACGTTCCAATTCAGTTTTGCCTTTCCAGAAGTTTCAGGTGAGCTTACTTGTTCAATGTGGGCTTTGTATGGTTTCAGAAACCTCTTCACACCAGTAACCGTGTTGTATAAATTTCCAGCAATGTGCTCAGAAGTCCTGAGTGGGAACTAGCAGAGGGCTGGAGGTGAACAAACGAAGCCTTTCATCTGGACCCACGTATGCCTGGCTTATATAGCAACTTTGCCATTAATACTTCAGAGGCTGTTTGCTGCCTGGAACACTGAAGGGCTGTTGAACAGCCCCTGCCTTTTAAAGGGAGTGGGACATCATTGGGAGGCTTCTAGTCTGAGGTAGGACTCGAAAATGTCATGAGTGTTTACTGTATGCCTTGTGAGCTCATTTACTGAAGTGTGTGCTTGATTTCTGTTAAATCTTTCTAAGTTCGAGCATTCTTGCTATTGAGAAATCTTTCCTGTGGGTATTTAAACACCCCAATAAGTCATTCATATTAAAATCCCTCCCATAGTACATTTCCAATTTCCTTTATAAGCAAACACAGTCTTTCTTTGCTGGAACTGTTTTTGGTTCCTCATCCCAGGCGATTGCCTGGGCCAGCTGTTTCCATTGCCTGTGCGGTAAGCCCCCAGGCCACATTCACGTGGCAGGAGGGGGAAGGGGAGCAGCTGCCGCTGGAACCCCTGCTGCCTTAGCTGCCAAAGTCCACTGGACTCTGACGCAATGCAGCTGCGTTCTCCATTTGTAATGTGTTCCTGGTCTGCTTTTGCTTTGTAGCCGCTGCCATGCTCCTTTTACCCTCACCCCACAGTTTCTGTCCACACCCCTCAGGTTTCTGAGGTACCCAGCCTGCTTGACTGTGCACAGGGTCCAATTGCCAGCTTTGCCGTGAATCATAGTTCGTCTTGGTCGTGCTCACACTTGCTCCTAAGAAGCTCTGGGCTCTGGTCCCGACTAGCTCCCCACACGTTACTGTCTTTGGCTCCGGGTCCTGTTGTCTGTCTCTGGCTTCCTGCCTGCCTGCCCCACACTGCCTTACTGCTTGGTGTGTCACGGATTTGCTGATTTTCTGTGGCACCTGAAACAATAGAAGCCGAGAAGTCTGTGGCTTGTCTGTTTCTCCCTATTTTCTTTGCCACGTCATTACATAGCCCCAAATCACAAACGAAACTTTCCAGGTACCCAGCAATCTGGACTTTAGTTAAATGCCAGAGTCAGGGTTAAGAATGGTAGATGGCACCATGTAGGAACACTTCTCGTCATATGGTGGGAACCCTTGTTTATGGCCATTTCAAAATGGAAAGACAGCCTGTGGATTTGAGTGGGGTGATGTATTTTGTGTGTTTTCACGGATGATTATGAATGCTGGCTTTCTCATTTACCAGAGATAATCTGGTCCTTGATGATGGGAAAATAGTTTTTTTTTTTTAAGGAATGATGGATCCTTAACAAATTGAATAAAGATACTTCATAATTTTAATTTGCCACAGTTTTGTCTTCTGAATAGTTTTCTTGCTTGCAAATGAAAAGACTTGTATCCTTTTTAGATATCTCCAATAGTTTACCATCATCCTTGAGACTGAACTGATTTTTCATTTGGTTGAAATGTTAGAATATGCCAACAGCATGACAAATATTTAGAGCTACATTGAAATGTTTATTTATCAATCATTTTATTTTATGTGTATGGGTGTTTTGCCTGCATGTATGTCTGTGTACCATTTGTGTGCCCGGTTTGATTGGAGGCAAAAAGAGGCTTTTGGATCTCCTGGAACTGGAGTTACAGATGTTTGACATTGGCAGCCTTCATGTGGGTGCTAGGAATTGTACTTGGGTCCAGTGGAAGAGTAGCCAGTGCTCTTAAATGTTGAGTCATCTCCTGAGCCCTCTGGATTGAAAAGTTAAGACAATTTACCAATTTTTTTCTACCACACAATTAGGAAATTAGTGTATTACTAATAATGTTAATACCAATAGCAAATATGATTATGTTTTTGCTATGAGCTAGGCACCACACTCAGGGCTTTATGTGTTTTATCCAATTCTCTAAACTGTCACTTAATATAACTCCTAATGTTACCCATATTTTATAGTGGAGGAACCTGAAACTAAAGAAGGTTTGGTAAGTTACCTGGGCTTGCAAAAGTAATTTGTGCTAGAGTGGAATTTGAGCCCGGGTTTGTAAAGTTCTCAGCATGAGTCTCTGAACAGGATTCAAGTACCATTTCTCACAGGAAGATGTATGTATTTTCTTTGCTTCCACATTCTCTTCCAAATTTTTAAACTTCTTCCACTGCCTCATGCAGTCTTATCTGGATATACTTTCTCATCCTACTAAAAATACATTTATGCAGATGTATTCTACACTAGAGGGGTGTATGTCAGAGGTCAAGAAATCAAGATGAGCCCATTATCGGGGATCATATTCTAATTTTTCCATGTATTGCCTGTGTGCATTTGAAGAAATTATACCTCTGAGCCCCATTTACCTTAACTATATAACTACTGCTAGAATTGTGTTCATTTGGTTACTGTGAAAATTAGTATATATATATATATATATATATATATATATATATTTCAGCAGTGCTTGTATATCCTAAGCGATCAAAGATAAATTATTGTAGATGGGAGTTTCTGTCCTACCCAATCCTGCAGGCATTCAGTTCCAAATAAACACACAGAGTTTATATTAATTATAAACTATTTGGCCTATTGCTCATCTTATCACTAACAAACTCTCTTTTTTTTTTTTGAGACAGGGTTTCTTTGTAGATTTGGAGGCTGTCCTGGAACTCACTCAGTAGACCAGGGTGGCCTTGAACTCAGAGATTCGCCTGCCTCTGCCTCTTAATTATTTATGTTTAGCCACATGACTTGGTATCTTTTCTCAGTAAAGCATTTTCATCTTGCTTCCTCTGCGTCTGGCTGGTGACTGCTTCTCTGCCTTTCCTCTTCCAGAATTCTCTTAATCTGGTAGCCCCGCCTATACTTCCTGCCTGGCAACTGGCCAAATCAGCATTTTATTAAACCAATAAGAGTGACAAATCTTTACAGTGAACAAGAACATGATCCCACATCAATAAATTAAGACATACTTTACAGAAACTGAAAATAGGTTGTTTTATTTAATTTTCTATTGCTGTGAAAAGATACTATGACCAAGGCAACTTATAAAAGAAAGCATTTAATTGGGGACTTGCTGACAGTATCATAGGGTGAATCCACGATCATCCTGGCAGGGAGTGTGGCAGTAGCGAGGAAGATGTGGCACTGGAGCAGTATCTGAGAGTGTATCTTAGCTGCAAATTGTAGGGTGAGAGAGAGAGAGAGAGAGAGAGAGAGAGAGAGAGAGATTAATTGAAATGGTGTGGACTTGTGAAACCTCAAAGCCCACTCCTAGTGACACATCTCCAACAGGGCCATACCTCTTAATCCTTCCCAAACAGTTCTACCAACTGAGGAGCAAACATTCAAATAAATGAGCATATGGGGCCATTTTCATTAAAACCACTGCAAAGAACTACTGTATGACCCAGAACTAGTTGAAGGAATCTAAGTCAATCTGCAATAGACATATTATCCAGCCATTTATTTATGCACTATTCATGATAGCCAAATTATAGAATCAACCTAGGTGTCTATCAACAGATAATGGGATACAGAAAATGTCCTATATATTCAGAATCAAGTCTTATGCAGCTGTAAAAAAAAATTAAATTAAGACACTTGCAGGAAAATTGATGTAACTTGAAATCATTGCTAAGTGAAATATAACAAACCCAGAAAGTAAAATATATTTTCTCTCACATGTAGAACCTAGACCTTAAATTATACGTGTGTATGTGTGTGTGTGTGTGTGTGTGTGTGTGTGTGTGTGTGTGTGTGTGTGTGAATGGAGGTTGTGAAGCTAGAAAGAGGGTGGTAGGGAAGAGACCTTAAAGGAGGAAGAAAATGGAAAGTGTAAAGGATGTAGAAGGAAGCACTAGCTGGAGGAAAAAGTGATAAACCTGGAGGCAGGAGGTGTACAAGCAATAACACTAGGGGAGAGTAATGAATGAGAACAAACTATAAGTCCACATGTGTAGACAGATGTCCTAATGAGATCTATTAATAACTGAATGCAGTTGAATAGATATAACTAACAGATAACTTAAAAATCAATACGACAATCTAATTATTTTTCTTTATTTTCAGTCTTCTATCATCTGCACATTCATAATGCTTTGCCTCCCTCCATTTCTTCTTTCCTCTCTGCTTTATTTATTTTCTTTCTCTTAACAGAGTTTCACACTGTAGCCCAGGCTGGGCTCAAAGTTTCAATCTTCCCACCTCAGCCTCTCAAGTGCTAGGATTATGGGTATGCACCATCATGTTTGGTTGAATCCATTGATTCATTTTGCAAAGGTGCCGTGAGTATTCTGAGCAATGCTTTCCAATCTTCTGAGTCAAATTCTGTACATTTTTTCACGTTCAGTTCTTTTGGTGGGGCCCTTCTTAGAAGCAATTGGTTGTAATGCAAGATTTTGGGTATTCAAATTACTGATGTACTCGTGAAAGACCATTTCCACTAGTGGCTTTTGTAGATACTGTGTTATAAAACTGCAGGGATCTAATTATAAAAAAAAAACACTGAAAATGCAATATAAGGAGGTAAGTAATCACCTACAGTGTCTGCTTCATTGCAATTTAGATAATATTGGAATACAATGACCTCATGAGATGGTAAAATGTCTGTCTTATGAAGAGTTAGCTTGCATATACTAGTGAAGGGCCTTAACCATGGTTCATCCCACTTAAACCTTTGGTCCGCATGTGTTTAATTTTTAAAAAGTGAGCCTACTTTCAGCCAGCATCTTTTGACTCTTATTTTGAGGATGGAGGATGACTCTGCATGTGGGTGGATGTGTGTCTCTTATCACCCAAAGACTAATAAATGACCTATCTGACTATATTGCCTCCTTCAGATTTTCCTTGACATAAGGTGGAGAAGGCAAGGTGGGCCATGAAGTCTCTGTGTGGCTTTGAATGTCTTTCGGAGTAATACTACCTTCAGCTTTTCTATGTCCTTAAGCCAAGAGTCAAGTGCCTGGCAGGGAATATACATCTTAAAGTAAGAGATGGTAGCTAATTTCCAACTTGAGAATACACCATCTGGCAACATTATTTCAAATTATTTCTTAGCTTCCTTTGTAGACTGTTTTATTAGGAGGCTCCAGGACTCTTTTTCTCCTAATGGGTTGCCTTGTGCAGCCTCATAGGAGGGATTTTGCCTTAACTTGTTCTATTTTGTTTTGTCCTCTCTTGGAGGCCTGCTCTTTTCTGAATAGGAAATGGAGGAGGAGTGGATGGGGGCGGCGGCGGCGGGGGGGGGGTGGTGGGGGGTGGGCAAGGTGGTGGGGAGTTGGGAGCAATGGATGGAAGTGAAATAGTGATCGGGATGTATTGTATGAGTGAATAATTTGTTTTCAATTAAAAATAAAAAGCAAATCTAAAGAAATTGATGAAAAGGAAGCTCTGGGGTGGCCATGGGGTTTTACTCCTTTTAGAAAAATAAAGGCAATCAAGTGTAAGTGGTCCATGTGCTATGCTTCAGGAAGCTCTAGGCTTCATTCAGTTTCTATTGCTGTTACTAAGTGCTATTCATTAATCAGCTGGCACTTTCTAAAAGACAGCTTACAAATTGGGCAAGGTGTTACACTACTTACTTTCATCACCTATTATTTTATCAACATTAAAAGGAGAAATTTTAGGATTAGGGGAATTAAGTCACTTGCTAAAACTCACATAGCAAAGAAGTGATGGAATTTGTTCTCTATTGCAGGTTTATTCTATGCTGAAGATATGCTTTTCTTTTTCTTCCCAAAATGTTTTCTTTCACCTGATTTGATTATGGCTCCAACTTTTCTACAGTTTGTATGGGTGTATTTTATGACAAGAGGCCAATGATAGGAATGGGCAAAATCAATATGGGCATATCAGGAGATACTTGTACCTCTATGGTGTTTGCTACACTATTCACAATAGGTAGGACATGGAACTGGCTTAGATGTCCACAAACAGATGAATGGATAATGAAAATGTGATACACATACACAGTGCAATTTTATTCAGCCATAAAGAAAAAAATTGAAATAGTAACTGACATTTGCAGGGAAATGAATGGAATTGGAGACCATTTTATTATCACAATAAGCCAGACTCAGGAAGACAAATACCATAATTTCTCTCATATGTAGACTATAGATTGTGTGTGTGTGTGTGTGTGTGTGTGTGTGTGTGTAGGAATGGGATGCATGTGACACAAAGCAGAAAAGGAGATCATTTGGGAGGAGGGAGAGGCCCAGCAAGAGAAGGGCAAGAAAGTTGGAGAGGGCTGTGGGGAAGCAGGATGAAAAAGAACAAAGGAAAATTACATACATGCATGAAAATTCCAAAGTGAAACCCATTATTTTTTTCTATGCTATCTTTGTAGAAAAGACCGAGTGAATTGGGGGATCCAAGCATTGTGGCTACAGACTCTCTTCCAGATCAGCACCTATCTAGATTGATTTGGATTAGAGTAGAATCCCTTCTTTTTATTTCTTTCCTTTTTGTTGTTGTTGCTGGTGCTGGAGCTGGAACTCAGTATCTCACTTATGGTAAGCAAGTGCTCTACTATTGAGCAAAACCCTCAGCTCTAGAGAAACATGGTTAGAGTGTCTCTTATGGTTGGGATCAGGGAGGGCGTAGACACAGACAATTGAAAAAGAAGACATCTTATGCCTCCTGGAGAAATTAAAATTTAAAAAGAGGTTGATTGTCCTGTGTATGAGGCAGACAGGAGAGAAGCAGGTATTTCTGCTTTCCTTCTCCCAGCAAGTGTTGATCACACTGTTCTAGCTGCTTATCACACACAAGGAGATAATGCAGATGTAATTATTTTCCCTGTAAAACTTAATTTCAGTGAGGACGTGAGACAGGTACATGGGAAATTGCTAAAACCTGAATTCGGGAACTATGTAGGAAAGCAGGGCATGAGGGATTGTATCATCAAGCTGTAGCAATATAATCAGAGGTCACACTTAATCAGTCATGCTTCTATGACTACGAACTAGGAAGCGTTCAAAATCATGTTTTCAAATTGTGATGCTGAGAATTAAACCCAGGGCCCCACATATGTTAGCAACCCTTCTACTACTGAGTTATATTCCTATACCTCTAATATGAGAGACAGGGTCTTATACTGAAGGTTGCCCTGGTCTGATCATGTAGCTTACTTAGGGTGGCTCTGAATTTATGGCAAACCTGCCGCCTCAGTCTCCAAGCAATGGGATTACAATGGGATTACCACTCCTGGGTTTTCTAAGAAATCCTTGACAACAATAATTACAGTTTTATTAAAGCTCTTGTATTTTTATACAGTGTTTCACTTTGTAGCATTGGCTGTCCTGGAACTCACTTTGTGGATCAGGCTGGCCTTGAACTCACAGAGATCTGCTTGCTTTTGCCTCCCAAGTGCTGGATTAAAGGCGTGTGTTACCATGTTAGCTATTATTAAAATCTCTTTATAGAGGACACTGTGGTAGGCAGGCGATATATATTGTCTGCTTTAAGAATAGATTATCCCCATTTTACAGATAAATTAGTTGTGCTTCAGATTGAGGAATGGCCCAACATCGACTGCAAATGGAAGATCTCAGATTTAAATGTGGTTGATTTATTTTAAAATCAGCCCCTTTTGTATATGATATGATGACTTGCAAAAAAGAAAAAGAAACTTAAATGTATGTAAAAAGATATTTAATACCATTAGTGAACACAGATGTTGAAATCAGAACCACAATGACACGATGGCTTCATTATTTATTTTATTTAAAAATTTTCCCTTCCTGGGGCTGGAGAGATGGCTCAGCAGTTAAGAGTATTGACTGCTCTTCCAGAGGTCCTGAGTTCAATTCCCAGCAACCACATGATGACTCACAACCATCCCTAATGAGATCTGGTGCCCTCTTCTGGCCTGCAGGGACACATGCAGATGGAACACTGTATACATAATAAATAAATCTTTAAAAAAATTTCCTTCCTGCCTTCCTGCCTTCCTTCCTGCCTCCCTTCTTCTCTTCTTTGTTTTTCAATACAGGATTTCACTGTGTAGCCCTGGAATTCACTCTGTAGACAAGGCTGGCCTCAAACTCTGCCTGCCTTTGGTTTCTGAGTGCTGAGATTAAAGGCATGCAGTACCACACCTGGCTTTTTTTTTTTAAATCAAATATCAAATCGTCCACATCCTTTATTCCTCACTGCCAATTCTGACACAATACATGCACTATGACCCAAACTTCATGTGTGTTAATGCGGGAAAGGAGGTCTGAGATAAAGTCAGGTTTATTCAGTACCGTGCACCCAGGATACAGAAACAAATCAGCAACTCCGCTGCTCATCCAGCTGTTGCCACCTCTTCATTCCCAAAGGAGATGAAGGTCCAGAGAAAGTCACCTAGCCATGATCTGCCAGCTCCTTCCTACCCAGTCCAAAAGAGCTCGCAAATACTGCCCCTGCTCCCCCAACCCTGCCCCGTGAGTTTTATCAGGTCTTGAATCTCTAGAGAAGACCACACCCACTGTATCAAGTTGTCCCACAGTATTGATCATCCGGGCAAACTCCCACAACAGCTCTCAAAAAAATTATCGAGTCCACTTAGTGCTGTCAGTATGTGCATTAATATAAGACCACCTACTGGAGCACAGGGAGCCTCTCAGGGTCTATATTCCTGAAGAAAACTGACTCTTTCCAAGTAGCCATCAATGTCAATTGCTCCTCTGATAGGAGTAGGACTTCATGACTCCCTCTCCCATCCAGGCTTGGATTTTGTCTGGCTTAATCTTGTGCATACAGTCAGAGCTGCTGTGAAATCATGTGTGCACTATGCTCACGTGTCCAGAAAGCAGCATCTTACTGCAGCCACTATCCACTATTACTGGCTTTTGCAATCTTTCTGCTCCCTATTCCATGATGATCCTTGAGCCTTGGAAAGAAGTGGTGTGATAAAGATGTACTATTTACTTCTGAGCACGTCGTCTCTCATTCTCTGCATGTTGAATGCTTGTGTGTCTCTATTAATGGCCATTCCTGCAGAAAGAAGTTTTCCTGATGAGGGCTGAGGGATGAACTGATCTGTGGGTGTAAAGATAAACACTGAGGGGTCAGTTTAAAAGCATGTTTATTTAGAAAATCATATTTTGTCCTATTCTAGGACCTATGATCTACCCAGCCACTGGTTCTTAATCCAGTTAATGGTATCAGACATGAATTTTACGGAGTAGGCTTTAAATAATAAAAAAAAAAGTTGGTAACTCCCATGACATTTCTGCCACTGTTGCACTAGTCGACATATATTGCTAGGCCAGTGGTTATTATAGCTCACAAGATTCACAGCTGGGTAAGACTGTTGATTCCTCTTCTCCCCCAGTAACATGCATAGGGCCCTCCAGCACCATTATAACTAGCCAGTACAGATGGAATTTCTGAAGGATTCACTCTGATTGATTTCTGTGTGTCCCATGACTCAAGTATGTGCTATCTTTAGCAATAGGGATGATACCATCAAGTTGGGGGGTAACCAAGAGCAATGTCAATAGTCTGTAATGTTTGAGGATCTATGGGACTCCCACTGACCAACAAGTTAAAAAGAGGCACCTCAGACCTAGAACTGGACTTTTTATTTGTTACCCCCACAACCCACAATGAAACTCAATTGCCCAAGTGACAGAATTAAGACATGGGACCTTTGAGACATAATTAGGACATGAGGCATGTAGCCTCAAGAGCAGGGTTGGTTCTGATTGGTCCTCTCTTGCTCCTTATCTTCTTCTGCCTTACAAGTAATCTCCTCTCTAGGGGATACAACTTTGTAGGCAGCACCCTGGAAGCAGAAATTTGTGTCTTACCAAATGACAAATTGCTATTACCTTGACACTGAACATCTCAACATGCTAAACTGTAAGAGATAAATTTCTGTTCCATATAAATTGCTGAGTCATAGGTATCATGCCTAAAACAGTAAAACGTAAAGCTTTGAACTCACTGGTAGGACCAAAAACAGAGAAACAACAACAGGTTAGTCTTGCTATGGTAAGTATTGTCTGTGACATGGAACAAACAACTGGAGAACTCATAAACGACTTGTGCAAATGTCTAATAACATAACTACATTGTAACAGTTTAGCAATTAAAACAGTTTATAAATTTATAAAACAGTTTATAAATTAAATGATTTATCTATTACATACTCTTGCAATTATACTCTTGTTGCTACCCAAGAGAAATGAAAATGTATGTTAAAGATTTGTAAAAAAAAAAAAAAAAGATTTGTATACAGATGTCTGTAGCAGTTTTCAGAATAATCGTAAGATGGAAAAAAACTCAAATTGCCTTCAATAGGTATATGGATAAACAGCATGTAGCATACTTATATAATGATATATTCCCTAAGCAATGATAATGAGTGAATTATAGATATATGCAAGTACATGGTACATTAAAGACATCATGTTAAGTGAAAGAAGCTAACCTTAAAATCATGAACTGTGTCATTTAATTTACATGAAATTCTAGAATAAGAAAATAAACTTATAATTATAGAAATAAGACTAGTGTTTTCCTGTGTGGGTGAGATTGATTGCAAAGGGACATGAGCATGAGATAATTTTCTCTTAACAAAGTAAATACTCTCTGTCTTGATTGGGATGGTGATTACACAGCTTTATACACTTGTCAAAATTCATCAACCTGTACGCTGAAAAATTTGTATTTTTTTTCATAAAATACATTTAAGTGGGTTGGTTACAAAATTATGAAGCAGTAAGACACATTATAATACCAGGTAGAATTTTGTAATTCAGGGTGATGAAGATAAGAGAGAGATAGAAATAGATATTTCTGGGAAGGTGCTTTCTCGACTGACATTTTAAAAAAATAGTAGGAATAACTCAAAGCGTGGGGAAGGACATTATGGTAGAGAATATAGTCTGGTACAATTTGGAGGTGTGAGAGAAATACCATGTTTTGGAAACTTTAAGGAGCTTGATTTGAAAGAGATATGTCATCCCACTATATTAGTGGCCAGAATGAGTCTGAAAAGAAAAACAGGACTAGAGAGCTATTGTTGAGGTGGACACTTATTGCATGAAGCAAAAGTGGCTGGAGTAATTGAAATATTGGAGATCGATCTCTTTGGAATAAGTCTAAGAAGTGTTATTTGGCTGCAGGACATAGTGAAATCAATAATCTCAAACTGACCTGGAAACTTCCTCCCTGCTAGCTAGCTATGTAGGTTGTTGGGGGAGAAAAGAATCAGTGGTCTTCTCCAGCCTAACACAGAGCACTGTAATACTGACTTGCCAGGCAAATTGTGCACACTGATGTGATAGTAGCTAAATGCTTTTGATTGAATTTGAGGCCTGTTACACAAGAGGAGATTTCATGCCTGGCACTGTAGTTCTGTGGAGAGATGTATCAAAATACTGAGTATAAGAGACTGACTGTTCTTCCCTAAATGGGATATCTTTATCACCACCATCCCCATCCAAGTCTCAAGGAACATTAGAGAAAAGGGAGTGGAAAGAATGTAAGAGGCAGAAGATGGGAAAGATTGCTGTGTACCGCTCTCTTCTGGGCATAGCATGGCTATTGAAATCATGAACTCACAGCAGCCATAGTTTCCTGCACAAGACATACATAAGTTCAATCCAACAAAATGATAGCATCAGTAGGGGAGGAACTCCTTAGACATCACTCCTTATTAAGGATCTATGGGCAGTTGATTGGTTCCAGGGGTGGGAGAAGCACTCTTTTTAATAAAAGCAATATTTTTGAGAATTTCATGCATGATACATTGTATTTACATTATTTACACTCTTTCTTCTCTCTCCTCTGGCTCTTTCCATTTCCTCTAGGATTCATGACCTGTTCTTCTGTACATATGTGCACACACTTATTGAGTCCATTTAGTGTGGCTTGTATATAGATGTTAAGGTTGACCCCTTGGCATTGAATAACCTATTAGGCTCCTGTGCCTAGCGGCAAATTATTCTCCTTTCCCCTGAAGTCATTGATGGCTTGTCATTTTTTCATTTAGGAGTATGGCCTTGTAGACTTTCTCTTACCAACCCTGCCATGTTGGCTACTGTTGTCATTATTTACGTTTTGTTTAGGCAGCCTTTAGATATTATGGATATGGCTTCCCTGTCATCTATAGAAGACACCATCTCACAGCATGCAACGTTGTCCTCTGGCTCCTACAATATTTCCACACTCTCTTCCACAATGCTTTTTGAACCTTAGATTTAGGAGTTGTGTTGGTAGAAGTATCAGTTGGGACTAGGTATGCCACGGTCAGTTGTTCTCTGCATTTTGACCAGTTGTGGCTTTCTGTAATGGTTCCTCCACAATTCAAAAAGAAGCTTCTTTTATAAGTAGTGAGAACAACACTGATGTATTGGTAAAAAAAGAAAATATTTAGAATTCTCTTAGAAGTATATTATGGTGCAGACACACTCTTTTTTGAAGGTATTCCCACTGGTATGTCTTCCCTGTTCTAATGGGTGGCCCCATACACATGCACATATGGGCTGCACTAATTGGGTTCAAAAACAACAATAAAGTTGAGAGGGGACCTTTGGGAGACCATGGGGGGAAATGGAGAGTGAACATGATAGTATTTCATGGTACATATGCTTGAGATTCCCAAGAGTAAAGAAAAATTATAACAAATGTGGGAATAAGGACTAACTTGCAGCTGTAATATTATACTGCATTTTATGACTTTGTAGGCTGATCCAAAGATGAAAGTTACCTTAGAAAGTCTATTTGCACAAATCTTAGCATCAAACAAAATATATTAAAATAGTAGAAGCAGAGAGGAAAAGATGAAAGGAATAATCTCCAACACGACTTTCACTAGTCATAATGCGGAATGTGAGAGTGCAGATTGCAGTTTTAATTATTACAGTCACAATGATTTAAGTAACATCTGCATCTGCACGAAGCCACATCTGCGTTACCCTCAAAATATGCTTATAATTCCTTTGGATAGAAATACAGAGCCCTTTGACAGGGAAGCATCCAGTTGGCTTGAGAGAAAATAAATGACCGTGGGAGTAACATATTCAGGATGACCCTCTCTTTTTCAGCAAGCGGATGAAGGACTGCAAAAAAAGAAAAAAAAGTTTCTTGCTTGCCAAAGTAAAATTCCAGGAGAAAGCTTGCTTACAAGATGGGACAACTCAACCTCATCAGTGCCTGAGTTTTATTTGTTTCACCTTCACTGAAAACAAAGCAAAACAGGCTTAAAATACAAATAATTTCAAACCTTTGAAAAAAGGCTGACAATTCTATTTGTTCTCTTGGATGGAAAATTGGTTCAGAAAGATAAGATAACCACAAAACAAAACAACACATCTTTTCTGACATTAATGTAGAGTACTGTTTCCATAGATTTGTGCATAGAATAGTTTATTCTTTAGGGATATGAACTCTTATTTTATATCACTGTGTAGTTTGGTTGTCTTTATTTCAAAGACCTATTTTTTAGCCTACATTCTATTTAACTTTGGTAATTTTAAAGAGCTGATCATTTCCCTTGAATGTCTTTCTTATTCATTGTGGTATTTTCCTCTTGTTTATCTTTCAGCATCTCATCGTCAGACTCTTTATCAAGTCACACTAGGTAACAATAAGCATACCCAGGCTTGCATTCAATTAATCATTTCATGGATCTAGTCACCCCTGAAGGAAAATTCAGGTTTTTGCAGCATTACATTTAAAATATGTTTAAAGGTGACAATATGCCATTTTCATCTGGTGGTGTACAACCTATACTTTATTGATGCCACACCTCATGGTCAGTTGTACCCCGCTGCTACAAATCAAATACCTAGTGCCATTCCCTCTATGCTGTCCTATTCAATTTGTGCTGTACTTTCCATTGTTGGTCACACTCTTCTAATTTGCTCTCCAAAGTCCTTGTCCTTATTTCATAAGCAAGTCTCTCAACATGTTTAACCTTTTAAGGGAGCAGCATCTTCAAACCTTGGCTTTAAATATTCTGGAGAAATAGATAAAAAAAACTTGTAATGGCAGTTGTTTCTAAGGAGCAGCATAAGGGATAAGTGAAGAATTGAAGAGAATTTAATTTGCTGAATGGCATATGCTGAATGTATCAGATCAATGTGTTGAAACAGCCACCAATAAGACAATATTCAGATATGGCATCCATAAGAAATAAGTAATTCATGTTGGGGGAGTCTTTTTGGTGAGACTAGGGGCCTGATAAAGGGCTTGAGGAAATGGGTTTGCTTTCTTCTATCTGCTCTATCAAGTGAGGATGCAGGTCAAGCATTTTATCTCCTCCAGAACATATAGCAACCAGGCAGTATCCTCACTGTGACATGTATAAGACCTGCACTAGAAACTAACTCCTAACTACCTGTTAGGATGGCCATCATAAAAACAATATAACAGAGCTAGGTCGTGGTGGTGCACACCTTTCATCCCAGCACTTGGGAGGCAGAGGCAAAGGCAGGCGGATCTCTCTGAGCTCGAGGCCAGCTTGGTCTACAAGAGCTAGTTCCAGGACAGCCTCCAAAGCCACAGAGAAACCCTGTCTCGAAACCCCCAAAAAAACAAAAAAAAACAACAAAAAACAAAACAAAGAACAACAAAACCCAAAAAAACAGAAACAAAAAACAATATAACAGATTTTTGTGAGAATGTAGACTAAAGGGCCCTCTTGTCTATTTTAAATTAATATAGCTGTTATGAGAAACTGTGTGGATTTCTTAAAAAACCAAACCTTAAAATGCAGCAATTAGAGCTGATGGGTGCTAGATTTGATCCAAGTGCTTCATTATATGCATGTATGAATATTAATTAAATATTAAAATATGTAGATAAATACATAAAAAGAAAGAAATTCCTCAATGAACAAACCCAGTATGTGATACTGAAGCACCATCCCCGGGTTTGTACTTAAAGGAAGTAAAATTGGTATGTTGAATTGTATCCTTACTTCAGTGTCTGTTGCAGCACTATGTCTAGTCAAGAAATGGAAACAATCCAGTATTTGTCAGCTGATGAATGGGTAAATAGAAGGTGGTGTATAAGCATAATGTGCTATTTTATGGCTTTAAATGAGAATGAAATTCTGGCAGCTTTAACAACATGGATGAACCCAGGGGATGCTGTGTTTAGTGAAACTAACCAGGGGCACAAATACAATGTGGCGTGGTCCCACTGATCTATGTTGAATCCACGGTTGGGGTAGAGTGGTGATTACCAGAGGCTTGCAGGTAGGGGTTTGGGCAAAGGACATGACACGACATTTCATGCAGCAGGAGTTGCAGAGTTCTACTGTGCATCCTGGTGCATGGAGTCAAAAACCATGCTGAATGTTTTAATTGTACCAACCCTAAGAATGGGAGGGATGTGTATGCTAATATGCATGATTTAGTCATAGTACAGTGCATATGCAGATTAAAGTGTCAAGTCTGTATCTCAAATATGTAACAAATGAAAAAGTACCCAGAAGCTAATTATCACTAGGCATGGTGGCACACACCTGTAATCCCACTAACTTTGGAAGCTGAGGTAGAAGAGTCACAACTCAGGTTGCACCTAAGCTACATAGCAAGTGCTTCCTTTCCTTCCAGTGTGCTGGTGTAGCAGGTGAGCTCCATGACACCTGGCTTTTTTTTTATGGGAGTCCAGTTCTAACTTTGTTTCTTCAATTGAGATATAGGCGTTGCAACTATTATTTTATTTCAATAATTATATTTACTACTGCTCCTGAAATTTTGTCTCGGTTAGTGCTCATTGTTGTCCTTTACAAAAACAATTGCATATATAAAATTAAACATCTGTCTATTTAGTGTATGTGTCTACATGTATGTATGTGTATGTAGGCCCATGCCACAGAGCACATGTGGAGGTCAGAGGGCAAGGTGCTTTCAGTCGTCTTTCACCATTCTTCCTGGGATTGAACCTGAGTTGTTGGAACTTGGCAGCAAGTACCTCTACTGGTGCCTTTATGAAACATAAATTCATCATTGTATATTTAACTTTGTTTCTTCTAAATATATTCACAGACTAGTTTTCATTTCCATTTCAAACAATTTTTTGCTTGTTTTTATTTCTTAAATTTACTCATGTAAGAATATTTTTTTCTAAATTTTTTATGAAATGAAAATGCTAGCATATTTCAATGTATCACTCTATCTCTGTCCTTCATGTTTTGCCCCATGTTTCCAAAATTTTGTTAATTTTGAATGATCATTAACTCATTGGTATTGTTCAGATTCAGAATCCACAACAAGCTCTAAAGTGAGCATTTTTTTTCTATGAATTTTGTTTCCCAACAAGTTGCTTTGTACTCTTCCCTTCAGGCAATCAATGTTATCAGTCTGCCAAGCTCTTATATGTTATTATCGAATTCAACTTTCTCCCCTCAAAGATTTCTTCCCTTTCACTTAGCACAAAAATCTTCCGGTAGCTGCATATTACTAATCTGCTCAAGTAAAAGATGGGTGAGGTTGGTGGTTCTTTTCCTATTTAAAACTTACTATTTTTCTGTGTGCATGATGTATGCACACATGGGCATGAGTGCACCATGGCACCTGTGTGGGGTGAGAGGATGACATTCAAGAATCAGCTCAGGTTTCCAGGCTTCTGCAGGAAGTGTTTTTACCTTCTGTTCCAGCTCAGTAGCTCTCACGTCTCACTTCTAAAAAATTGTACAGAACACCAAGGATACTTGAACATGCCATATGGAACCCTACTATTTGAGAATATTCCTAGGTGCTGGATAAATGACTCAGTGATTTTGAGTACTGGCTTCTTTTTCAGGGGATACAGGTTCGATCCACAGTACCCACATGGCAGTTGACAGCTGTCTGTGACTAAAATGCCAGAGGGTATGATGCCCTCTTCTGGCCTCCATGGGCACAAGACATGCATGTACACACATATACACACAGGAAAAACACCCATACAATAAGATAAAAATAAATCTTAAAAAAGAATGCCCCCTCCGTGTGTGTGTGTGTGTGTGTGTGTGTGTGTGTAAAAGAGAAATTAATTGGAGCTACCCTACATGGAAGGACAATGTCTCTCCTAGAAGCCATAGTATATCAAGGAAAAGACCCAGAGCCAGGCATGAGATAGTCCCCTTTCCTGTTGCTGGTCACAGGGTGCTTCTGAGATCCCCAAACGATACAATGCTCTTGGTTACTCTTCAGAACTTGACAGTAAGACCCTATTTCTGAAGAGACTGTGTACTAACTAGAGTCTTAGGACATGGAGACATCAAGTGGGTACTAACTGAGAGCTCCTCCCTGCTGGCTGTCTGCATAATGCTGGAAGGTGCTTTGCAGGCCAGTAAGGGAGAAAAGCCATCAGGAGTCTTAGTTGGCTGTAAATCTGTGAGCTATAATAATTACTGATTGGGCAAGATATGCCTGATGGTTCGATAGTAGGATGAATATTAATACCGGTAACCAACAGCTTTCAAATTGGATCTAAGAACTACTGTACAAAAGGGAACTCATGCCTGGTACTATAAACCTGCCCAAGAACACATGGCTTAGGTCAGTGGCCTAAGAGAGAACCTACTAATAATGTATCAAACTGCATTCTGAACATTTATCATTGTACCCTTAGATTAGTGTGACTCTTGTTCCTCATCAGAGAAGCTTCTTTATGTAGCAGATGACGGTTAGTACAGGACTTTTTTTTCCCCAAGACAGGGTTTCTCTGTGACTTTGGAGACTGTCCTGGAACTAGCTCTTATAGACCAGGCTAGTCTCAAACTCACAGAGATCCACCTGCCTCTGCCTCCCGAGTGCTGGGATTAAAGGCGTGTGCCACCAACGCCCGGCAGTACAGGACTTGCTAATTGGTGAAAAGAGGAAGAATAAGTGACTAAGTAACTGTAGAGTGCTTTACCCTAACCAGAATATTACTTCTTACCTATAAGGCTCAGGGACTGTCATGGAGGAGGGCTGGAGAGACTGTAAGAACCAGAGCTCAGTGCTGTGAAATTGTCTTCTGAATTTGATGGAACTACTGCACTCATGACATCATAGCCACCATGGTTGCCTGTATGAGGCCTGAACAGGATCAAGGTTATCAACTCTCTGACATAGAGGGTTCTAGGTTATGAGTTTGGTCTTTTGTGTGGGTCTGGGGCTGCACGCAAGCAATAGCTTGCTATGGGTGTGTTGTGTGCCACATCTGTCTTTGGGCTGTCCCTTGTGTGGGATGGTGGTGCCAGGCTTCTCTATGTGTGTTGCTGTTTTCTTTTGCTCCCCTTTCTGGATAGACTTACCCAAAAGAACACAAGGGTGCTGGGTGCAACTTTGTTCTGAACTTCACACAATAATAGTGCCAGATTTCTTTGTGTATATTTCTATCTTGTGGAGCCCTGAATTGTTCTGACTCAGTTTTTACCTTCTACATCTCTGTTTTCTCCAGGCCAGGTCTCAGAGTCTTTGATATTTGCTTATGGTTCTTTGAGTGAGTTGTGTATGCAGGGATCTTGCCTCTGGAGTCACATAATCATGGATTTAAAAGGAGTTTTGTTAAAATCAAAACGAATCATCATTATAAATACACACACAGGCTTTTTAAAAAAACGTATCTTTTATCGATTCTTTGGGGGTTTCACTTCATGCACCTGGATACCACTGATTTCCCAATCCCTCTGTATCCACCCTTCACCCTTGTAGTACCCCACCCCCAAGAGAAATGAAAACAAAATAAAAATATAAACAAACCATAAACATCAAAACACAAAACAAAACCAACTGAACAAAAAGTCCTCTTCATGTCTCCATCTTTCCTGCCTCTCCATCACCTCTTCATTTGTCTTAGTGACATTGGGGAATGCAGCATGCCATGAAGTAGACCCTTTTATCCAAACATCTTTATTTGCAAATGTTCATTGTGTAATGAGTTGTAGGTTAGGTTCAAGGCCGCTGGCTTCTGGCACACCATCAATACTGGACCCTCCCTGAAACTCCTCTCAGATATCCTGCTGTTGCCCAGAGTCATAGAGATCCTGTAGCTGTAGTTCCACAGGACCAGATGGGACAGATGTTGGGGTGGGTCCGACTCAAAGCTCTGGAACACATAGGCTTTTGTAAAGATATGTTTTATGTCGCTTTGGCAAATATTTTTATGAAGATATGCATCATATGTATATTAATTTTCAAACAAATTTCCTTAACACAGTCTTTTTATCACATACATTTTATTCACATACATTTTATTCAATAAGACAGAAAACAGACTTAAACAGTATTATTAATCTTTTGATGAACTAGGAATATTTTTACAAGTTGATTTAAAAGTGTACTGTCAGTATGGAGAGAGATAGACAGAGGGAGAAGGATGGCAATGATGAGAAGTAAGCATAGAAGGAAGAGAGAAGAAGAAAAAGAAAAGAGAAAAGGAGAAAGAAAAGCAGGATAAAGCAAAGGACAAAATTAACTCATTAAATG
Organism: Cricetulus griseus; assembly: GCF_003668045.3. Classification (NCBI taxonomy): domain Eukaryota; kingdom Metazoa; phylum Chordata; class Mammalia; order Rodentia; family Cricetidae; genus Cricetulus; species Cricetulus griseus. The sequence goes on along the minus strand of NC_048604.1, from coordinate 32,604,933 downwards.
CATGCTCGAGTAACCTACTTCATCCAATAGACCCTTACTTTGAAAAACTCTTCAGTTCCTTATATCTGAGGATCAATCCTTCAACATATTGTTTTTTAAAAATGGTTTTCTAATTATTTTTTATTTAGTGTGTGTGTACATACATGTGCATCACATGGTGTACATATTGAGGGCAGAGGACATCTTGTGGGAATTAATTCTTGCTTTCAACCACAGGCATTCCTGGAATTGAACTCAGGTCATCAGGCTTTGCAACAGATGCCTTTACCTACTGAGCTATTTCTCTAGCCCCTAACCGCTTGAATTCTAATGTACAGAATGCAAAGTATAGTTAATAATATTGTATTAGGCACTGAAATTTTAATAGCAAAATACATTTTGGGTACTATTAGTAGTAAAAGGATAACTATGCTAACTTTCTTCACTACACTAATTACTTTGCCATGTATGTACACATACACTAAAAAATAATCATGTTGTACACTGTAAGTATATATAGTACCAAAGAAACTGCTAACCTCTTCTTCATAGTGAGTACACTATTTTACACTGCCTTACACGAGATTTCCCTTTGCTCTAAATTGCATTTCTGCACCTTTAGATATTCCCTTTCTGATGGGTTTGGATAAGTACCTCATCCCAGACTGTTGAGGGTTTTTTTTTTTTTTGGTCTTTTTACTATTGAATTATAAAAACTTTTTTCTGTACTCTGTATTCTAGACCCTTATCAGACATGTGCTTTACAAATATTTACCCAAATCTCTGTGTTGTCTTTTCATTTACTTGATTCTGTCCTTTGACACATTAAAGATTTTCAGTTGATGAAATCCAACTTATCTCTATTTATTTTTGCTTGTGCTTTTGATTTCATAGCTACAATACTGTTGAAAAACTAAAGTTCATGAAGAGCTAACCAGCTTCATTCTATCATTTCAAATATATTTTGTAGGACTCCAGAAAAAAACTTCATTTTTCTAGACACTAAAAATAGTGTAATAATTAAATTTAGAAAATAATTTCATTCATAATATCACCAGAGATAATAAAATCTTTAAGAGTATTTTAGACACAATGATATAAGACGTGTCCACTGAAAACCACAAGACATTTTGAAAAATACTGAAAGAAAACACAAATAAATGGGAAAGTAACCCCATGCTCATTAACTAAAAGAAAACATTTAAAAGACTGCACTCTCTGAATTGATCTGTGTATTTAATTTAATGATTATCAAAATCCCAACATCGTTTCTTTTAGATATGAAAAATGGATGCTAGACTTTCTATGGAATTGAAATGGATCCAAAGTAGTCAACACTGTCTTGAAAAAGAAGAAACCAAAGGACTGTTGGGATTTAATTCCAGACCTCAAAAAACCAGTCAGGGGAGTATGACACTGCACAAGAATAAACATGTCTATGGGACTGGGGAGATGATTTGGTGGGTAAAGCATTTGCTGCCCAGCATGAAAGCACTTTTGTGAATGCCAGGGCCATAGTGGCCTGCCTGCAGTTCCAGCATGGAAGAGTGTATCTGGGGCAAAGTGGCTAGCTAGACTAGCTGAATTGATCAGCTCTGGGTTTAAATGAGAGATTCTGCCTCAATACATAAGGTAGAAACTGATTGACAAAGGCATCTAATGTCAACCTCCGACTTCTACATGTATGTGCTCATGTGTGCTCATATGTCTTGGCACACCTGCCCACACACATTGCCCACACACATTTACACACACACACACACACACACACACACACACACACACACACACACACACACACACACACTTTCATACATACACACACTCAAAGAATATGCATATTGACTAAATGATGATTTGGCGTTCCCCAAACTTACTGAAACTTTTCAGTAGGTTTTAAACAATGGTGAGAGCACTTAGTATCTTGTTATTAATGCTCTTAGGGGAAGTACGCAAATGACCATGTTGTTAACTGTAGGATGATTTTTGTGTGTGATTTATTTTATTTGTATAAGTAAGTGCCCATTTAATTTGAGTATTGTGAAATTTTTATATAACATGGATATATGATTAATTTTGCCTGAGACTGCAGGAGCCAGAGGGGTCGAAGACACCAGAACATGGCTCACAATCAACTAAACATGGCTCATAGTCACTCATAGAGACTGAATTGACAATCCGGGCCCTGTATGGGTCTATGCTAGTTCCTCTGCACATATGTTATGGTTGTGTAGTTTGGGGTTCCAACATTGGGGACAGGGACTGTCTCTGGATCTTTGTTGCTTTTCAGACCCCTTTCATTCTACTGGGTTGCCTTGTCCTGCCTTAATACAAGGAGATCTGCCTAGTTTTATTATAACTTGATATGGCATGTTTGGTTGATATCCCTGGGAGGCCCGCCCTTTTCTGACTGGAAATGAAGGAGGAGCGGATCTGGGGGAGAGGGGATGTGATGGTGGGGGGGGGGCTTGGAGGAGTGGAGGGAGCGGAAGTTGTGGTTGGAAGGAAATATATAAGAGAAGACTAATAAAAATGGATCTTAAAAATATGAAAATATTAAGATGTTTGCATTTGTTATGTTTGTCTGAATACTGCCCTTCCCAAATCATGAGTTTGAATACCTGGTCTCTAAGCTATTTTCCGAGGAGGCAGAACCAAGTGGCTCTTGGAGAATAGTCCTTGATGGTTTTTGCTTAGTTCCTCTTCCTGTCTTGTTTTTGAGTTCTGCTCTATGGAGAAGTGAGAAATCTGCCTTTGCTCTTGGTACCACAGTCTTGAGCTGCCCCTGCCACCTTGTCCTCCCTGCTGTCATGAACTAGGCCCTCAAACTATGAGACAAAAGAAACTTTTCCTTTTTGAGATTATAATATAACTGCTTCTCTCCCTTCCCTTTTCCCCTCCAATCTCTCTCATATATCCCTTCTTACTCTTTTTCAAATCCATGGCCTTGTTTTTCATTAATTGTTGTTACATGCATATGTGTGTATACACATATATTCTTAAATCTAACCTGTTCACTCTGTATAATGTAAATTATATGTATGTTTTCAGGGATGACCATTTGGTATGACTCAACCAAGTGGTGCGCTCTTCCCTGAGGAAGCCTATTTCTGCCAGTCTCTATATTTTCTAGTTGCCCATTGTTCTTAGTGTAGGGCTGAGGCCCTATGGTCTCTTCCCAGTCCACTTTGGCTTGTCTATTGCAGTCATCCTTGTTCTGGCAGTCATGTTGGTGAGATTTTATAGGTGTTGCTTCTGTGATTACTAGGAGACAATCTCTTAGCAAACTCCCTAACCAATCTTTCTGCTTCCTCTTCCCCAATGTTCCCTGGGCCTTAGGGGAAGGAGTGTTGACATATCCATTGAGATCGGGCCTGATTTAGTTTTGATTGCTGGATTTGCCTTGCACTAACAAGATAAATACTATATTTGATAATATTGTTTAAGATTGTTTTATCTGTAAGAGTTATTGATTTTTACCTTGATTGCTTTGAAGTAATTTTGTCTGGTTTTGAAATAGCTAATATATATTCATAGAAATACTTGAGATGACTTACTCTGTGTACTAGAGTTTCTGTAGAATCGTTACTTCACCATTACAGGTGACAATTTAGTCATGAATGAAAGCATTTTGGCCTGCAGTTCTACTCATTGGAATGTTTTCAATTATGAATTCATTTATCTATTTTTAATTTTTTGGGGGGAAACAGTTCCCAGGTGTCTTAGACTAACCTCAAGTTTACTGCATAGCCCAGACCAGCACTGAACTCACGACCATTGACTAAGCCTCTTGATTGCTGTGATTACAGGTATATGTCATCACACCTGGCTAATTTAAAATTCAAATACAGAAATATTCACCTTGCAGTTTGAGTTTTGGCTGTAACTCATTTCCTGTATATTAACACGAGACATATTCTGTCTAAGGAAGAACAATGTGAGTTTCTACTATTAACCATTTCATCATAATCACTGTTTCAAGTGAATTCCACAATTTCAAAAACATGATACTTCCCAGGACTAAAGCAGAAATTGCTTGACCTCTTTAAAAGCTAGTCCTAGGACCTGCCCTTGACACTTGTATCACAGTCTATTGATGAAAACTGATGAGAAACCCAGCTTAGCTTCAAGGGTGAACAAGAATGCCCCTCATTTCTGTACAAGAATGGAGAGTTGGGAGAAGGGTGTATGGTGCTTTAGAGATCACTTATACCCCTGTATTTTTGTACTTGCAGGTGAATTTCCCTAACTGGATTCTGTTTTGCACTTTCCCCTTTCTTTATTGTGATATACTTTACTCTAAAATGACAGACATGTTTCTGATGCTTCCTTTACAAAGTCCTGGCATTGTTCTTTGGTTCCACAAACAACTTCCTATCAGGGGATAGTTATCTCAAATGGCTCCATCGCAGTTCTGGTTTTTAAAATTATTTCTTTGACAGTTTCATACATGAGTACTATATTTACATCATTTACACACTCTCCTCTCTTCTATGTGGCCCACTCTATTTCAAATTCATGACATCTTCTTTAATTATCATCTCTACACACATAGAGATGCATATATTCACACACACACACACACACACACACACACACACACACACACACACACACCTTACTGAATCCATTTAGTGTTGCTCATGTGTGCAACTTTCCTGTCATGTATGGAAAATACTGTCTCAAAGAAGATGTCCCTGTCCTCTGGCTCTTAACAATCTCCTGTGATAGTCCCTGAACATTAGGTGTAGGGGTTATATTGTAGATTTACCAACTGAGGATCGGAACCCTATGGTCACTTATTCTCTGTATTTTGACTGGTTGTGGATATCTGCACTAGCCTCCATCTACTGCACATAGTAGAAGCTTGTTTGATGAGGGGTGAGACCTACACTTACCGTGGGTGTAAAGATAAGGATTTAGAGTTAGTTTAGAAATTACTGTGATTTAAGAAATGACAGTAGAAGATTGTTCTTTAGGCTCCCTGGCCACTCCAGCAGAGCTATTTGGCTTGGTTTACAGTTGTAGGCTTGAATTCTTTCCCACTGAGTTGGCTTTAAGCACAATTAGACAGCCTTGTTTTATTATTTGGGGTCTTCTCTCTTTCTTTTGATTAGTTAGGTTTGGGGTTGGGCAATATTGTTCCTCTTTACAAAGAACCAAGTCTTTGATTGATTTTATTTATTGCTCTTGTATTCTCTATTTCACCAATTTCTGCTCCAACTTTTGTTATTTCTTGCCATTCATCATGTTTAGGTTTGGCTTATTCCTGCCTTTGGTAGAGGATCTAGATTAGGCTATTTGCTTGAGATATTTCTGGTTCTTTTTGGGTTTCTCTATGTAGACCTGACTGTCCTGAAACCTACTATGTAGACCAGGCTGGCCTGGAACTCACAGAGATCCACCTTCCTTTGCCTCTAGGTTGCTGGGATTAAAGGCGTGTGCCACCATGCCCAGCCTTCCTGATTTTTAGGGCTTTTGTTTGTTTTTGTTTTGTTTTTGATACAGGGTTTCTCTGTGTAGCCTGGGCTGTCCTGGAAGTCACTCTGTAGACCAGGCTGGCCTTGAACTCAGAGATATGCCGGCCTCTGTCTCCCAAGTGCTGGGATTAAAGGCGTGCACCACCACACCCAGAAGCCTTCCAATATAACTGCCTTTGCTGTGTCCCAGAAGTTTTGGTAAGTTACCCTCTCATTATCATCTGATTCATCCAGTTCGAAGCAGAAACAGGCACCCTTGGCTAAGCACTGAACCATACTCCTGGAATCCAATTGTGGAGAGGGAGGAGGGATGAGCAAAGGAAACCCGCAGAAACAGTGGACCTGACCTACTGATAGCATGGAGACCCTAGTCATAAAGCTGGGGAAACAGCATTGGAATGAACCAAGTCCTCTGAATGTGGGTGCCAGCAAGGAGGCCAAGACAGTCTGTGGGACCTCTAACAGTGGAGCCAGTCTTTAACACTAGAGCACAAATGGACTTTGGGAGCACATTCTCTATGGAGGGATACTATTGCAGCCCAGATACAGCAAGGAGGACCTAGGCCCTCCCCTAAATGATATGATGGACTTTGAAGATCCCCCGTGGAGGGCCTCACTATCCCTAGGGAGGAGTTGGGGGGTTGGTGGGGAACATGGGAGGATGGGAGGGCAAGGGACTGGTGGGGTGGATATGTAAATATGAGTAGTAATTAAAGAATTATAAAAACAAATTTCTGCTGATTTGTTCAATGATCTGCTGTTTGTTCAAAGTGTTTTTTATTTATTATTTTTATTTTATTTTGGTCTAGTTAAAGGTAGGAGAATTGTCTCAAGTATGTATGTATGTATGTATGTATGTATGTGTATTGTATGATTGTGTATGTATTTTATCATTTTTATGAGTATTCATGCAGTGCCCACAGAGACCAGGAGAGGGCACCAGATCTCCTGGGACTGGCGTTACAGACAGCTGTGAATTTCTGTGTGGGTACTGAATATGAACCTGGGTCCTCTGGAAGAGCAGCCAGTCCTTTTAGCCTCTAAGCCATTTCTCCAGGCCCTATTTTTACTCATTTTAAAGGCTTACTTTGTGGCCTATAATGCAGTTGATTTCAGAGAATGTCTCATATATTGCTGAGAAGAAAAATATGTTCCTTATTTGTTATGTGGAATGCTCAACTGACCCCTGGCATAATTTAGTTCTAAGGCTTCTTCACTGATTTTTAGTTTAGTAGACCTATTTAGATGTGAAAGTGGTAAGTAGAAGTTGTCCACTATTATTGCAGTCTTATGCTTCGTACTGTTTAAAATGAGCTTGTCCCCCCACCCACCCAAATTTGATGCATAACTATTTAGTCACGATGTCCTTTTGACGAATTGCTCTTTTATCAACATGTAGTGGCCCTTCTTACAGCTTCTTCCTAGTTTTGTTTGAATTCTACTTCATCATTTTGTAAGATAGGAGAACTGGTTTGCCGTTTTACTTTTTGTTTATATGTGTTTGGTCCTTTGATTTCCAATCTTTGAATCTCAGTTTATGGATGTCTTTCCTGGGCTTGTGTATCTCTTGGGTCATGTTTTAAATCTTTGTTATTAGTTCATGACTCTTTAGCTACGGCAGTGTGTGTGTGTGTGTGTGTGTGTGTGTGTGTGTGTGTGTGTGTGTGTGTATGTTAGTTTTTTGTTCTGCTTGATTGGTTAATTGGCAATCTATTTTCTTCCTCTGCTGGTACTGCTGGATATTTTCTGGTTTATTCTGTTGGAATTGGTTGTTGATTCCTCCCCCCTTATTTCTTCATCTGTTGCTTTCACAGACTCTTCTTCTTGTGTTGTTTGCAAAATCATCTTTCTTCTTCCTCTATGTGTAGTATTCCTTTAAGAATTTTCTATAGTGTTGACTTAGTTGTCATAAATTGCTTTAACTTGGGCTTACCTTGAAACCGTCTTTAAAAATACTTTTGAGATAATACATCATTGTATCCCTTCTCTTTCCTCTCTCTAACCCTTCCCATGTACCCCATTGTTCTCATTTAAATTCATGGCCTCTTTTTTAACATAATTTTTGATTTTCTCTCTCTCTCCTAAGTATATAAACACAACCTGCTTGGTCTATACAATGTCACTCCTATTCATGTTTTCAGGGCTGACTCTAACCAATTGAAGTTCTCTTCCCTGGGGAAGACTTCTTCCCTTTGTCAACATTCCTTAGTTGCCTGTAGTTCTTTGTCTAGGGTTGAGGTGGAGTTTTCCCCTTCCCCATTAGCGTCACTGTTGGTGTCTTTCTTGTCTTACTCCTCCTCTTTCTTGTCTTGTATAGGCTGTCATGTTTGTGAGACTTCACAGGTGCAGTTTCTCTGACATTTGTAGGAAACACAATCTCACACCAAATTTCCTGTTTCAGTTTGTTCATTGATTTTTAAAAAATGAGTCTGCATTATTGTCTGGACTTCGTTCTCCATTCTGATATTCATTCTTCTGCTTGTTTTGTCTGCCGATGACGTGTTCTGTATTATTATTAATTCTAGCATTTCTCTTTGGTTCTTTTCTGTGTTTCTATGTCTGTGATACATTTTTCTTTCATATTTTTTCCCTTCAAGATACTGAGCTTTTCATTCACATTTTGTTTTTGTCTTCAATTGATTCTTTAAGCTTCTTTTCCATGTCTTAGATTAAATTTCTCATTGGCGTCAGTCCTCTACTTGATTTTTGGGCCTTTTTACAAATAGGATTCTGAAACTTGTGTGTGTGTGTGTGTGTGTGTGTGTGTGTGTGTGTGTGTGTGTGTGGTGTCTATAAATATGTATATGCTGGTTCACACGTATGTGGGTGTATATTTGTGGAGAGCATGTGCAAACTTGTAGAGGACTGATGTTGATGTTGAATGTCCTCCCGAATCACTTTCCAGTTTATTTATTAAGAAAAGGCCTCTCGCTGAATGCAGAGCTCAACAATCCTGGTTATTCTCTCTACCCAGCTTGTCCTGACGATATCATCTCTGCTCCCTGAGTCATGGGATTGGTCTCAATTGATCAACACTCCTTCCTAGCTTTTGAAAAAAATGATTTCTTTCTTTATTTTCCTTCCTGACTGCAGTTTTCTGTCCCTCCTCTCCTTCTGGCCACTGCCCCTCTGCTCCCCCTCATACACTCCTTCTATGTTTCTGTTCAGGAAAGGGCAGGTCTCCCATGAGTATCAATAAAACATGGCATATCAAGTTGCAGTAAGACTAAGTGTCTCCCCTCATATTATGGTTGAGCAAAGAGACCTAGTACAAGGAATGGGTCCCAAAAGACAGGTCAGAGACAGCCCCTGCTTCCACTGTTAGGAGTTCCACAAGTAGACCAAGCTACACAACAGTCACATATATGTAGAGTGCCTAGGTCAATCCCATGCAGGCTCTCTGGTTGTTGGTTCAGTCTCTGTGAGCACCTATGTGCCCTGCTTAGTTTGTTCCGTGAGTTTTCTTGACCCCTCTGGCTCCTACAAACCTTCCTCCCTCCCTTTCTTCAGCAGGACTCCCTGCTCTATGCCTAATCTTTGACTGTGGGTCTCTGTATCTGTTTCCACTAGTTGCTGGATGAAGTCTCTCTGATGACAGTTGGGCTTGGCACAAATCTATGAGTATAGCAAAATATCGTTAAGCATCATTGCAATAACATTGTTTTTCTCCAGTACTGTTTGATTCTATCCTAGATCTCTGGGCTATCAAGCCTTTGGGTCCTACCACTCCAGGCAGTTTCAGGTGTAGGCAGTTTCAGGTGTAGGCAGTTTCATGGTGTGGGTCTCAGGCTGGACCAGTCATTGGTTGGCCACTCCCACAATCTCTGTGCCACTTTTATCACAGCACATCCCATAGGCTGGACAGACTATAGGTTGAAGCGTATGTGGCTAGAATGGTGTCCCAATCCCTCTACTGGTAGTCTTACTCAGACACAGGACATGGCCAGATCAGGCTATGGATCCCCTGTTCCTAGGAGCCTTAGCTGGGGCCAACCTTGTAGTTCCCTGTCCTGTCCAGCTTTTATGTGGGTTCTGAGAATCTGAATTCTGGTCCTCACAGTTTTGAGTGTTGAAAAGCCGTGAAAGTGTCACAGTGGAATTTTGTCTCCCTTTGTGTGTGTGTGTGTGTGTGTGTGTGTGTGTGTGTGTGTGTGTGTGTATGTATTTGTGAGCATACACATGTGCACACGTGTGTCTTTGCTGCGCTTTGCATATCTTTTGGGGTGTGTGCATCCTGTGGTTTGTAACTTTCCCCACAGCTTTCATTTGCTTTATTTTATATGATTCCTGTTGGTGAGTTATTTCCACTTGGATTCATGTTCCCAGGAAAAGTTGACTGCAATGAAAGCTATGGTAGGTTGTCAGAAGTCTCACTGGCAGCTGCAGGGGAAATCACTGTTATTGATTTTTGATTTTTTTGTTCTCTATAAGTTTAGGAGACAGGATTATATTGTTCCGAGTGGGAACACACAGTATGTTTACATAGTAATGTGAAGGGGAATGTGGTTTGGGAGCAGACAAAATAGAATAGAAGTGAAAGGGAAAGTTGAGATATGGAAAGAAAAGATAATGTATGATGTGGAAAACAGTAGCGATAGGAACTTTTCCCAGCACAATTCAAGTTACAACACTTGAACACTTAAAACAGAAAAGTGTACATATGAAGACAAATACACAACAGATTGAAAAGTTAAAGAATTAAAATTTAAACTGGATATATACACATGAAGCAGAAAATAAAATATTAAAGGTTTATGGTGGGCATAGTATACATACACTTGGAAGGCAGAGGCAGGTAGATCTCTGTGAGTTCGAGACCAGTCTGGTCTACAGAGTGAGTGCCAGGACAGTCAGGGCTACACAGAGAAACCCTGCCTCAAAAAACATACCCACCCCGACAAACAACAATAACAACTCCCCACCAAAATGAAAGGTTAAAAATGCATCTAAACACAAATGAGCATTAAATTCAAATGTGGTTGTACCTCAGTTTGCAGAATGCTTGCCTAGCATATTCAAGGCCATGGGTTTGATCCCAACATCACATAAACTGGATATAGTGACACACCTATAAACTTGCAATGTAGAAGCAGAGGAATCAGAGTTCCATGCTAGGCTGGCAAGATCATTCAGTAGGTAAGGGCACTTGATGCAGAACCTGATAACTTGAGTTTGATCCCTGAGACATGTATGGTATAGAAAAGAGAGGACTCCTGAAAGTTTTTCTTTGACCTCTGTATTTGTGGGCATGCTCATACACAAACACACATAAATGTGATAGTGTTTTTAAGTTATTGAAAGAAGTAGGGTGGAAAAAGAATAAGTTCTTCAGATGCAGAGACCCATAGCCAAACATTAGGTGGAACTCAGGGAATCCTGCAGAAGAGAGGGAGGAAGGATTATAGGAGCCAGAGGAGAAAGGGTATCACAAGAAAACACACAGAACCAACTAACCTGGCCTCATAGGGGCTCACAGAACCTAAACCAACAACCAGGGACCCTGAATGGGACTGACCTAGGCCCTCTGCACATATGTGACAGTTACATAGCTTTTTCTTTTTGTGAGACTCCTAACAATGGGAACAGGGGCTGTCTCTGACTCTGTGACCTGCTTTGGGGACCCTTTCCTCCTACAGGATTGCTTCATGCAAGCTTAATAGAAGAGGAGTTGCCTAGTCTCACTGCAACTTGATATACCATGACTGACTGATATCTGAAAAGAAATAGAGGGGGAGTGGATGTGGGGAGTGGGGGGAAGGTGGGGAGGGAAGACTTAGGGAGAGGGGAGGTAGGGGAAACTTTGGTTGGGATGAATAAAAAATAAAAACAAAAACCAAACCAAAACAATAAGTTCTTAACTTTCTTAAAATATGGAAACATATCCATTCAGTAATTATGTAAACGAAAACAAAGGCCTGGAACATGAACTAGCTTGTTGGAGCCCATTCCCTATGGTGGAATGGTGGGAAGCCATGCTCAGTCTTAATGCATGAGAGAGGGGCCAGGACCTGCACCAACCTATTGTACCAGACTATGTTGACTCCATGAGGGAGCCGTTACCTGTGAGGAGGAGTGGATTGGAGGTGGGCTAGGGGAGAGGTAAGGGAGGGTGGGAGGAGGCCAGGGTGTTGGGAGAAGGCAAAGGGAGTGAGAGGGGTGAGAGGGGTGAGAGGGGTGAGAGGGGTGAGAGGGTGAGAGGGGTGAGAGGGTGAGAGGGGTGAGAGAGAGGGGTGAGAGGGGTGAGAGGGGTGAGAGGGGTGAGAGGGGTGGGAAGGGTGGAAGGGAGAACTGTGGTTGGAATGTAAAATATAATCAAAAACTAAAAAAATGGAAAAAAGAAAATAACAGAACATAACACAATTTTTGATCAGTCTTTTTACTAATTACATTTATGACAGTTTCATACATTGTCTGTTATGTATTTTGACCATATTCATCTCTGTTACCTTTTCTTGCTCCCTTTCTCCTCCCAACTAGCCCACTTCTACTTTATGTCTGTTTTCTAGTTTTATGTGCTGCCGAAGCGAGCACGATGTCTGTTTTTCTAACTCACTAACTTTCCCTAGGGTTGTTAGCACAAACATGATTAGGGGGCTATTTTTTTGGAGCATAACAGCTTACCAGGGGTACACCACTGAAGGAGAATGTCTTCTACTCCCCCTACAACCACTAACTGCCAGTAGGTCCTAATGGAGGAATGAGGCCTCATGAACCCCTTGCCATCCATATTGAAATGTTAGCAGACCCAGCCTTGTGCAGCTCTTGTGTAGGTAACCACAGCCGTGGTGAGTCCATGTGTGCAATAACTATCCTATGTAGATAAGACTGTGTCCCATAACGCTCATCTCCTTCTTCTGGTTGTTACACTCTTTCTGCCTGTCTTCTTAATCTTGGGGGTGTGATATTGATTTCCTATTTGGGAACGAACACTCAACAGTAACTTACTTATTTTTAGCATTTTGATTAGTTGTAAATCTCTGCAGTAATCATTATCCTCTGGAATATAAGTCTTCTCTTATGAAAGCTGATATCAGCTGTAATCTATGGATATAAACATGACTATTTAGATGACACTGTTATAGGCACAACATGTCCGTCTGGCAAAACAACAATAGTAGCACCTCCCCCCTACTACCTCTAGGCTTCTGACCAGGTTTTACAGTATCAAACATGAATTCCCTCCTTCCCAGCAGCTTCAAACCTAATAAGAAAGCAATTGGTTACTTCTACAACAATCATGTCACTATTGCAACAACGGACACATTTTGCCTTGGAATTTGGTCATGTAGCATGTAGGATACAAAGCTGCATATGACTATTAATGCCTGATGATGAGATTTTTTAAAAAAGAGTTTGCAGTGAAAATGTTTAATAACTTACCAGTAAACTGGTGATACAATCTAGCAGTGGTGGAAATACAAAATTATATAAATTAACTCTTAACTACTTTGTAAAGAACATAGTTTCGGGGGTGGGGGAGGAGGGATGAGGGTGAGGGGAGGGAGAGGGAGAAGGGACTTACATGTGAAACAAGCTTGTTCCCTAACTAGAACTAATAAATAAATTAAAAAAACAGAAATGAATTAAAATAATAAAAAAGAACATAGTTTCACCTATTACAATGGAACAATGGATTATCTATAATACAGAATTTAATCTACATATATTCCCTAAAAACAGCCATTGTCTTACAATAATGGAATATACTGCAAACAGTCTTGAATATCTATGCCATAGGAAAATAAATATATAATTGTATAAATTAAACTAAACAGGTAGACTTTTTAAATTTTAGGTCATCTTATCTGTAAAGCATGTTTAAACAAGTACAGAATAACATATAAAATGTGATTCCATCTACATAAAATTTAAAAACTAGGCCAATAACTATACATTTTCTGAGGTACACATATTATTAGGTAAAATTATCTTTATGAAATGATTTTGCATGTTGCTACTACATTTACAAGGGTATTTATCTCTAGGGTGTGAGTAAATTTTGAGGGATGATAGAAAGATGAATAAAATATTTTTATGCATAAAATTTTATATGTATTTATTTCCTTAGATTTGTTTCTGTTGCTGTGATGAATGCCATCAGGGAGGCCCATGCACGAACTCAAGGCAGGAGATGATGTAGAGGCTTTTGAGGATTGCTGCTATTGGCTTGCTTCCCATGACTTCTTAGCCTGATTTTTTTATAGCACCCAAGTCCATCAGTCCAGGAGTGGGTGGGCCTTTACATAGCAATCATTAATCAAGAAAATGGCCTACAGAGTTGCCTACAAGCAATCTGATGAAAGCATTTTCTCAGTTGTGGGTTCCCTCTTCCCAGATAATTCTAGCCTGTATCAAGTGACATAAAACTACCTGGACATTCATATATAAAGCTTTAATACCCCAATTATGTATACACTTTTGATACCTCAATTTCTTTAAAAGCTGTATTCTTTTTTAAAAAATTATTCACTTATTTATATTACATCCTGGCCACAATTTCATCTCCCTCCTTTCCTCCCAGTACCTTGCCCTACCCCCTCTGTTCCCACCATCCAATCCACTCCTCTATTTCTGTTTAGAAAAGGGCAGGTCTCCCATGAATATCAACAAAGCATGGCACATCAATTTGCCATGAGACTAAGCACCCTCCCCTAGTATTAAGGCTAATTTTATTCATAAAAGAAGTTCAAATTTAAGAACATACACTAAAAGTAAATGTGTTAAATATTAAGAAAACTTAATATTTGGAGAGATGGTTAAGAGCACTGGCTGCTCTTCTAGAGGTCCTGAGTTCAATTCTCAGCACGGTGGCTCACAACCATATGTAATGAGATCCGGTGCCCTCTTCCGGCATGTGGGCATACATGCTGGCAGAACACTGTACACATAATAAATAAATAAACCTTAAAAAAAAGAGGAGGGGAGAGGAGGACATGAGGGAGCAGGAAGGTTGAGTCAGCGGAAGAACAGAGGACAGCAAGATAAGAGATGCCATAGTAGAGGGAGCCATTATAGGTTTAAAGAGAAATCTGGCACTAGGGAAATGTCCAGAGATCTACAAGGATGACCCCAACTAACAATCTAAGCAATTGTGGAGAGGCTACCTTAAATGCCTTTCCCAGATAATGAGACTGATGACTATCTTATATGCCATCCTAGAGCCTTCATCCAGTAGCTGATGGAAGCAGAAGCAGACACCCATAGCTAAACACTGAACTGAACTCCTGGAATCCAGTTGCAGAGAGGGAGGAGTGATGAACAAAAGGGTCAAGACCAGGCTGGTAAAACCCACAAAAACAGCTGACCTGAACAAGGGGAAGTTCATGGACCCCAGACTGATAGCTGGGAAACCAGCATGGGACTGATCCAGACCCTCTGAATGTGGGTGTCAGTTAGGAGGCCTGGGCAATCTATGGGGCCTCTGGTAGTAGATCAGTACTTATCCCTAGCATAGGAATGGACTTTTGGAGCACATTCCACATAGAAGGATACTCTCTCAGCCTAGACACACAGGTTAGGGCATGGGCCCTTCTACAAATGATATGAAAGACTTTGAAGATCCTCCCTGGAAGGCCTCACCCTCCCTGGGGTGCAGAAAGGGTTTGGGATAGGAGGTTGGAGGGGCAAGGGAGGAGAGGCGAGGGAACTGGGATTGACATGTAAAACAAACTTGTTTCTAATTTAAATAAAAAAGAAAACTTCTAATTGGTGGACATATATGTAACTTCTTTTATTCTTCACCTTTTCAAAATAAATCTCCGCCTTTCTCTTCTTTCCTCTCTCCTTCAATCATATATAAAAATATGTGTATTTTCACCAATTACTCCATGTTTTCAATATATAGAGCCGTTAATATGGAATAGAGGGCTTTTATGGTGTGACCTCTAAATATACGACCCTATTTACATGTAATTTGCTCAAAGACACAATCACCTTTCAGCTAGACAACTGCCTTCTACAGATTTTCTTGCTTCCCGTATCATTCTAGTCCTGTTGTCTCTCTACATTGGTTCAAAATGTATTCCTTAAAATAAATTATCCATCTCATTCCGTCTGTTGCAAACTGTTCTTGTGCTTTTCATAGTTGTTTAAAATATGCATATGTGTATATGAATTTCCAGACTACTCTGTGGTTCATACAAAAAGGCTCAGGAATCCACACAGTGCTCTTTATCATATGCAGCCCAATTGTCATCTCCAGTCTTTTCACACATCTCCATACCCATAGTTACAGCTATATTAAATGTGTCACTCTGTTCCAAACATGCCATGTCCTGTCATTAGTCATCGTCTTTACAAACATAACCTTTTTTTCTTTGTGTCATTCTTTAGGTAAACAATTGTAATTTTACATATAATATGAACGCCCATTTTGCTCCCTAGTATAAATTGATCTTTGTAAACACTGAGATCCCATGGGATTTGATGCATATAGCTTATATTCAATATTGTTACTGATCTGTTTTTATGACTCTGATCCGTTTCAAGTATTGTGTTCCTCCAGGGAATATTTCCTTCCTTGTTTAATTTGTCATCTCTATGGAGGGGAACAGTTTTTTGATAATGCAGATAAAATAAAGAATACATGAGAACTTTCCAATAGTACATTTATTTTTAATTGGTGGAGAACATTAGAATTATGATTGGAATATCAAATAAAACTTTCCTGATGAAAGGGAAAGTATTCAGCAGGAAGAAGGCGACTGACAAGTGGGGTCGGGGAGAAGGTTATGAATAGGGCATTGGAGGAGGAAGACAAATGAGTACAATCATATACATGCAGAAAATGTCACAAGCAAACATATTATGTTACATATTAACTTTAAAAAATCAATGAAAAGCTGTTGCCACCGATTGATAAGCCAGGAGTACTTACAAAAAATTTAAAAATTCATCACAATTAGTTACGATATGCATGCCACATTAGGAATCATGGCTAAAGATTATACCCCAAATAAATACCATTCAGAGGGACCTGACCATCTGATCCTCATTAATGAATTTTAATAGCAACCACCACAGAAACAAACACAATCCTGGTGTTGTACAATGGACTACCATCTATGTTAATATACAATAGCCCACACACCTTGGCTTGTTTTTACTCAACAGTGAATTAGTATAATCAGAGTACTCATATATGTACTTTTAAGAGGCTTCCAAGGTATTTCTGATGCATACATACACTTGGCTAACAGCTTCTGTTGAATGGACAGTTTTGGGGACAACTGATGGGAACATTAAGGTAGATTACAGTATTCTGGGAGTCTTTTCAGCTCAGAATATTGGTCGTATCACTGGCAACCTTGATTTCCTCCACATTCTCAGTGAGCTCTGTACTGAGAGGGACAGACCCACCTATGCATGAACTTGCAGTTCTCCCAAGAGAGAGGATTTGTCAGAGTTCCTTACCGCACACTGTGTCTTTCTATAAGATTCATTCCTTTAGCTTAAGCACCACTTAACTTTCCTATCAGTGACCTTCTTTGGGAAAAAAAAATAAAACCGACATCAGAGTCCTTTTTGGAAATCTTTGAATAAATACATCAGATATTTCCCTTTTAGAATATAGATACTGGATTCCTGGGGAGAAGTCACAAAAGATACTGATTGGAGGATGGGACTACTGTCATCCAGGTCACCGTCGTTAGGATCATACATTTGTGGAAAAGGGAATCAATCTTCTGCAAAGCATCCTGGCATTTTCCTTTCCTAATAGAATCTCTCACGTGAGTGCTGCCACCAACACACAGTAAGGAACCCCTGTTCCCTCTTTAATGATCTGATTCTCTAACTTGATTTGGCAGAAGAAAGCACAACATTATCTAAGAGTACTGAGTATCAAAAGATACACACAACGCAGCTGGACTGCCTAAGTGTGAAGCAGTACTGCTTCTCTGAAAGAACAGCTTACTGGCAGGTTCTGAAGAAACCCAGACAAAGGGCTAATTGTGGTACCTATTATCATATCAAAATGCTTGCTGGCTGCCAGGCTCACTCCGTCTGTGGGGACTCTCAGGATTTCTCACTCAGACCCCTATTCTATACTTCTCCAGCCCCAGGCTTCCCTCCCCCCCCCCAACTTCTCTATCCTATAAAAACTTGCCTTTCAGCCATGAGCTCTCTTGGTTCTCTTGGATCCTCTCTTGGTCCGCTTCCCTTCTCTCCTCTCTCACTCTCCCGTCCTTCCTTTTCTCATGGCCTGGTTCAGTCTGAACTCTCCCTCATATTCACAGTAAAATCCTCCTTCTCAACCATATTTTGGAGCGGTCATGACCTCCTTTCCTGTCTCTCCTGTCCTTACCTGTCAGTGTCCTGCTCTGGACTCATGTATGAGCTTTCTGACTTAGGACTTTCTTATTTGTTCATCTGTGTCTTCATAGTACCTGGTTCTTTTCCGTTTCACTCCAGTTCTTTTTTCATATCTTCCACAACTTCCTGAATGCATCTTAACTCGAAATATGACCAAATATCACGTAAGGAGACCATGAGTTATAGCTTTTACCCACCAATGGCTTATTTCCACAATTTGCCTGCATTATGGACATCAGAAATTGCTTTTTCTGAGGCTAGGGAGATGATTCAGTGGGTACAGTCATGTGATGCCGAGCCTGGTGACCTGAGTTGAATTTCCAGGGCCTGCATGATAGAAGGAGAGAACTGACTCTTAAAAGATGTCCCCTGGGGCTGGCGATATGGCTCACCCATTAAAGGCTAGGCTCACAACCAAAAGATGTCCTCTCAGTTCTGCACACGTGCTGTAGCACGCACACACCCTAAATAGATAGATAAATAAATAAATGTAATAAAATATTGTTTTTAAGAAGGAAGAAATAGCTTTTCCCCTGAGGCCAAATGAAGCTGTTATCTTTGGGGATGATTGCTTTTCCCTCTGTCAGGCCAGAGGATAACCATATCTGGGAAGAACACTACAAGCTCAGCAATTATATGTGTAAATGTCATCCCCATTTCTGCCATGGCCAGGCTATTCTTATTGAAAACATATTCTGTATGATGAACAACGTACAGCCTCGAATGCAGCGAAACAATGCCTTAAAGTTCACTCTGTCACGAGCAAAGCATGTCTCTGATTTACATATCGGGAGAGTTTGCTACGTGTGCCTTTGAAATAAACTTTTTCACATGGTGTATTTAGAGTAGGGAAGAATTGTGTGCTCCAGAGCTGTGGAAAGCTTGTCTCAATGGGAGTGCAAAATTCATTTTCAGTGCCTGCTGATACTTTGACTTTCAACCTTGCAGACAGAGGGCACCTTCTGGTGCCAGGCTCAGACAGACCTAAGCTACTAATAGACCACTATGTTGCTGAGAATGAATTTTGTTGATTCCTATTTCAGTGATCTCTGCCTTTGTGCATGTCTTGATATTGAGAAAAAATAAAGTGAGGGCTCCACTTGAGAAATGAATAGTGTCCCTTTCCACAGTATGCTGCAGAGAATTATGCCCAGGATTGTGATAAAGTATCCCATGACTATAACAAAACTCCAAAGAAATACCAGCGATGTCTCATTTCAGCGAACTATTTCTACTTTCTCCAAATCTCTAATACTGTTAGGAAGGCATTGGCAGTAAACATTTCTCAGAAGCTCATAAGAAGTGAGGTATAGTCTATAAATTACTTTCTTGGGAGGCTTTGTGTGCTTCAGATGATTTAAGAATATCTAGATTCAGCTTCTAATAATGGCCAAGTACTGAGATTGATCTTTGTTTTAGTTATTTTTCAGATGGCATAGTTTTTTCTCCATTATTTTGAGCTGGCATGGGTCTTACTTATTTCTAGTTAGTGTATAAAACCATGGGTTGTATTACAATAGTTTCATACAAGTACATTATTGTTCTTAACTCTTATTCACCATCCCCCATTACTCTGCTTTCATGTCTTTGCTTCTCTCTCTCTCTCTCTCTCTCTCTCTCTCTCTCTCTCTCTCTCTCTGTGTGTGTGTGTGTGTGTGTGTGTGTGTGTCACACACACGGTATATTTATAAAATATTAACGTAAGATTTCTTTTTTCAAAGGTTTATTTTAAGGATAAATGTTTTGCCCATGTGTATGTATGTGCACCATGTACCATGTGTACGCCAAGTATTTGTGGAGGCCACAAGAGGCCATCAGATCTCCTTGAACTGGAGTTAAGGACAGTTGTGAGTCTCTATATGGGTTCTGGGAGCTGAACCTAGGGCCCCTGAAGGAGCAGACAGTGCTGCTGATCACTGGACAATCTCTCCAGACCACGAGGGAAGTTCTTTCACATAGTTGAAAGTATATCTTTTTCTTTCAAAATTCTTCTTTTCTAAGCAAAGCATTCCACTTTCTTTATTGCCAGTAGGAATATAATTCCAAAATTGTTGTAATCCTGGTTGCCTACACAGCTCATTAGAATTCATTGTGTTATCCTTAAAGATCTTATTAGAGTATATTAATTCTATAAAGTGAATATATATATTAATATATATATTAATTCTATAAAGTGAATATAACATTTCAGTACATGCATATATTGCATAGTGATCACATTTACCCCACTATTACTTTCTGTACATTTCCCATTTCTTCTTTCTTATAGATTTCTTATAGATTATCCATAGCTTTTTTTTTTTTACTTTCATGCCATTTTTGTTTATCACTTAGAACCAACACATAGTAGATATACTTGTCTTTGTGGAATATAAATAACTTTATGTGATATTCATTTCACCCATAATCCTGAAAACCACATAGTCTAGTTTCTCTTAATGGCCAAGTAAAACATCTCTGTATAGATAACACATGATTCCATTCATGTATCTGTTAGTGTAAATAGTGCTTCAGATAACATGGGTATGTATGCAAGTATCTCTGCTGAGTTTTTTTTTTTGGTAAACAGCCAAAAACATTTAGATGGACCATATAATTTTACCTTTGTGTTGTGTGTGTGTGTGTGTGTGTGTGTGTGTGTGTGTGTGTGTAACATCCATGATTATTTCCACAGTGGCTGGACTAATTTTCTTTCCCAGCACCAGCAGCAGTGACTAAGGGTTTCTTTCCCCTCACATCCTTATTGACAATTGTTGTCTTTTGTGGGTTGTTTTTGTTTGTTTTTTCAAGACAGGGTTTCTCTGTGTAATAGCCCTAGCTGTCCTGGAACTCACTCTGCAGACCAGGGTGGCCTTGAACTCACAGAGATCCACCTTCCTCTGTCTCCCGAGTCCTGGAATGAATGGCGTGCACCACCACCACCAGGCTTGTGTTCCTGATGATAGCTATTGCTCTTCACCTGATGGGTGAGAGGGAATATTAGCATAGTTTTGATATTACTTTTCCTTTTATGGTCAAAGATGTTGAGCAATTTTACATATATTTATTGGCTACTTGTTTTCAGAACCATCCTATTCTTTTGCCCATTTATTGATCAGATTATTTGCTCTGATGGTATTTGATTTTTTAAAAATTCTTTGTATATCTTAGGTATTAAAACCTTGTTACAAGAACAGTGGGCAGTTTTCTTTCATTTTGCACACTGTCGTTTGCTGTGCAGATGCTTTTTGAATTGCCTGGCTACTATCAATTCTTTATATATACAATCCTATTTTACATATCAAGCCCAGTTCCCTCTCCCTCCCAATCTCCCATACTCCCCAATGCCCCCCCAATTCCATCCCCCATCCACTCTCCAGAGAGGATGAGGCCTTCCATTAGGGAATCATTAAAATCTGTCAAGTCATTTGGGGCAGGGCCTGCCCCTGTGTATCTAGGCTCAGAGAGTATCTCTCCATGGGAAATGGGCTCCTGAAGTCCATTAGTGCACTAGGGATAGATACATCCTGGTTCCACTGCCAGAGGCCCTATAGACTGCCCAGTGCTCCTAGCTGACACCCACGTTCAGGGGACCTGGTTTGGTCCTATGCTGGTTCCCCAGCTGTCAGACTGGTGTCCATGAGCTCCCACTTGCTCAGATCAGGCGTTTCTGTGGGTTTTCCCTGAATGGTCTTGACCCCTTTGTTCGTCACTCCTCCCTCTCTGAAACTGGATTCCAGGAGTTTGGCTCAGTGCTTGGCTGTGGATCTCTGCTTCTGCTTCCATCACTGGCTATCAATTCTTATTCTTATTTCTTGAGCCTTTGGATCCACAATCAGAAAGTCATTGCCTAAACCTAGATTTTTGCTTTGAGGCATGGTTTCCTTACATAGCTAAGGCTGGTCTTGAACTTTTAACTCTCCTACTTGTCTCTCAAGTTAGTGATCACAGGTATGAACCACTATGGCCAAGAATTCTTCAGTGGGGATCAGAAGAAAGGGTTTGCTTTTGTGTTTGTCCTGTTTCGCTATCCCCACTATCCCACACCGCATAGTCTTCCTTTGACAGCTAAGAGCCAAACTAAGTAAGTATTCCAGGTAATAAATATAGGCAAGCGTTTGAGCATACTAGGTAAGCGTTCTCTCTCTGTGCTGTCTCTTCAGCCCTCTATACCTAAATTTTGGAGAGTTTTCCTGATTTCCCCCAGCACTTTCCAACTTGCAGGTCTTAGTTTACAGTCATTGTGGTTTGAATGAGAAATGTGCCCCCTAGGCTCTTAATTGAACACTTGCTTTCTAGCTGGTGGAGGTGTTTTGGGAGGTTATGGAGAAGAGCAGCTTGTTGGAAGAACTTCACCACTGGGGGCTGGCTTTGAGAGTTTAGAGTCCCACACTCTAGCTGCCCCCTTCTCAGTTTTCTCAGTCTCCACCCCCAGCAATCGTTTGTTCCTTTTTATACAGTTAGTGGGGGCCCTGAAGCATCCATCGTCCACGTTTTTGTTCTCCTGTATATGTAACTGTTTGCTTCCCAGGGTTTCCTAGCTGAGCTCCGGAGCTTCTCCTTTCCTCCTGGAGGAAATGTTTCAATTTTCAGGGAATGTTTCCATTTGGAGGAGCATGTCACACAGCAATCCCTGAACATTATGCCCTGTCCTTCTGGGACTGTAAACCCAAACAAACTGTTTCTTCCATAAGTTTGCCTTGGTCATGGTATTTTATTTCAGCAATAGAGAAGTAACTAGTCTTGGATGCATTTTGAGTCGATTCACGCACAGCCTTAGAGATTGTAATCCATATGCATTCTTCCTCATGTGATCATCTAGTCTCTGGGTACTATTTGTTTAAGAGGGACCACACTGTTCTTGCTGTGAGCTTATCAAAGTGCTGGACACTACAGATCTAATTAATGTAGTCTAGGCTTAATTGGAGTTTGATTTTTAGTAGCATTGCACTCATATTCTCTTCTATTAATTTGTAAATAACTGACATACTCAGAACTTCTGAAACCCTTGCTAATGTGTCTTTTCTACTACTGCTGTGACTATTATTGACAATGTGCACTGTGTTCTATATACCATTAGGGTCTTTCCACCGCGAACATTTTTTACCTTTTGAAACAAGACAAAGTCTTATTTTTAGCTTGTGAATTCACAGAGAAGTATAATAAATTGTCTAAAATTATACGGACAGAAAATACTGAATCTAGAATTTAATTGTCTTGCTCCAATTTGTCTGGAGCTTCCAGTTTGAATATTGAAAGTCATGGACCAGGAAAACCTGCATTCCTTATTGATCTGAGATGACTGCATATACTGCCAGGATCCAAACAGTATATTTGTATTTAAAACTCAGGTTCTTAACCACTACATGCTGTTGCTTCCAGGTAATGATAGATGTATTCAAATATTTAATCTAGAGCTGTATGATTTTATGTCTTGCCAAGTCGCTTGATGTTTTGCTGTGTGCCTAGCTAGGAAAAGCTTAACAAGTGGATTAAAGTTCCAAAAGTGTTAGGAATTTCTGGATGAACCCTTAACCCAACACTGGAGGCAGGGGCTGGTAGATCTCTGTGAGCTAGAGGTCAGCCTTACCTACATAGCTAGTTCTACTCCAGTTAGAACTACATAGAAGACCCTGTCTCAAAAAATGGTATGAGTATTTGGTGATCTAGACATATGGTAATCTAATTTTAAAAATTGCACAGTGTAAATGTATGCATGTATCAAAACATTCAGTTTTCCAACACATATGTATACTACTTTTGTTTTTGTTTATTAGCTAGAAATAAACTGAAATAAAAAGTACATAGAGATTTATTTCCTTTTTAATATTCTTTTTTAAAAAAGATTTATTATGTATACAATGCTCTGCATGTACACCTGCAGGCCAGAAGAGGGCACTAGATCTCATTACAGATGGTTGTGAGCCACCATGTGGGTGCTGGGAATTAAACTCAGGACCTCTGGAAGAGCAGCCAGTGCTCTTAACTACTGAGTTATCTCTCCAGCCCCAGAGATTTATTTCTTTAAAATTTCAAAAATATGTTCTGCAAAATAGGCATAGTATGAAACTCATTTCTAATGACTTATTGTGATATCCATAGATCAGTGCATCTTTCAGTGTCCAGAGAATAAGAGATTGTGGAGTTTTCAGCCTTAAATGGGGCAGCTATATGGCAATCCTTCATCCCCAGGCTCAGGTATCATTGCAGAAGCAGGGGTGAAGAGATTGTCAGGGCAAGAGGTCATGGATGACTACAAATAAGCAGTGTTTTCTGGAGGCAGCATGGCAATTGTACATAAGAATCCATATAGCAATTGAGAAGGGATGCCTAAGACATGCCTAGGACAATCCAGGCAGAATGCTAGCATGGAGTGGGGATATGGGCATGATGTCCACTTGTAGCTAAGGAGCTACTAGCAATTGATAATTGCTAGATGAGTCAATTTTCTTTCAGGATGTGGTCCCTGGTGGGTTGGCCATGCTCCTGTAGATGGTCACACATCCAGGAGCAACTGTAATTGATGGATTTAAAAAAAAAACATAAAAAGGGGGCATGAAATTGGATGTGTAGGGAAGCGGAGTGGATCTGGGCAAAGGAGTGAGAGGAGGTGAATGTGATCAAATATATTGTATGAGATTCTCAAAGAACTAATAAAAAGAGTAAATAAATTACAAATAAAAGCAAAGTCGTCAAGCATTACAAGGCTGTCAGTTCATTCAGTACAAGAAAGTTCTATCAGTGAATTCTGTACAAATACAGAGTTAATCACCTCAAAGGGTTGCACTTGTGCCTTATATTATTTTAAAATTGAGTTCAAGATGCCAAATCTACTCCTGTTAACCTTTAATCATATTTGCTTCAGCACAATACGGGTGTTTTCAGTTCAATCTTTTCATCTAATGTTTTAGATATAACTTTTCTTTTTCGAGACAGGCTTTCTCTGTGTAACAGCCCTGGCTGTCCTGGAGCTCATTCTGTCGACCAGGCTGGCCTGGAACTCACAGAGATCTGCCTGCTTCTGCCCCCCAAGTGCTGGGTGGGATTAAAGGCATGCACCAGCACTGCCTGACTAGATATAACTTTTAATTTAGTTACTTCTTAATAAGTTTTGTATGCCTTCACCCAAACATTGGTAAAAATGATATGTCTGATTATTTATTTATAATCCCATTCTAGAAACTTGAAGGATTTTTTTTATTAGTTCAAATTAGGAACAAGCTGGCTTCACATGTCAATCCCTTCTCCCTCTCCCTCCCCTCCCCCAACCCTTCCCCCGTCCCCCACCTGCCCCCCACCTCATCCACCTTCCACTCCCCAGCCATGGTAGGGCCCTCCACAGGGGCTCCCAAAGTCCACCACATGATCCTAGGCCAGACCTAGGCCCTCCCCCATGTGAACAGGCCAAGAATGCATCCCTTCACGTGGGATGGGCTCTTAAAGTCCCTTCCTACACCAGAGAAAAATACTAATCCACTACCAGGGGCCCCCTAGAGTGCATAGGCCTCCTCATTGACATCCATGTTCAGGGGTCTGGATCAGTCCTGTGCTGGCCTCCCAGACAGCAGGATAGTAAAATATGTGAGCTATAAGGTTAAAACATAAGCATACATTTTTTATTTTTAAAGAATAGAATTAAGATCATTTTGTAAGGAACTAAAATAACATTTGCCAAATAGTAATCTCTCACTGAGTTTTGATTATTTGAAAACTAAATTTTAGGATGTATAAGTCTTCTTTAAATTTTCTTCCAATAAGCATTTCCTTAACTGTTTTAATAACAAGAAATATATAGTGCTCAATCTGAAACTATTCGTTTACATTTCTGGATGATATTTGAAATCAGACAACTTAATTATAATGTAACTGATTTTTTTAGGCAGATTTTTTTAAAAAATTAATTTAATATTCAAGTATCTATGTATATTGAGACAAGTTTCATGTAACCCAGGCTGGCCTTAAGACTCGAGATGTAGTCAAGGATGCCTTGAGCATCCAATCCTCCTGCCTCCATTTCCTAGTGCTGAGACTGGAGGCTGGCTCCATGTGGTGCTGTGTGTCAAACCCAGGGCTTTGTGCTTACTAGGTAAGCACTCCACTAAATGAGCAACATTTCCAGCCCTGAAGTTAACTTTCAAGCAAATGGAAACTATTTAAAGTCTACTAGGTAAACCAATGACTGGAGGTTTGGAGGCCGATACTTTATTTTTGTTAGTCTTTGACTTTTAAGTTGAATATCAATAACATAATAATGCTACCACAGAACTATATTGCCTGCATTCAAACCTGGTTCCCTCCCTTATGAGTTGCTGGCCTTAGGAAAGAAACCTCACGTTTCTCTTCATGAGTTTTGTCACTTGTAAATTATGATGGCTGCTGTTGCTGCTGTTGCTGTGGCTGCTGATAAAAAAGTATTTCACATCAAAGGGCAATTGTACAGATTAAATAAACTGGCTGATGAAAAAAATCATTCTCTGAGGCAGTTGCATATTGCAGTCACCTGGCAATCTTGAGAACCACTCATGCTTGGATGGAAGCCACCCACAGATATACTGATTTAATTGCTTTCCAGTGAGACCTGGTCATCTGGAATTTTATAGCTTCCCAGATGATTCTAATTTGCAGCCAAGGTTAAAAGCCCCTGATCTAAAGTAATTATAAACGCACCTGGCAATTATTAAGCACTTGGTAGCTGTTAATTATTATCATAAGGCTCAGACGTTAAGGTAAGAGTTTTCTTGTTTTT
This sequence comes from Cricetulus griseus, assembly GCF_003668045.3. Classification (NCBI taxonomy): domain Eukaryota; kingdom Metazoa; phylum Chordata; class Mammalia; order Rodentia; family Cricetidae; genus Cricetulus; species Cricetulus griseus. The sequence goes on along the minus strand of NC_048604.1, from coordinate 32,578,437 downwards.
GCTAAAAGAGTATTAAAAGGTCACGTGTAAGTGAGAGTTACAGTCACGTATTCTTCCCTTTCTGATAAAATAATAGCCTTGCAACTCTGTTTCTCTGTTTACACATTTTAGTCCCCACCTAGTCTTTTTCCCCCCGGCTGGCAGTCAGAGGCAAATTGTAATCCAATAATACTGACCTGATGGATACAGATAAGTGTGCAATTTGTTCCAGATTTACCCCATAAAATGTCTTTTAAAAGTATTCAATTCAAAAGTTTTTTTTCCTTGTCCCCTTCTGATTTATGCAGGTAGCTCCAGCTAACTGATTTATAGGGCAATCGACTTCCTCATCCAAGAGAGTCCATGTGGAAGGTCTTGATAACCTTCTGCCCACCACAACATTAAAGCTGTTTGATTACTATCTTCTGATTTTCAAAGAATACATAGAGATGAAAGGATGTTCAAAACGCAGTCATAGCTTTAAAAACAGCATGGTTGTTTAAGGGCAGATAAAAACACTAAATTCTATTTATCTTATTAAGTAGATAACTCATAACACAGAGAGAGGAGGCTCTGGCTGGAGGAGTCCATGGTGTTCCTCTGTGCCCTTGATGAAGCTTAGCATCTGACCCTCCACTAGCAAATTATCTTGTAGAAAGAAAACTAGCCGAACAGCTTCAAAGTATGGAGCTTTATTTTAGAAAGCACTTGCCTCTTCTAAGCAGTTCAGCTGATGCTAATGTTCACATTAGGATCTTTCTTCTAAAGTTTAGTTTACGGAGCCACATTCCAGACACAGACTCTTGAGCTTTATAATATATGAAAAAGGCCTGTAACACATCGAAGAAGTCGAACTTCGAGTTTATGAGGACCAATTGAAGCTACAGCTGCAGGTTCAGGGAGAAGACCTAACCCTGGCAAAGCTATTTCATTCAAGTGCAAGTCTGCTATGCGTAGGCTGTTCTTTCATGGTTTGAGTGCCTGGAGGTTTTAAAATCTCAATTTCCTGCAAAGCAGTAGAAATGACTAGAGATTCAACTAGATGAAGTGAGTCATCCTAAATCTCTGATAACTCAGTGATGCACGCCTTCTATAGATGCCTGGAGCCCTTTTGCATTCATGCCAAATCACAATCTCCAGGACTGCAAAAGAATCAATATATTGTTTTAAACTCTACAGATGATTTCCAATAAACAGTAGTGGTAGGAGGAACAGTAGATTTAGACGTTATCCAGGGATAAACTCTCATAGAGAGATAAAATGTCTACTTTAATTTCAGTAAGGACACAGCATTTTAAAGCAGTGCTCTGCCCCCAGGCTAAAATGGGCTCATTAGGCTCCACTCTTTAGTGTGTTAATTTAATTAACTTTAAACTCACACAGAGATCATTTAACCCTATTCTTCCATTTAATTTCTATGGATTTAAAGAAAAAAAAAGGTTTTAAAATCCTTCAGATACATTCTATATCTTGACACCAGTTTGTTTTTTAAGGAAGTCATCTATCTGAAAAACTTCAAATGGTCCATAAAAATGAAAAAAAGAAAAATAAGCAGAAAAAGAGAGAGGTAGTAAATGTTTGTTTGCTGAATAATTCTTTCAACTTTACTGTAACTTTGCAATTCTCAAAGTATTAAAGGTGATAAAACAGTGAAGAAAATCTAGGAGGGAGAATCTGCCCTGATAACTATTCCGAAGCCTGCAAGCACTTCTCATCTAAGGTCCCTTGGGAAGCAGCGTCTTCAGAGATCTAGCTGTCTTCAGTTATAAAAAAAAAATCCAGGTAGCCATTGTCTAATTTGAAATTCTTCTTTTCTGTCCTTTATTTTATTTGTTGGGTACTAATATTTGGCAAGCACCATACTGTGTGTATGGTGATAATCACTCAGGCATAAACACCTATCTCATGATCTAGTGACTTGTGTAAAATAGCATTCACCTCGGTTTCTTAGATTTTTCTAAAATTTGTATTTTATTTTATGTGTATGGCAATTTTGCTGCATGTACATCTGTGCACTATATGCATGCCTGGTGCTCACAAAGGCCAGAAGAGGGCTTCAATTTCCCTGGAACTGGAGTTACAGATGGCTGTTATCCATTATGTGGGTGCTGGGAATTGAACCCCAGGACCTCTAGAAGGGCAGCCAGTGCTCCTCACTGCTGAGCCATCTCTCCAGCCCATAGCTTGATTTCTTAAGAAATAATGGCTCCATTTGTACTCCCTAAGTGAACTATGTACCCTTTTATTGCAGAGCGTCAAATGACATGACCCTGGTGTTCTAATTGCCTTAGGATATTCTTCACCTCATTTCTGCTGGCTAAAATTCTGCCCATTTCAGCAGAGGTTAAATATTACTTTCCCTATAAACCCTCTTGAGATCTCCCTGTCAAAACTGATTTCTGAATGGGCGGTGGTGGCGCACTCTTTTAATACCAGCACTTGGGAGGCAGAGGCAGGTGGATCTCTGTGATTTCCAAGCCAGCCTGATCTATAGAGTGAGTACCAAGACAGCCAGGACTGTTTCACAGAGAAACCCTGTCTCAAAAAACCAAAACCAAACCAAACCAACCAACAAACAAAAGCCCCAAACAAACTGATTTCTTCCTCTCTTACTACAAAACGCAACCTTTACTTACTGTTTTATTGTTTAACTTTAAAAATCATCACAGGTTGCTTTATGTGATAGTCTAGCTTTTAAAATATTTTCACCGAATTGTGAGCCCTAGAGAAAAGGGACTCGGGCCAGGCGGTAGTGGCACATGCCTTTCATCTCAGCACTTGGGAGGCAGAGATAGGTGGATCTCGGAATTCAAGGCCAGCCTGGTCTACAGAGCTAGTTCCAGGACAGAGAATCCCTCTCTTGAAAAAGCAAAGAATAAAAAAAAGGATCTTAAAATAGGAACTCTTTCACATTTACTCATTGCCAAATCATTTCTGTTAAGAAGCCTGGTGCATATATATATATATATATATATTTGCTTAATGGAGTTCAGACTTCCACAATAGTCCTGTGTTTATACTCCTAAGAGTTTTCTTTCACATTAAGATGGAATTCTTTTGCCCTTTATACATTATCTAACTTGAAGTGCCAAAGAACTCTCTTCCTAACTACTCATCTATCTTACAATGCCCTTTTAAGCCATATTTATCCTACTCTTTCAAGTTGAAGGCCACTCTCTTTGATGGAAAATGAAGGAGAAAAATAGGAGTTGAGTCATTTTGCTTACTTTTCTGTCATCTGATATTATTTGACCCTAGCAGTCACCTTGCCCATTTTTATTCTTTTTGTGCCAAAAACTAAAGAAATCCTTTTTAGTCTTTAACATGTTGATAAGCCTCAGCTCACAGCCATTTAAACTTATGGGTACTGTGGGTGCATGTGCCCGCCATTCTTTGATTTTGTCCTTGTCTAGGATGGTCAAATCTTTTTTTTTTACAAGTCCTTTTTAAGTCAGGCAGTCAACAATGTGATTCCATTACTTCTCTCCTCTAATGTCTGCTTTAACCGACACAAACACAGTTATAAAGACAAAAAGTGTGATGATCAGGAGCAAGTCTTATGGAGTCAAGCACATTTGGGTTCAAGCTACTACTTTGCCTGTCATTAGAGGTTCTTTAGCTTTCAAACTGGGATACGAAAATGCATTTACTAAGGTATTAACTATGATTATCAGCTATAGTGAACACAAACGCTGGATATAGTCACCAACACATAATAAACATCAATTATTTAGGTAGAAATAATGATGAAAAACTTGAGTTTTAAAAGTAAATAACATCGCTGTTACCATCTTGAATGTGTTTATGTGTATGAGTACATGTCTGTGTGAGTTTATGTATACTACATGCGTGAAGGGGACTTCGGAGGCTGGGAGAGGCTGTCTGATCTGGAACTGGGCTGATAAGCCTTTGTGAGCTGTCGTGGGTGCTGGAAAGTGAACTTGGGTCCTCTGCAAGAGCAGTAAGCAAACACTCTTAACTTCTCAGCCATCTCTCCAGCTCTGAGATATGGTCTTGAGGAAGAATGTGATTCCTGAAAAGTGAGAATTTATGTCAGAAATACAGCTCAAACTGTCAAAATTACTTCATTTTCAATTCTGCACTTTGATAACTCAGGTAAACATGTAAAAAACATACATTTTCAGTGGTTTTCTGTTGCAGAAGTTATAATAGTTCAAATGGAGAATTTCCCTCTATATTTAGCTTATTGTAATGACTCGATAAGCCTTACCTAGCATTATTGAAGAGATTTATGAAAGAGAACACCACATTTGAGGCTTTAAGGATACCAATGGTAAATCCTAAACTAGCAATCTATTTTACATATGGTAGTATTTGGGCTTATTGCCAGGGACATACAGTTAACCATACTCAGCTATAAAATTATAAAAATTTCATTCTTCTTCTGATACAATTTTGATAGTCAGTTTTCTGATTATTTCATTTTCTAATCTTTCATAGTTCTCAGAATTTGTATTCTGAGAGACATGCAGACAATTTGCCTTATCTTAATACATGTTAAAATGTACATATGTGTTTAGCTAGTACATTGATATTCAAGTAGTGTTTTGATTTCATTTTCAATACAGACAAAAGAAGGGATAGACCTTTAAAAAATTCTGTTGTCGGATGCCTTATATAATTTCATTGTGTTCTTATAGATATCTTTTAAAAATGATAGGTAGCTAAGCATTCCAGAGCCTAACTAACCTCTAAAAGGTTTTTATGGTGAATGAGTGATGAAGATTAATGTGAATGACCATTTCTCTTATTCCAGAACTTATAACTATACAAGTTTCCTCCACAAATATCTAGCTGTTTTTTGAGTTACACTTGTATGAAGATGTTTAGGGGCCAGGCTTCTAGAGAAGGTACGATTTTAGGACAATGTTAAGGATACTTTATTAAATATGGTATTAGACACATCTGACTTATTAGTACTGTAAGTAAATACTAATAAAGTTGCATTAGAGTGAAGTTATAGTGTGGGACACACAATATGTTGCCATCACATTGCATCATATAAATGATGGTAATATAAATGGACATATGCCTGACATATGTTTCATATTATTAGAAATGAATGCTAAGTGCTAAATATTGCAGCCCATTTGAATACCAATCACCAAATGTCACAGTACACAGTTGATACTCATCCAAAATAATGGTTCTAGAAAATAAGACAGCTACCTAAAAGGTACCAACTTCATAGATCATATTTTGTTGGATCCTAGCAATAATTAGGAGCAGTGTAAAAACTAGTTCTATTTTCCTTCTAAGATAGCATCTAGTTTTGTTGCTGCAGATTTTAAAGACTCTCTGTTGAGGATGTGGAGTTCCCCTTAGGTGATCATAAATGCCACATCTGTTCACCCTTAATAACTAGGGCATATGCTTTTGGCATAGCCTCAAGCTAACCAATAACTGTACTCAAGGTTTTTATCTTTTCTTCCTATTTATGCTTCGGGAGATGACCAGGAGATAAACAAAGCCACAAAAATTCAGTTGTTCTCAGAGATGCAATTTTTTCCAACATAATATTTTTATTGATTATTTGAGAATTTTACATAATGCACCCCAATCATACTTGCTTTCCATTCTTCCCAGGTCCACCCTCCCACTATGTGCTCCTCCAAAAGAAAAAAAAATGCACCAAATCCCCTTTGTGTTGCCCATACACTTACGGGAGCATGGGCAAACTTCCAGTGGCCAGCTGACAGAAGCCATCAACTGTGATGAGTTACACTTCAGCATCCTTACCACAATTTTTAAGGATCTCTTCAATGGCTTCCTGTCTAGACTCTTTCTTCCTCCCTCCCTCCCTCCCTCCCTCCCTCCCTCCCTCTCTCTCTCTCTCTTTCTCTTTCTCTCTTTCTTTCTTTTTGGAGGCAGGGAGGTTGTCATGGAGTCCTTCAATGTCTCTTATTCTCAATTATGAATCTGCAAAAGAAGCTTCCTGCCCATGTCAGCCAGGTGAAGCATGGACCATGGAGCTCAACACGGTCTCCAGTGGGAACACAGACCAGGGACCTCAACATGGCCTCTGGTGGTAGCATGGACTGCAGGCATCAACATTGCCTCAAGGATATCCACATGTCCTCTGGTGGTAATACTGACCACAGATGTCAGCATGGTCTCAGGCAGCAGCACAGGCTACAGACACCACATGGCCTCCACAGAGAAACAATTATTAAACAAACAAACAAACCACCAAGCAATTCCCCTGGATTTATGTTTCTATTGTCCATATTTGACTACTGTATCTTTAATGTTAATTGAGATAGCTAGGGGATTCTGTTGGCTTTGAAATGTACACTGCTTGTTTCAGCAATGATAAGAAGCATTCATCATGTGTGGAATACTTGTGACTCCAAAGGAGTCATTGTTAACTGCAAGCAAGTGAAAACTGTGCACTCCCAGGATGTGCTTCTGTGCTCTCCCACCTTTATCCTCTTCTCATCACAAATACAGCTCCTAAAGCTTTGAAACATTTGAAATACTACAATATGCAGAGAAATTGATAATAATAGCAGTAGTAATCCTGAGGTCACTCTATTATGAATCAAATAAAAATCCACCTCGGAATAGGTTGAAGTATAGCGTGACTCTTTTTAGGAATTACCTTCAAAAGGAAAAGAGAAAATGGTAAATAATCAAGAAAATAATTCTCCAGGACAACATGCCAGTTCTCTCCTTCCACCATGTGGACTTCAGGTATTAAACTCAGGTCCTCAAGCTTGGTAGCAAGTGCTTTTGTGCACCAAATCATGACATTGACCGCCCTCCCCCAATCAAAGTTTTTAATCCTATTTTGTGTTTAAGAGTATTTAAAAAGATGAAAAGATCATCCACAATGACCAAGTGAGTTTCATCTCAGGTATGCAAGCATGTTTTATCATCAGAGCCACTAAATGCAATATAGCACATTAATAAACTTGAGAACAAAAATTACATGATCATCCCAATAGAAGCAAAAAAGTCTTTAAACTCACTTGCTGCTTCAGTTAGACAGATCCAGATAAAGAAAAACCTCGAAAGGTTTACACTGCGTGTAAAAATATATGTAGGCTTGTGAGACAAAAGGTAACAGGAGGAAATAGAGTAGCCGGTTGTGGTGGCACACGCTGGTAGGATTTGCTGAAGGAATCAGAGGCAGGTGGATTTCCACAGAGAAACCCTTTCTTGGGAAAAAAGAAAGAAATGAAAGTAAAAATAAAGTAATAAAAAAGCCACATAAAGATGGAAACTACACAGAGAATCTGGATACTACATGTTGTCTTTAAATTGCTTGATTGCGGAGCAAAGACTTACTGCTGCTAAAATACATTTGCTTATAAATGCTGCTAAATTAATCCAACTTATACATTTTAAAAATGCTCTAACTTCAAAATTTAAGTTTAAGGACAGGCTACATCGAAATAAAGGTTTGACTTGTATTTCCACAGAAAATGAAAAGCTATGGATTCCTTCCAGGCTAATATGGTTTGATCAAGTAAGACTCCCTAAAGCTGAGACGATACAGCCTTACAGACTACAAAAACAAGGACTTGGTCAGATTTCTGTGTTTTATCATGATTCCAATGGTATAAACATTGCCCCCAATCAGCAGGAAGCAGTTTAGAAAGAACAACACCCATATTCCCAAATATTGTTTATAAATGTTTGTTTTCATTTAAATGGGGTTGGTTATAAATGATAATGAGCATAGTTAATCTCTTTTTAAAGAAAAAAGGGGAATAGGATATGGGAATGAATACATTGGTATAGATTTTCATTTATTGATACAGCTTTAAAGTCAATTTTGTGATATGTATACGTCTCCTCTTGTTTAGGTATTGTGTTTATACAGATCTTTTAAAATGATATACATAATTAAATACAGGTTATATAGTTACCTATAATAGTCAGAAATTACAATTCTGTTAGGTTTTCTAGATATAGAGATATATTTGAGATGGTTAGGTATTCTTCAAACCTTTCAAAGACCTATAGAAATATGGCATTTATATGGTTTAGGGTTTATCTTGGCAGTGAGACACAACTGCTCCTGGCACACCAATTACGTCAGAAAGGAGGATGGGCATCGAAGAAACTCGTTATGGAGTTTGCTTTTAACATGGCGAGATTAGCCATTTGGGCAAGAAACTGCTCTTGCCTGGACTGTTTGTTACAGTATAAGCTGGACATACAGGACCCACAAGAAAATGACTGCTAAACCTACAAAACAAGACAGTACTGAAGGGTTCCTGTTGAAATGGAGAAGTGTGCCAGACACACTGTAGCCTATGGGCTAAAGATGGATGCCCCAACGTAACAGAGGAACTGAGGGTGATTGTCCAGGTAGCCAGATATCTCTGTCAGTTCTAGAGTTTATATATTTTCCTTCTATGGTCTCTGATAGAGTTGAAGACAGATAGTTATGGTTATAGTTTTCTAAAGTTATTATAAAAGATAAGTTATCTTTTTATTTATACAGAAAAGAGGAGATGATGGGGAAAGTACTTCTGTGTATGTTTATCTTATTGATTGTTGAATAAAATACTGTTTGGACAATGGCAAAAAAATTTAAATAAAATCCAGTATCTGTTCATGGCAAAGGCCTGGAAGAAACTATAAATAGAAAGAACATATATATATATATATATATATATATATATATGTGTGTGTGTGTGTGTGTGTGTGTGTGTGTGTGTGTGTGTGTGTAACATCTCATATTATGCTAAATGGGAAAAAACTCAAGGAGATTCCCACTAAAGTGAGGAATAAGACAAAGGTGTCCCTACCTGCATCCCTATTCAATATTTTCCTTGAAGTCTTAGTTAGAGCAATATAATGAATTGAGTAAATGGGATTGAGGTAAAAAAGGAGTCAAAGTATTAGTATTTGCACATGGTATGTACATAAAAAACTTCTCAAAACTGCAAATTAGCAGGATACAAAATGAACATACAGACACAAGTTGTTTTTCTAGGTATGAGTAGCAAATATTCTGGGAAAGAAATCATATCTTCAAAAATACCTAGGAATAAACCCAACACAACAAGTGAAATACCTCGATAATGAAAAATTCAAAATACATACTACACAGCAAAAAATGATTCAAGAAAAATAACATGTGTCTGTTTAACCTGTGTATAGACAATAGCTTGCGTTCCTCTGCTTTTAACATTTGCACTCAGACACAATGCTTCTGTATGTTTAGGAATGTCACAGATGCAAGATGCTGCTAGCCGGGGCACAAAGTATTAAAATTATTTTGGGAAGACTGGTGTTTGTATTAAAACTGCTGTGCCATTGTACCTCAACAAAATCAAAATACAGAAACTAGTAATAGAAGAAGACCCTGAAAGACGGAGAGACTCCGTCATACTCAAGGATCAGCAGAATTAATATAAGGAAAATGTCTATTTTCCTCAAAGTGATTTATAGATTCAACACAATTCCCATAAAAATTCCAATGATATTCTTCGCAGAATTAAAAAAAGAAGCCAATATTCATATGGGTACTAAGAAGAGCCCAGATAGCTATAGTAATTCTAAGCAATATGAACAATGCTTGAATTATTACCTTATCCAATTTCCAGTTATGACCAAAATATAGCCATTGTAACAAAACGGCACAATACTGGGACAGAAATAATAGTCATATTAGGATCAGGAAAATATAAGACCCAGAAATAAACCCATGCAACTAAAGTCACCTGACTTTTGTACAAAGAAAATAGGATATACATTTACAATGTATTTTATCCATTTATAAAAATACAGAAATTATTTTGTTTAGTATAAAACAGATGCAACAGAATATCACATTAAACAAAGTAAACATGACTCAGAAAGATAAATATTGCATGTTTTGCCTCATTTATGGATCCTAGATTTTATATAGGTACATAAAACAATTTTTATAAATATTATATAAAATCATATTTATGTGATGTGAGACTGGGGAGAAGGAAGTGGACATGAGAAGGGGAGAGATTATCTAGAAAGATATAGGAGATTGTATATGATCAATATGATGAGGTAAATATCTTTATGAGACCCACCACTATGTGAATGAATATACACAGGGTTAAAACAAAAGACAACTAACAAAATGCAAGGATAACTCCTTGATTGGATCTTGGAACAGAAAAATGGACGTTAATGGAACAAGTGTTGACATGTCACAAAATTGAAAATTACAAAAGATCCAGAAAGAGAAAACACCCAAACAACTTCAGAACCATCAGACCAGATCAAACCACTTCTGCCGCAAACAGCAACAACAACAGAAAAGATCTTAAAATACCGAAGGGAGAAAAGTACTGAAGAGGTGTAAAGTGAAGTAAAGCCAGGGATCTCATTGTGTGTCTGATTTTTTTTTCACACACCCTAGAGCAATCAATATCTTTTAGCTCTTGGCTAAGGCCCATCAAGTGTTATATTGAAAGATAGCCACTTTGCCTTCCTGCCTATATGTCTTATGAATTGGTAAGGACTGGATACAGACTGTCATCTTTCTCGTGAGAAAATGACACAGCATTTGAGCAGATGTTAAATTATAATAGAAATCACAATGTTCAGGTTTCATCCCTCTTTAGAACTCATAAGTACACCTGAACTTGTATTTTGAAAGGTAAGAAGAAAACATTGTTAATGTTTGACCATAAAGAAGCAATGATGTGGCTATGTTGTAGCTCAGTAGTATAGTTCTTGTCTAACATGTACAAGGTTTTGGCAACCGTCTTCAGTCTGAACAAGTGCTTATAATTTTCAGATTTCCAAGTAACTCCATGCTTAGAAGGACAAGGTAAGTTCCAATAGTGAGGCATGTCTTCCAAGATGGTGAGCATGGCTCTATATATGGCTCCAACAAGATAAAAATACATATTCAAGTATCATATCATATTCAACTTTCCTTAGACAAAGTTATCTTTGCTATATGTCGGTCAAAGCATGGTAATCACAGTTACCTGATAAATATCAAAAAATGCCAATTGTGCTGTTTAAAGATGGAACTGTGTAATCTATCTAAAATAAAAAATTCTGAGGTCAATTATGAATGTTGTTTTCTTCTATGAGATTCATATGGAGACTCTGAGTTCTATCATTGTCATTTGACCCAGAATCTTATACTTGGTATTATTTTGGGAATTCAATTTTTCAGAATTCTTATTTAAAGCCACTCAAGCTAGTACTAGTTGAAACACATTTTAAGAACTTCACCGATTGCTTAACATATAAAATACCTTGGAATATGAGGCAACTTAACTTTTGTCTTACACTTGTTTGCCTCTTTTAATTAAAAAATAAAAACTTATTGTCCATTACCCACATCCTTAATCCAACTACACCAAGCAAACAGAACAAAAAAGGAAAAAAAGCAAAACACATTTCTCCATATTGAAGATTCTCATCATCCTTTATTAGTACTGTATGTATTGGCATAACTGTTTCTACTGCTTAGAATCCAGTTCCATAATTCACTGACTTTTAAATGCAGCTATTATTCAGATACAAGTTCCATGTGCCCTGTGAAGTCTTTACTGAGTTGCTCAGGGCAGAGCTAGCTCCTTGTGCTCACATCTCCAGTACTTCACTCACTAGATGAGCACCAGTAAATGGGTTTGTATTTCCTGTATTGCACTTGGACTTCTTGGAATCCAGGTAATCAGAGTCTTTAATGTAGAATACAGCATTTCGTCAGAGAGGTAGAACATATTAAGCAAATATTTATTAAAATGATACATTAAAAATAAACCATTGATTTATCAGGGCTGTATATTAGTTACTTTTCTATTGCTATGATATAACATCATGAACAATCAACTTATAGATAAAGACTGTATCTGGGCTGGCTTATGGTTCCAGAGGGTTAGAGTCCAGCATGGTAGAGCAGAGGCATCAGGCACAAGTAATGGTATCTGGAGTAAAAGCTGAGGGCTCACATCTTGAACACCCACAGAATCTATAAAAACATGAAGATTCACATATATAATTCTGAATGATCAGTGAGTAACTGAGTCAATCAGGGAGTAAATTAAAAAGTTATAGAAACCAATGAAAACAGACAAAACTACAGGTTACTGGAATCCTTTGGGTTCAGCAAAGGCAGTTCTAACAGATAAGCTTAGAGATATGAATACCATATTAAAATTCAAAGAGTTATCAAATAATCCAATGATGTATTATTCAACTTGTTAGAAAGTAAGTTAAACTTCAAACAAATAGGAAGAAATAATAGCAATCAGGGTAGAAATCAATGAAATGGAAATTAAAAGAATAATACAAAATTAATGAAAGAAGTATTTTTATCCTTGGAAAGATAATAAGGTAGACAGATGCTTAACTAAACTAATAAAAAATAATGAAAACCAAAATTAATAAAATTAGAGATTACAAAGGTATTACAACAGATAACTTGTGAAATCTAGAGGATCATTAGGGAATATTTTAACCTTATATTACAATACATTGAAAAATGCTTAAAATAAATATCTGGATACATGTGATCTACCAAAATTGAACAACCTAGTTATAAAAAACAGACTGAAGTCGTAATAATGGGTATCCCAGAAAAGATAAGCCTGGGCCCAGGCTCCTTACTGAATTCTGCCAGACCTAGAGAAGAACAAACATCAGTGCTTCTCTGTTTCCTTCATGAATATAAATGCGAAATCATTTTTCTCTTTTAATATTTTTTAAATTAAAATGTCATTACATTATTTTCTCCCTTTCCTTTTCTCCAACACCTACCACCCACCTCTGCCTTGCTCTTTCTTGAATACATGGCTTGCTTTTCCTTAATTGTTATCAAATACACTTGTGTTCTTAAATATATAAATATAACGTTTGGTAAAATATTTACTAGCTAGATTCAACAAACATTCAAAGGGTCACACAACGTAATCAAGTTGATTTTATTCCAGGGATGTAAGGAGGTTTCAACATATGTAAATCAGTAAATATAATATAGCACACCAACATAATCAAGGGTAGAAATCATGTAATCATTCTTGATAGATAGAGAAAATGCTGTATAAAACGTTCATTATCTCTTCTTATTAAAAAGCCCTGAGAAACTAGCAATAGGAGAATCACAAATCAAAATAATAGAAGAAATATATTAGAAATCCAGTTGGGGAGATAGAGATGATTCTGACATTAATTTTGTTACTTTTTAAATAATAGCCAAGATATAGAACTAGCCTAGATGTCCACCAACAGATGAAATGTAAAATTTGTCCACTTCATTTAATATGCATTATATGGGTCCTTGAGAAATGGTGCATCAGTTGAGAACACTGGTTCCTTCTCCAGAGGACTGGGATTTGACTCTTAGCATCCATATGGTGGCTCACAACCTTCCATAACACCAGCTCTAGAAGACCCGATGCCTTCTTCTGGCCTCCATCAGCATTGCTTGCACATAGTGCACAAATAATACATGTAGGCAAAACACTCATACAGATAAAAATATCTTTTAAAGAACAGAGGGATTTTTTAATGAAGTCAAATTCATCTATTTGGTATTGTTTATATTTTAGGTGTCATGCCTAGAAATAGTATCAGTCTTCTTATTAGTATTTTAAGGCTGTCTTACTATTCTGACCTCTTTCAACGCCATGTACATTTTGAACCAGCTTGCTACGTTTTATAAACAAGTCAGCTGAATGGCTAGGGATTAAAATATAGGAATAGTGTAATTGCCTACTGTGTACAAGGCCTCAATAAATCCCCAGCAGAAGGATGAATGTAACATGAAAAATAAAACCTAGAGATAGATATTGGGGTTCAGATTGAAAGATCAGAGTCGGCCTCTAGCTCTTACCTCTACCTCAGGCTGAAAGAAAGGGCTGTCCTGTCCTCAGAGTGGCTGAAGTATAAACTGCCACATGAAGACCTTTGCTTTTTTCCTTTTATATCTCTCAAATCCTGGGATTAAATGCGTGTGATCCCAAGTGCTGAGATCACCTTTGTGTGAGCTGCTTCTCTTTTAGACTGGATTAATTTCATGTAGCTCAGTGTGGCCTTGAACGAACAGATATTCATCTCCTTGTCTCTTGAGTCCTGGGATGAAAGGTGTGTGCTACCACCACCTAGCTCTATGAGTAGCTAGTATGGCTGCTTGGATTAAAGGTGTGCATAGACATTGCCAGATTCTATGGCCTGTGGTTGGCTTTGCTTTCTGTACCCTCAGGCAAGCTTTAATTAATCATGAATAATATATCACCATATATATATATATATATATATATATATATATATAGTACATATTTACAAGAACATTTTATTCAGCTATAAAAAAGAATGTGGGATTTTAAGGAAAAGGAATGTGAAGGAATAACAACAGATTAAGCATAGTAAGAGAGTTATGTATATTTTCTATTATAAACTAGATCTAGAAAAAGGTTGGGTTCTCTCTCTCTGGAGGATCACAAGTTCATAAGTTCAAGGTCATCTTGCTTAGCTAGAAAATTCTAGGTCAAACCTGGGCCACATAAGAAGTGTAAAGAGGGGAGCTTGAGGCGTGACTTTCCTTTGTGTGCTCTTTCTTTTGGGTCACAGGATCTGGTAGGAAGATCAGGGAAAGGCTCTGGTGGTTCTTTGTATTGTTCTGTGTAATTATCCCCAATAAACACCCATAAATCATTAAAAAAGATCGATCTAAAAATTCAAAAGGAATACTTCAATAAAATCCATTAAGAAACATGGGAATATTTTTGAAATGCAAATAATCAATAAACTATCAGTATATATCATAAAGTTTTCAGGCCAAAAGGATGGCTCAGTAGATGAAGGTAAGGTGTCTGCAACCAAGCAGGATCCCATGCTGAAAGGAAGCGATCCCTTCTTGTGCACAATGGCATGCACAAAATAAGAAATATATGTAATAAAAGTATTAAATTTTTCCTAAGTCTAATTTTCAAGGGCTGATACTTAATGTTTAATAAAGAACACAAATAGCATCAACTCAAAGAAAATTGAAAATTACTGACAATGAACATTGAAGAATAGAAAAACCACAGTAGTTATACAGTTCTGAATTACCAACTTCTACAGTTAATTTTATTATTGCTTTCAAGTCATAGCTTAATGCCTGCGTCCATATCTTCATTTGACAATGATCACAAAGGCTGGAGTGTTACTGCTGCAAGATGCTGAGGCTGGGGGCTTTGTCTTGCAGACTAAGACTACATTCTCTAGCCTTCAAAGAAAACTATTCCCAGATTCAGGATTTATGGAATCAGGCAAGCATCTAGGGGCAAAAACAGTATTAGGTTCTAATATCATTTTGGAAGATGTACCTAATGACCTCACTGTGCCTTAGTTTCTGTATATGTCTAGAAAAGACTTGAATTGGCTTTCAAGGAGTCAAGTGTTTGCTAAAACAAGCCAGGTACCAGCCCCAGAGCTCTGCTTTTTCTGGACTTGAGATGCTCTGGGTTGGTGTGGGACCACTCTCTAGGAAACACTGATTAGGATGAATCAGAAGTTCACAACTACATCAAGCATTCTGACATTTTATATGTAGAGATTTCAAAGTAATGTCCCAACGACACACAACTGTTTTACTCAATTTCTTAGCAAAAGTTGTTGGACAGATTATAAAGAAATCATTAGCTAGGACTGGGTACAGTACATTATCCTCCAACAGCAATTTGTTTACTTTTTATTTTTTGAGAGACTGATACTATTTTCAGGCATGACACCTAAAACATAAACAATAACAAATAGACGAATTTGACTTCATTAAAAAACCCTTCTGTTCTTTGAAAGATGTTTTATCTGTATGAGTGTTTTGCCTGCATGTATTATTTGTGCATGCCATGTGAGCAGTGCTGGTGGAGGCCAGAAGAAGGCATTGTGTCCTCTGGGACTGGTGTTATGGAAGGTTGTGAGCCACCATGTGGATGCTAAGAATCAAATGCCAGTCCTCTGGAGAAGGAACCAGTGCTCTCAACTGATGAAGTGAACAGATTTTACAACATTTGAATTCCATCTCAAAAAAGGATGATTATGAAAGGAAACCTGAGCCTGTGACAGATGAATCAGACTGCTCTCAATTGTAGATAACAAAACTGATACTTTCCTCCCCCACCCCCTGTGGAGCAGCATGGCCCCTGCAGCCCTTTAGCTTTCCCTTTATAAAGCAATGGAAGTGTCACAGAGGGAAAAGATGGACTGTCAAATCATTTGTGTGTTGAATTTACTTGAAAATTTTGTAATTATCCTTATGCTTAGTTCTGAAAATAAACCTTAGGCTCTTCCATTGAATTTTAGAAGTTGTCCTGAGAGTCTTTGGAATAGGAAAGGTTTTTGAGGTGGGTTCTCTTCTGTGGACAAAAGGTATACTTCTCGCATTCACATTTTCCCATCTTTCCAAAACATGTATCTATGGCTCCAAAGCAAACTGTAGAATTCATGTCTATAAATACCTCTTTTCACCACAACAGAAGTTGATGCTGATGGGAAGGCAGCTGTTGTCCAACACACAGTGTGTAAATTGTAATTTTGGTTCTAGGCATCAAGTCTGGTTTCTATTGGCGAGGCTGATCAGTTGAGTCATTAGGATCAATGCCATGTCCATTCTTGGGTTTCTCTCATAATTGTTTGTGTTCTGAATGATGAGATTTTACATTGCTTTAGGGCCAAGAATCATCATGTTGATTGCGAATCAAATGGCATACGTTCCTCTCAGATGGAAGAAGTGCTGTAATGGACATTTGTGGATTTCCCCCTTAATGTCAATCTGGGCCGTGTACTGCCCAGAAGGGATTAGACTTCAGGATATAGTTAATCAGAAGAGATACACAAAACTTACCCCAGCTAACTAGATTGCAAAATCTCAAAAAATGAAAGATAGAGACTAATTCTTACAATAGTTACTTTATCTGGACTGCCTTCAGTATTCCAGACCTTCACATTAAGAATTAGCTACTATTGTCTTGGTAGAATTAATGAGAAACTTGAAACAAATGTGTCAGATACCTGATTCAAAATAATACAATGAATAAGTGGTAGATGTGAAATCTGAGCCCCATCTTTCTTCATCTTTAAGTGTATCTTATCGCTTATCATAATGAATATGATTTTTAAATTGTGATGCTTTCTAACAATGTGCTAAATGCCCTGCTTTATGTTATTTTCTGCATGTAGGAGTAACTTGTTCAGGAGCCAGTGTTCCATCCTAAAGGATGCCAAAGGACTTAAGTTGTATTTGATTCATGTAAGGCAGAGCTAGAAATTTTAGGCTTCCCTCACATGAAAGCTCTATTTCTTATGAATGTGCAGACATTCCTGTTAGCAGACAGTTTTAACGCCTAGCACTGAAAATCTCAAAGTCCTAGTTTCCATTAAAATTTTGTAGCATGATTGAAGGACCGAAATGTTTACCCATTGAGCTGCTCTTTCTCAGTGTTCTCAAGAACTCCTGGTGTATTTGCCAGTTTATCAAACTAATGCATAGACTCCCAAGAGAACCTCAGGGCTGAAAGAAACCTTAACAAATATAAGAGTGCCCAAGAAGCTCTTGCAACTCAGTCTTTAAGGCACGTTAACTGTTAGTGGGTCTTCAATATCTCTATCCCTCATGCAAAAATATGTTTCTTGTATTCTTCTTATTTAACTGTGCTCAAATGAGACAGGATCCAAGAAATTGCACAGTGAATTTATTTCATTTTATTCCCGAGGAAACTGAAGCCCAGAGTAAGGGAATAACTTGTGTAAACTCACATTTTTTTGGTCGATGTGTCCCCCTGGGGTGGGGTTTCCTTACAGTTTAACACCAGGAGCATAAAGTAAAAGTTTGTTAAGGAAATTTTTATTTCTAGCCATGGAATCTGAGAGTGTTCACTCTCTCCTTCTGCTAAGGGGAAAATGAGGTCAGAAGAATTGACTCTCTCTCTCTCTCTCTCTCTCTCTCTCTCTCTCTCTCTCTCTCTCTCTCTCTCTGTGTGTGTGTGTGTGTGTGTAGTGTGTATGTTGGAAAGTGCAAAAGTTTTACCACCACAGTTTTTATAAAGAAATGCCACGGTCCTCAAAAAACCAAAAAAAAAAAAAAATTGCCATGGTTTTTTGATTCACATTTAAAAATTACTTTCTGCTGAGAAATTTTTTGGCCATGGCAAGTGGCAGATAGGATCATTCTTGCTCCAGAGCCACCAACATTGCATAGCTGTCGCATTTACTAATGTATACTTTAGAATCTGGGAAGCTGGAATTCTTTTACAGGGACGTATCCTGGATTTGCCTAGAAGAAAACACCCACTTCCAAATACCTTCCACATCTGGATCCCACACTGTGAGACCTGGCAGTCTGACTCCTTTAAAAACGTTGCAGTCTTGTTAGATAACCTGCCAGAATATGTTGAAATGATACATAGTTTGGAATATTCCACATATGGGTAAGTATGTAAGTCCTTCCATGCTGTTTTTCTTGTCCTTAATCTGTCAGGGATGTATGTACATTCTAAACACACAATCAAAATTATAGTAACATAGCGCAGAGCTTGCATATTTGTTCATTTTTGTTTTAATTTTCTTTCCTGGGAAAGTGCCATTTAAAAGGTACATTGTTTAATGTACTGGCCAAGTTGCCTGGAAAATCTTGCACACAGACAGTTCCCTAATTGTAATGCATTTTCTCTATGTGGAACTCTTTACATAATTGCAATTACATTGTCCACTGGGGTTTAGCAGTCACACTGGGCTGCAGTGCTGAGGGTTCGGATGGTTTCATCAGAATGAGTATCCTGACACTAGTCAATTGAGGTGTTAATGTGAAAAGGAGGGAATGGTAAAGAATGCCATGTCTTAAACATGATTAAAAATTAATTGTTTCCATTTTCTTGCGATGTCTTACATGTCAACAGGACAAGTCATTACAGCAAGGCTGAAAAACAATCTTTAGAAACTTATTTTCTCTTGTATTTTTCTTCTGTCACGGACTGCTGCTCCTTAGAGTTTGTTATTGTTGCAAGTTTCTTTCAGAGAGGTACTAATTCTTTGGGAGGCATTTCTGCACAGAGACTTTGCAGCATAATGCATGGATTTTTCAGCACCATGTGTTGCTTTCAACAACAGTGAAGTTTATTTTATAACAATTTAAAAATGAAAGTGAGGTCAGTGAGATGGCTCAGCAGGTAAAAGCGGTTTGTTCCAACAGAAGCTGATAATCTGCTTTTGACCACCAGAACCTATGTCAAGATGGAAGAAGAAAAAACACTTCACAAAGTTGCCCTCTGACTTTCACGTGCCCATTGTGGCATGTGTTGTGGCCACCAACACTCATATGCATCACACACACACAGACACACACACACACACACACACACACACACACACACACACACACACACAAATAAATATACAAAATAAAATATAAATTAATGTGATATATCTGAATTATTGAGTTATGCACTTAAGTGAGTGTGTTATGATGCATGAATAGTGATATAGTTGGGTGAATAGCCACCATATTGACACTTAAAGTTATTCTTTGCCCTCTTCCCCTATTTGTTCCTATTTATCGTTTGCTCTTTTCTTGACTTTGTGGTTTCAGCTAGTTTATATAATTTCTATTTACTCACCTTTGTTATCATATTAGTCATTACTTTTTAAAACAGGTCAAAAAACCCCCAAGAAATTGTTTTTAGTGATTGTTCCAGGTCCACTTTTATTTTGAGACAGGATCTTGCTATGGAGTCCAGGTCAGTTTTGAATTCAGGATCCACCCATCTCAGCTTCCTAAATGCTGGAATTACAGGCACAGATCATTAGTTTTGGCTCTCCAGGTCCAAGTTACATGGAGCACAATACCACTTTTGAATAATGCAGGATTCCTGTAATAATAAAACATTCAGAATTCCTCTCCCATCGCTGTTGTCATTCATTACACTCACATGTAAACATACTTAAACAAATCCAAATAGGTTTTATTATTTGACAAAATCTTGACCACTTTCCCTTCATTTAATCCTTTCTCCACACCCACTCTTTCTTTCTGTAGGTATAAGCTTCATTTCCCTTCTGTTTGAAAGACTTCGACCTTTCTTGCTCGGCAGACTTTCTGCCAGAAAATTCCTTCCACTTTTGTATATCCACAGAAGTCTTTATATTGCCTTTGCGTTTGAGAGTGTGTGGAGGTGTACATGTGTGGATACACGCACACGTGGAGGATGCGGATTAATGCTGGCTGCCTCCTTAATTGTTCTCCACCTTATTATTTGAGACTGCATACCTTACTGACCCTGGAGTTTCCTGATTGGCTAGACAGGCTTGAGAGCAAAACTTAGGGATACTCCTGCCTCTGCCTTCCCAGTGTTGAGAGTATAAGCATGTGTGCCTATACCTCCAGCTTTTACTTGGATGCTGGGGTTCCACACTCAGGTTGCTTGTGTAACAAGCACCTTACCAACTGAGCCATTTCCTCAGCCTCCTCATTTGTTTTTGAAGACGACTTTGCAGGGTATAGAATTCTAGACGAACAGTTTTTGTCTCCATTCTTCAACTACTTTTGTGTTATTACATGATTTCTGAGCTGTTGATAAAAATGCTCTTTGTTCATCGTTTTGAGACAGGGCCTCACTATGGAGCACAGGCTGTCATGTGAGTCAGTATCCTCCTGTTTCTTGGGTGTCGGAATTAAATGATAGAGTTCTCATCTTAACTGCTCTATAGGCATGCTGTTTTTGTTTCCACTGTGTCTTCCAAGAGTTTGCCTTTATTTGTTATTTTATGTTTTGAAGTTTGTGGAATGTTGTTGTGGCACTGTTTAATGTTTGATGAGCCTTGTGGATCTGACATTAATTTAGGGAAATTCTTGTGCCTTATTGTTTCATGTATTTCTTCCATTTCTTCCTCTTAAAAATATTCATTTTGTTTTTTATTTATATGTATGTTTGTGTGTCCATACAAGGATGCCACATGCATACAGTGGGCATGGCAGCCAGAAGAGGGGATTGGACTTTCCTGGAACTGTAACTAGAGTAGGTGGTTGTGAGACAATTGACGTGGGTGCCGAGAATCAAACTTGGGTCCTCAGTGAGAGCAGTAAACACTCTTAACTATGAAGCTGAAAACTAGAAGAGAAATCTTGCTATAATGGATAGTTATTTGGTCACTATAAAATACTATAGTTTTCTGTATTTACTTACCCCTTTTACTCATTGAAAAGACCAAGGTTTTTTTTTTTAATGACCAAACAAATCTGCTTTCAAATTCTAGGCCTGCTACTCATTATCTAGTCCACCTTGTTCTTTCAGCTGAAAACGTGTGCATAGTAATACCTGCTGGGGAAATTTAGATGGTTCTACATGTGGTATGCACAATGTTTAACTTCAGGTTGGGGGAAGAGGGGCAGGGGAGATGGCTCAGTGGGTAAAATGTTTGCTGCATAAGCATGATGTTTCCTAGGCATAAGACCATGACCAACTCACTCAATTACTTTTGGGTTTCAGTTTCCACATAAAAATCTACTCTACTTTGTTTTTGTAAGGATTAGAGAAGAAAATGTGACAGCATTTGAAAAGCATTAATATAAAGTATTTGGGCTTCTGCTGTCATGATGAAGGAAAGTGGATTTTTTTTTAGAACCAGTACAACAAGGTGCCCATCCATAAGCCTCCTTTCCCTTTCCTTAATGTTCTAAATTCTGAAATGATGTCAGTGTTTACTGTGGTTTCTTTAGAGAACTCCCTGATTGCCAAAGAGGAGGGAGATAGGTTTATAATTTTGTCATAGAGTATTTTTTGGGAAAGAATGCATACACAAAAACATTTTAAGATACAGGAAATGAAAGTTTGTCTGTATTTATGGAAAATAACATAATGGGCTAGAGCAGTCTGAGGAGAAATCCGTAATTCCAGGATCTTTGCAAGTCAAGATCACAGGAGCCTTTGATGTCTTAAAACAAAGGAATGGAAAGCACATGGTAATGGATAATTATCACAGCAACATATCCATGAAGGAGCATGAATACAGTTAAACTGATCCAAGATGGTCATGTGTGGACACCAAGAAGGTTACTCCTTGAGACAAGCAGATGCAAATCATAATCTTGTCTCTGTCATTGATTGAGCCATATTGGTCAAATTGCCTCATTTTTTATAAAATGATACTCCTAAAAGTTTGTATGTCAAAAGTGTGTTATAGAGATTAAATGACACCCGATGATGCCTATGCCATGCCTTTTAGTCTCTAGTAGGATGTATGCATGGAATTGTTTCTCTTATTAACACAGTAATTGATAGTGTTACTAATAATTACAAGAAACGAAATTGAATTTGTGTATGTAAGTGTAATAGTGTAGCTATAATGGTTTCCTGCACGACAGATGGGGGAGAGATAGAGGAGAGAGTACTGGAGAGACTACTGGAATTGGAGGGTATTTGGGGATCAATGTGGAGTCCTAGTGCAGTGGAAATTCCTTGGAATCAACAAGGGTGACCTTAGTGAAGATTTTTAGCAATGGGGGATACACGGCCTTCTGTAATCAGGCAGGGCTTCCAGTAGTGAGATTGGGGTACCAACCGAGGCACCTAAAATATTCAACCTAAAATCTGTCCTGCCTGCAAGATGTGCTAGGGTAATGGTGGCAAAGAACTTGTGGGAACAGCCAACTAATGACTGGTTCAGGTTTAGAGAGCCTGACAACATCACCTGGATGGCCAGGAAGCAGAGGTAGGACAGCCTACAGACCCCCATATAGAACCAAACATGACCTGGAAAAAAAAGTCAATGAAATGATTCCTAATGATAGTCTGCTATATTTATAGATTGGTGCCTAGCCCAGTTGTCATGAGAGGGGCTTCATCTAGCAACTGATGGGAGCAGATGCAAAGACCCACAGGCAAACATTATGTGGTACTTGGGGAAGCCCACCCAGAAGAGGGGTAGGAAAGATTGTAGGAGTCAGAATGGTTGAGGACAACACAAGAACATGGCCCACAGAATCAGCTAAGCAGGACTCATAGGGTCTCACAGAGACTGAAACACAAATCAAGGACCCTGCACATGCCTGCCCCAAGTCATTTGCATATACCTTATTGCTGTATAGCTTTGTTGTTCTTGTGGGGCTCCCAACAGTGAGAGTGGAGCCTGTTTCTCTACTCTTGGGACCCTTTCCCTCCTACTGGGTTGCTTCATCCAGCCATGATATGAGGGTAAGTACTTAGTCTTACTGAAATATTTTATGCAGTGTTCAGTTGATATTCCTTGGAGGCCTGCTCCTTTCTGAAGGGAAATGAAGGAGGAATGGAACCGGGGGAGAGGGGAGGCAGGGGGTAGGAGCTGGGAGGACAGGAGGGAGGGGAAACAGTGGTAGGGATGAAATATGTGAGTGAAGAATAAATTCAAAAAATTGAAGCCTAACATGCCATCTGGTGAGATCAACATATGAGAAGATCCAGCCCTTCCCCTCATCTCATGAGTTCAGTGTGAGAGGCTCTAGCCTGACCTCTAGCCCTCTGAGATAAACACCAGTGAAGCTAGGCCCACTCCTTACCCTGCTATCACCAAGCCTAGGTTAAACTCAACCACCTCACAGGAAAATCATCAGCAACACTCTCCATGAATGAGGCTTAGGTGCAGCTCCTGGAACCTTGGAGAGACCTCTCAACTACTTATAACCAAACATGGAGTGCAGACAGAAACACAGTTATTAGCTTTGTTTGTATGTTGGTTGGTATGTATGTCTTGCTTCTACTTCATTTAACATTGTGTCTTTGTGTTTGTTGTTTCCCCAAATACATTTTTTAGTTTCTCTTTCTAATTGTCATTTTTTTTTCATTTGAATTACAAACAGGATTGTTTTACATGACAATCCCAGTTCCCTTCTCCCTCCCATCCTCCCCTACCATCCCCCCAACTAAAACCCTACCTATCACATACCCTTTCTGCTCCCCAGGGAGGGTGAGGCCTTCCATAGGGTGTCATCAGTGTCTATCATATCCTTTGGGATATGGCCTAGGCCCACCCCCGTGTGTCTTGGCTCAGGGAGTATCCCTCTATGTGGAATGGGCTCCCAAAGTCCACACCTATGCTAGGGATAAGTACTGAACTACTACAGGAGGTCCCGTAGATTTCCGAGGTTTCCTCACTGAAACCCATGTTCCTGGGGTCTGGATCAGTCCCATGCTGGTATCCCAGCTATCAGTCTGGGGAGCAAGAGTTCCCTGATGTTCAGGTCAGCTGTTTCTGTGGGTTTCACCAGCCTGGTCTGGGCCCCTTTGCTCTTCACTTGTCCTTCTCTGCAACTGGATTCCAGTTCAGTTCAGTGTGTTTAGCTGTGGGTGTCGGCTTCTACTTCCACCAGCTGCTGGTTGAGGGCTATCAGGTGGCAGATAAGTCAGTCATCAATCTCATTATCCCGGGAGGGCATTTAAGGTAGCCTCTCCCCTGTTGCTTAGATTGTGAGCTGGTGTCATCTTTGTAGATCTCCAGACATTTCCCTAGTGCCTGATTTCTCTGTAAACCTAAAATGTCTCCCTCTATTATGGTATCTCCATTCTTGTTATCTTCTATTCTTCCCCTGACTCAACCTTTCTGATCCCTCATGTCCTCTGCCTCCCTCCTCTAGATGCTGAAGATAAACTAGAGGATCTAATTGTCGTTTTTAAAAGATAACTACTTGGAGTTTTGTACATTTATTGCCAAACCACTGGATTTTAACCTCTGTCTCACCAGAATAGCCTTTTATGACTTTCTGACTTTTCCAAAAATCTTTTCACCCACATTTCTATCAGTCTCCACACTGCCTCTCTTACCTCTAACTTGCACACCTTCTTTTTCATCCATATTATACCCCACCTCTCTTCCTCCTCCCATTACTTCTTCATTTCAAATTTAATACATACTGCTGTAAAGTTGAAGGTCATTCTTAACTGTATAGTGAGTCTAAAGTTGGCCCGGGATACAAAAGATCCTGTCTTAAAAGATTATTTGCATAGATTTTGTCTTGCAGAACATTGGACACAATTTTTCAGTGCATATTTAAGAATTGTGGCAAGTAGTTCATAATATACCATTTTAGCTCATTCATTGGCAGTTGAAATAACTACAATCTAATTTTACTATTGTACGTGGGGTATAATACTCTGAAAGCTGAGTTCTAGCATAGCTGTGTGCCATGCAGCTGACAGGTTTATTTAGTTGAAGACAGCTTCATATTACATTTCATTCCATGACTTTAAATAGACTGACATATTAGTATATGAGAGTTCAGTGATGACACATATTTTCTGTAACAGGTGTTATTATTTTGAACCTAAGCAGGGCAGTAACAGGGAAACCAAGTCAGAAAATAATGAATTCTACATTCACTTCAGAAAGTCCATATTTGGCGTAATTTTGAATGGAGAGTTATCAAACACTGAGGTATAAATTGGAATGATTATCTTCCATTTTGTCCTTTGTTTCAAGGAAATAAAAACCACTCACTCCCAGTTTAAAGGGCCAACTATTTTCTGCTTAATCATTTTATTTTTTTGAGAATTTCATACATTATTTCTGTCCCTCCCACTCCAATACCTTGGTGTTGCGCCCCCACTGTGGTGATTTGAATGAAAATGGCCCCCATAGGCTAGTAGGGAGTGGCACTATTAGGAGGTGTGGCCTTGGTGGAGTAGGTGTGGCTTTATTGGAGGAAGTTTGTCTCTGGGGGTGAACTTTGAGGTTTCAAATGCGCAAGTCAGGCTCAGTGGCCCTCTCTTCCTGCTGCCTGTGGGTCAAGATGTATGGCTCTTAACTATCTCTTTAGCACCATGTGTGCCTGCATGCCACCGTGCTTCCCACCATGATAATAATGGACTAAACCTCTGAACTATAAGCTAGCCCCAATTAAATGTTTTCCTTTATAAGAGTTGTTGTCGTCATGGTGTCTCTTCACAAACAAAACCCTAACTAAGACACCCCCAAAGTCATAACCTCTTCTTTATTATTGTTACATGTATACACAATACATATTATATACGTACATACACACAATACACACACACACACATACACACACACACACACACACACATATACATACATATATCCCACTGAGTCCATTTAGCTTTGCTTATATATACATGAACCAATTTTAAAAATGATACTCATTTAGCAGATATCTATTGCCCTTCTCTTTTTTGTTAGATTTGGCTCTAGACTTATAATGCATCCACATATTAAAGAACATAACCATTTCATTAGTAGAGTTTACTGTATGATAGGAAAGTCAGTAACTAAAACATGATTCTATACCTGTGTGCATATCTATATGGATATCTCAAGTAGTCATAAGGTTATGGAGAAAGAAAAAGAATATTAGTGGTATTTTAGATAGGATTCGTGAGAAATCCTGTTTAATAAGATGAAATTTGCATAGTTATCTAAAAGATGTGAGGGTCTAAGTCGTAGTTATTTGAAGAAAGAGTAGTCCATGTATTGGGGGTAGCATATATAAAAGTCTTGAGTGTAGAAGGTGCTGGGCAAGTTGGATGCATACCAAAGTATTAGTAAATATGCAAGAAAGGGGTAGTTAGTTGTAATGGTATGTGTGGGGGTTGACCAGTGGTGACAGTGGTTCTCAGATTATTGATGTGAGCACCCACCAGGAGCTTATAGACATGAGATTGCCATGCTTTATATTGTGTGTATATTGTATATATGTGTGGTCTGTGTCTTTCATTCCAAATCACTCAAAGGTTTTTTATTTAGCCATGTGTTGTTTTTACTTAGTTTTGTTTGTTTGCACACATGCTATTTTGTTATTTCCCCAAATACTCATTTGTCCCTTTAGAAAAGTGGAATGGGGTGACATCTCACATTGGATGTTTTCACTGGAAGCAGGCCCTGCAAAGGGCAGTGCTAAATGTCCAATTCTACTTTTCAGGAGAAGTCTGAATTTGATCACTCAGTGGAGGACTGAGACTCTGGAGGGATTGATGGTGTGTTCTCATGGGTTTGATCAGGTGTCAACGCTAATCAAAGTGTGACTTAGGTTCCACAGTCATGGATGGCTTTTTGGGTGAGAAAGAGAAATAAAGTGCTGAAAAATACAGGTATAGTCCCACCTACATTCCAGAGCAACATGCTGCAAAGATTTCAGGTTCAAATTCTGATGTTCTTCCACCACAGCTTAGCTTGTTTCTTTGTTCCCAAAGAATTTGATCAGAATGACAGTTTAGGCACTGTCAGATTATGAACTCAAAACCATACCAAAGATAAGAATGGCAACAGCATCCATAGTAGCAACAGTGTGCATCAATGCAACCAGAACCAGAATGCAACCAGTGCCAAAACTGAGGCAGAATATTATTTCAGGGTGTTGGACTTTTGTTTATTCTACATTTGTTTAACTCTGTGAAGCTGTGTTACTGTGCCTGCTAAAACACCTAGTGGTCCCAATAAAGAGCTGAATAGTCAATAGTGAGGCAGTATCAAGGATAGGTGAGGCTGACAGGCAGAGTAGAAATAGGAGAAAAGAGGAGGGGGAACGGGAAAACAAGGAGAGGAGGACATCAGGGGCCAGCCATCCAGCCATCCACTTACAGTGGTCCACAGAACCCGACCTCTCCTTGATGTTGGTAGAGGGTGTCTTATCTAAATAACAACAGACTTGGTCTGAGGTGTGGTTACTCTTTACCCTCAGGGCCAGATAACGAGAAGTTGAGTCTAAGGTGTGGTTACCCAATGTTTGGAGAATTAAGGAAGAAGGTCTGTTTCTTCCTGGTATCTTGATAAAGAAATCTTTTGCCATGTTTCCCTTTTTGGTTGAGATATTTAGAATGGAAGAACAAACTTGGATTGCCCTGCTGACTCTATCCTGTATCTCTGTCTCTTTTTTTAAGTGTTTTTACCTGTCCTTTCTCAATCCACACTCCCCCTCTTAGGTATGAACCAGGCAAGTGGACTGGATCCTCCTGAAGCCCCACAAAGACAGGCTACGACAGTACTTTAATGCATGTATTTTCACAAGATACTCATAATTACCTGTGAGGGTATATTGTTACTATTTTAAATTTGTAGGAGTTGGAGCATGTCCACAGAAGATATTCTATTTATGCTTCCAATATATTGTGTAAAAGTATATACTGTCTTGGGTTGGAGAGATGGTTACTTGAGTTAGAGCACTATTGCTCTTTCAGAGGACTTGAGTTCCATTCCCAGAACCTTACGGTAGCTTACAACCATTCTAATTCCAGTTCCAGGGCTATCTGTTGTCTTTTCTGGCTTTCATAGCATCAGCCATGCACATGTAACACATACATACATGCAGGCAAAGTATTCATGCACATAAAAGTGAATAAATAGAAAACCACTAAGCATATTTTGCCTTGACATAATGTGATGGCACAGAATAATATAGTACATTTCTTTTTTATTTAAATTAGAAACAAGCTTCTTTTACATGCCAATCCCAGTTCCCTCTCCCTCCCCTCCTCCCCTGCCCCCCACTGACCTCCTATCCCAAACCTTTCTGCTCCCCAGGGAGGGTGAGGCCTTCCATGGGGGAACCATCAAAGTCTGTCATATCATTTGGAGCAGGGCCTAGGCCATCCCCTGTGTGTCTAGGCTGATAGAGTATCCCTCCATGTGGAGAGGACTCCCAAATTCCATTTGTGTACTAGGGGTAAATACTGATCCACTACCAGTGGCCCCATAGATTGTCCATTTCTTACTTATTGGTTTTACTTATTTTTGAGAGATTTAATTAAAATGTAAATATTAATTGAATATGTTATGCCAGGTATTGTGCTAATTTATTTGAATGTATTGCCTCATGCAATCCTTGTAATAATTCTGTCAAGGAAACTGAAGATAAGTAAATGAAATAACTTATCCATTACAAATGATGGAACAAGGATTGAAACTATCTCCTGAACCTGTTTTTTTAAAATTTTTTTATTTGAATTAGAAACAAGATTGTTTTACATGTCAATCCCAGTTCCCTCTCCCTCCCCTCCTCCTCTACCACCCCCCCAACTAAAACCCTACCTATCACATATCCTTTCTGTTCCCCAGGGAGGGTGAGGCCTTCCATAGGGTGTCATCAGAGTCTATTGTTTCCTTTGGGATAGGGCCTAGGCCCACCTCCATGTGTCTTGGCTTAGGGAGTATCCCTGTATGTGGACTGGGCTCCCAAAGTCCACACTTATGCTAGGGATAAGTACAGAACTACTACAGGAGGTCCCGTAGATTTCCAAGGTCTCCTCACTGACACCCACGTTCCTGGGGTCTGGATCAGTCCCATGCTGGTATCCCAGCTATCAGTCTGGGAACCAAAAGCTCCCAGTTGCTGAACCTGTTTTTAAATTTAGTTTTCATTCCCAATCAGGAAAACCTCTGAAATCCAGCTACACTTGGAAGTGAATGAGGAAAACATGTAACCTAAAGAACTGTGTTGAGAGATTTGAGACAATACTAGCAGACAGGGTCAGAGAAGCAGGAGCAATGCCATGGTGGTTCAGATAGCAGATGAAATATCTCCAAGCTGCCCACAGTCAGCCATGACAATATTCTTACTGGTCTTGCCCTTCATGGACCCACAACTTTCTATAGCATTAACAATGCTCACACCACGTCTGATCTTTTTCTAAAGATCACATGCTTGTTCTCCAAGCACTCACTATCGTCATTGGAGATGAAAAACTGAGACCCCTTTTGAGTTTGCTCTCTTACCATGGACACAAGAGCAGCAGGCCCTTTATGTCTCAGGATGAAGTTCTTACCCTCAAATTTTTCCCTGCAGATGGAATTGCCACCTGTGCCTTTGTGGAGTGTGAGGTCATCACCCTCACACAAGAATCCTGTAATAATTCTGTGAAAGGAAGAACTGTAACCAAACACTCTCTCCCTAGAGCTCAGAGCACAAAATTTCTGCTTTCTTTGGAACTTTGCCTGCAAATAGTTTGAAGGATATGCAGCCTAAAGTTCCATACTGGCGGCATGCCAGAGAACATGGTACAGTTAACCATAGCTTGCAGGGAATGGCTACAGGGCACATTAGCATCTCCAAGGACTTTAAAATTTTTATCTTAAGTGATACATGCAAACATTGTGTGTGTGTGTGTGTGTGTGTGTGTGTGTGTGTGTGTGTGTGTGTGTGTGTGTGTATCTATGTGGATTTTATCAGCAAGATGACATATATGCATTGTGTCATGTTTAAATAATGTCGAACACATAGCCATCTCTTCAAACATTTCTTTCCTTTTTGATGAAAATGTTCATTCTTTCTTTCACAGGTTTTAAAAACTGTACAGTGATTATTGTTATCTATGGTTACCCCACAGTGTGATAGCACACCAGAACTTATTGCACAATCTATTTGTAGCTTAGTACCCACTTATCAGTCTTCCTCACGTTCTCACTCTCCTGGGATTCTGGTATCTACAATTCTACCCCGAACATCTGTGAGATCAACCTTTTTAAATTCTCACATTAATGAGGCCATGTGATCCTTGTCTTTCTGCATCTGGTTTATTTCATTTAATATAATTATCTCCAGTTCACCCATGTAATTGCAATTGAGACACTAAATCCCTATTCTGGCTAAAAGAGTATTTCATGGTGTATATGTAGCACATTTTATGTATCCATTTATCTGTCGATGGGTACCTACTTCATTTCCATTTCAGAACTTTTGTGAATAGTGCTGGGTGAATACTCCAGCGCAGCGAGCTCTTTGACATTCTGATTTTCCCTCCTTTGGATATAATACAACCAGTAGTGAAGTTACTAGATGTGGTAGTTCTATTTATGATTTTTAAAGGATCATCCATAGTTTTCCATAATAGATTATACACAATTATGTTCCTACCAACAGTGTGTGAGGGTTCCTAATTTTCCACATGCTTTTAACTTACCTTTTTCCCCCTGTTTTCTAATGACCATTCTCAACAAGGTGATGGGCTACTCTCTCATCTTGTTTTTTGATTTCCCTTTTCCTATTGAATGATGGTGGTGAGTATTTTTCATATGTCTGTTGGCCATATATGCAAGTCTTCTTTTGAATAATGTATATTTTGGGCTACTGTCCATTTTGATTTTTTAATGTTAAAGTTTGAGACTTCCTTATGTATTTGGGACATCAGTCCCTGGTCAGATATATAATTTGCAAATATTTCCTCTAATTTTGTGTATTGTCTACTCTGTTACTTCCTTTGCAGTCCAGAAGTTTTTTTAGTCTTATGTAGTCTCATTTGTCCATTTCTGCTATTGTTCACTATATTTTGTGGTGTCTTTCCAGAGCTGTTTTGTTTATCCAAATGTCCTGAAGCATTTCCCCTATGTTTTATATAGTACTTTTATGGTTTAAGTTCTTGTATTTAGGTGTTTAATTCAATTTTAGTTTATCTTTGGTGACAAGTTGGGATCTAACTTTATTCTTCAGTGTGTCTATACCATTTTTCAGATATCATTTATTGAAAAAACCATTCTTTCTCCAATGTGTGTTCTTAATACCTTTGCTGACAAATCAGATGCTTGGCATCTTTCCTAGTCTCTGTATTGTGTTTCACTGGCAAGCCGGTAGGGTATGTTCTTAGTGATTGATGGGTGAGGGCCCAGCCCTTTGTGGGTGGTGCCATTTCTGGGCTGGTGGTCCCGGGTTCTTTAAGAAAGCAGGCTGAGCAAGCCATGATGAACAAACCAGTCTGCTCCAGTTCTTGCTCCAGATTCCTGCCCAGTTTGAGTTTCTGCCTTGGTTTCC
The DNA here is from genome assembly GCF_003668045.3 of Cricetulus griseus. Classification (NCBI taxonomy): domain Eukaryota; kingdom Metazoa; phylum Chordata; class Mammalia; order Rodentia; family Cricetidae; genus Cricetulus; species Cricetulus griseus. Next base: position 32,546,777 of record NC_048604.1, on the reverse strand, counting down.
CTCAATGGACTGTGATACAGGATATGTGAACCAAAATAAACACTTTCTTCCTCAAGTTGATTTTGGTTATAATGTTTCATCACAGCAATATTAACCATAAGTTAGACAAGGACTTATGTTTTAAATCACTATGCTGTGTGCTAAATAATGTGGGTGAAATAGATAGATGCATTCAAGATCTTTTAAGATAATTTTGGCAAATTTCAAAACACACTTTATTCATTTTATTTTTAATCTGCAAACACAGAAGCAGTTGGCTCCATAAGTTCATTTGTAGTAGTAGTGAACACTGAGTTTCTATAAACCAGAATACTCTTGTATTCTTCCCTCTTCCCTCTAGGCTATCCTTATGAAAACTGGCCACATTATTACCTTGATCTGTCCACATGATCCACATGCTGCTTATCTAATCATTTGAACTGTCTGGTTCTTAGTCCTTGAGACCAATGATGACCATGGTATACCAGCACTTGAATATGTCATATGTGGAAAATACATTTGTTAGTTCAGTCAGTCTCATACGATGTACAAAAACAGCAACAAGGACAAATGGCTTGTTGAAAGATGAAATAGAGAGAGGTAGAGGAAGGGCAGCAATAGGCAAGTGGGAGAGAGAGGCAGAGGGAGAGAAAGAGACAGGCTGAGAGAGACAGAATTCTTCAGTGAGAAAGTGTAATATTTTCCTTGCCTAAGCCTCTCAGCAGCCAGCAGTGTATTGCTGATTCAGAAGGATTCAGTACTTCAGTCTCCTTTACTAGCAGAAAACTCTCCAGAGGAGAGGTGAACCCTGTGTTGTCTCCTCTCCATTAGCTTACTTGTCCCAGTAACACTCCTAAGACTTTCTCATATTTACAACACCCAAACAAAATTATGAAAATTTTGTTCTTTGAAATAAATATACCTTGTAAGCTCATGGATATTAAAGGGGAAACTTTATCTCTACTTTGTCAGCACTTGATTCAAGACTTAGTATGTGGTAGGCCTTGGGAATATGATTGTTGAAAGAACACATGCTTGAATAAACCTCAGGCTTCAAAGATGTGGATAATGTCAACAGCATCCCACATGGGCAGGATGAAGGGTTTTCCAGTAATGACCATATTTGGCTCAGATGGCTGGCAAAGTGGCTAGTTCCTTCAATGTTTTGGTATTCATGTTTTTCTGTCATGAAGCTAAATGCTTCTCTTAATATAGCATGCCTCTCAGAGAGAGAGAGAGAGAGAGAGAGAGAGAGAGAGAGAGAGAGAGAGAGAGCATTTCACCTCTCTTTCCCGTGCTTGAACATGAGCACAAACTCAGAATAGTGACAAGCAATTAGCTAGTCACAAGATTTACTTTGCAAGAAGGAGTTCATCATGAGTGGGAAGGAAAGGAGAGAGGGTAATGGAGGTTGAAAATGTACAAACTGCAATAAATATATTATGACATTGTCAAAGAATCTTTTCAAAGGGGAAAAAAGAAAATTAAGCTCTAAAGACCAACCCAGAACTTATGCAGAGATAGTCACTTATTTTTTGATGCCTCTTCTCCCATTGTATTAACAAATAGTTATACTCACACAATACATATATAGAAAGATAGATTTAAAAAACTTTGCGAGCCAGTGGTGTTTTGCTTGCATGGATGTTGGTAAACCACATATGTGCCTGGTGCTTGTAGAGGCCAGAAAAGAGCATCAGACTCCCTGAAGCTGGAATTACAGATGCTCCCGGCCTACCATATAGGTTCTGGGAACTGAACAGAGGTCCTCTGTTGTACCAGGAAGCATTCCTAACTGCTGAGCCATCTCTCCAGGCCCGAATTTTTTAACCACCTGTTGTTTGTTGTTTAAATTAAAATCAATCTTATTTTACATACCGACTCAGTTCCCTTGCCCTTTTGTCTTCCCATTCCCCCCATCAACCCCTATCCCACCTCCCATCCAGTCCCCAGGGGCCAGAGCCTAGGTGTTCCCCCATGTATCTAGGCTGAGAGAATATCCCTCCATAACAAATGCAAGCCCATATTTTTAAAAGAAAGAATTGGAATATGACATAAGCATGTATACATGTATTAATTATCTCAACTCAGAGAGATCCATGTTTCTCTGCCTCCAAGTGTTGGGATCAGAGGCTTTCACCATGACATCTGATTGACATTTGCTTTCAGTATACTTCATTTCCAAATTATTTACCTTTTGCTAAGATATTCTGCTCCTATTTTACAACATCCTTTTGGTTGATTTTTTACCCCAAGAGTCCCAGAATGCTTGGAAACACCTCTTGCATCAAACAAGGCAATCAAGTCTTCTCATGTCTTGTAGTTACAAGACGGATTGAGCCTCCTTTCTATAATTTACTGGCCAATTCACAGATTCACACATGTGTCTAACAAATTTTATCCACTTTCACATGCCCACTATCTCCCCCCTTATCCCCTCCCCTCTCCTGCTGGAACTCTTCTTCCCAACAAGTCCACCTCCTACATCCATGCATCTTTTTGTGTGTGACTTACTGAGTTTAGAGTTTCTTCTCCTAACTTGGTTAGAAGGTATTTATTGCAGTAAGAGCAACTTAATGGAAGTGGCACCCCATTTCCCATTAACTGTTAACTACCAGTAGAAAGGATGACACAACACAGGTCCCTCCACCATCCGTGATGACATGTTGACAGGCCTAATCTTGGTGTCTTGTGCAGATGACCACAGCTTCAGTGAGTTCACGAGTCTCACAACTGTGTCATGTCCAGAAGATCTTTTTGGCTGAACATATCTCCATCCTCTGGTTCTTATACTTGTTTTGTTTTCCTTCTACAATGTTCACTTTGGGAGGTGTGATATAGCTGTCCCATTTGGGGCTGAGCACTGTCTACCATCATATATTTTTAGCATTTTGGCCAATTACAGGTTTCTGAACTAAGCACCCTTGGGTAACTTTTGCAATTTCTATTTATTTATTTATTTATTTATTTTAATTTCATGTGTGTGAGTACTTGCCTGAATTGTTAGAGTACCATGTGCATATAATGCCTACAGAGGCCAGAAGAGGACATCTGATCACATAGGACTGGTTGTGAGCTGCCATGTGGGTGCTGGGAATTGAACCCAGGCCCTCTGAAAGAGCAGCCAGTGCTCTTAAAGACCACTGAGACATCTCTCCAGGCCTGGGAAACTTTAAAAACCTCTTTCTGCTTCTATCATTTTACTTCTCTTCACCAGAAGATAGAGATGACAGACATCTCTCAGGATTGTTATAAAGCATCCATGAAATCTGTCAAGAGCTCAACTTGGTGCTTAATGTCCTCTTCTGTATTTTGGTCACAGTCTTCGGCATCAGCAAACCCTGAAAGCTTCCCTGAGGATTTCATGTTTATGGTAATGAGCAGTGGCCTCTCTGTACAAAACTCTGGGGAATCTTCAGATGCAACCATGGTCGAGATAATTTACATGATATTTACTTTTTGCATTCATACTAATAAAACCTGACTGGAAGTTTACTAAATGGCAGAAATACATACAATTAAGGGGAGTAATATTCATGTTAATAGTAGTAAATATTAACTTAATGAGTTACTTAGTTTTGTGTTGTTGTGAGGGGTACAGACTCATGGCACTGAAAATAGATATGGCTATGTTGAAAACAGTAACATCACATTGTATCTTTTTTTTAATGATAGAATTTTTCTTTCAAATTATATATGTATATATATTTATATTTGTATAAAAAAGACCAATAATGGCAGTATGTTATGCATTAATAGCAGCAACAACTTTTCCAGGTTGTGCAGTCATTTGAACAAAATTGTAGAGACATCCAGCACTCTCCATTTAAAAAAAGTAAAAAAAAAACAAAATCCCAGAAAAACAGCACAGTTCTGTTATTCTTGTGGTACCTGGCACCATTTTTTCAAATTAGCTTCTCAATCATCATCTGGAAGGAAACCATTCTGAGCAACATCATTAAAAACAGCTCTGATAAAACATGGTCACTACTATGTATCATAAAGCAGGTCCACATATAAGTGAGTACATATCATGTTTGTCTTTTTGTGATTGGGTTACCTCGCTCAGAATGATTTCTTTGAGTTCCATCCATTTTCCTGCAAATTTCAAGATTCCACTGTTTTTTTCTGCTGAGCATCACATTGTATCTTAAAAATCATTCATTTGTATCAATTTGTTTTCTTTTCCATTAGGTAATGCCCTTTGGAATTTACAGACAGATTATAGCTCATTACTTAAAGCTTAAAACAAAAGGATAATAGAACTCAGGGAGGGAGGAATAAGAGTAACCATGAATGGGTATCAACTTTCTTTTAGGAATGATGGAAATGTTCTGGAATTCTACTGCAGTGATAGTTGTGCAAGTTTGTGAATGCTAAAGCTCACTGAATTGTGCATTTTAATTCCCTCTTCAAGATTTCCAGGTAACCTTTTTCCCATCCCTGGTACTAACATGTCAGCCTTTGCAAGAATCTCACTAACTCAGATGAACTGCCTTTCCACTTGGCCCAAGAACATCATGCGGAAAAGAAATCAAGAACCTGGAGCAAAGAGACAGGGTGGCTGTGCCTCCTGCACTCTGAGATGGAATTTTCTCTAGTCCCTGTCTTATTTGGTCCTACCTCTACACTAGCTACTCTGCTTGCCCTCTGTGGTAATTCAGTTTCTAGCTATGCTTTTTTTCAAACAATGTATTTTTTTACCATGTTCTTTCCCATCTCCCAACTCCTCCCAGATCCTCCCAGCTTTCCTACCATCCAACCTCATGTCCTCTCTCTCTCCCCACTCTCCTTCTCTCAAAAAGAAAGAAAAAAGCTTCCTTCTGTAGCAGGTGGGACAAGTACAGAGACCCACAGCCAGACAACATGCAGACAGTGAGAGAAACCTTGAACCCTCAGTCTTCCTCGAACCCCTGCCCTCGGGGCTCAGAGAACCCTGCTGGAGAGATGTCAATAGTGTAGGAGTCAGATGGAACGAAGGACATCAAGGAAGCAATGCCCTCTAAATCCACTTGCATAGAGCACATAGAAACTCACAGAGATGGAGGCAGTCAGCACATGGCCTGCATGGGTTTTCATCAGACAGGAGTCCTAGAGCTGAAAGGAGAAGTGGACACATGCCCCAATCGCTCACCCAGAAGTTATCTCTAATTGATAGCCATTTGCAAGTGAAAATTAGTTTTCTCCAAGGGAGTCTCACTGGGGGAAACAAATTACTTTTAAAGGTAGGCCATATGCCCAGGAGTAAATGGCCAACCGAAAATGGACTCGATGGCATCTTTCGAGGCTCCCTGTCTCATACTGTCATGTCAGGGTTTATTTTTATTATATTTAAATACATAATATGACATATATTTTTTCACCCCACAGGTCTTGAGTATGTGTTGTGGCTTCTGGTTTTGCGTTTTATGGGATTCCTGAATGTGAGAATGAGTGTGTCTCTGAAGCACTGTTAGCCCTGTGGTTCAAATCATTCATTAGAAGTTCTTTAGGAGTCTTGACTTCTTCATCTAACTTGAGGCTCTCTGCACTTTCTGGAGAGACATAATACTGGATCAGTTGCTTCAGTCTGCTATTGACTTGATGTTCTGGTCCATTTCTTTTGTTAGTTTGTTTGCAGTGGCAGAGTCAAAAAGTCTAGGTCTACTCCCATGGCTTTCCTGCCCAGAGTCACTCACATTGGTAAGACAACATTGGAATCAGCTAATTAGAAAGTAACCCTTTACCTTGAGGAGACAGCACTAGCACTGGATGGCAACACAGCCATAACCTTCTCCCTATATTCTTCACAATTAACCCGCATGAATCGATCATTGTAAATGGTCTCCAGGAGCAGCAGCAACTACCTTTCTAGGAGAAGTTTATTGCAGAGTTGGATTAGTTTCTCTAGGTCCAGAAAGCCACTCCTCATGGTGTCTCAGACATCTCTGAGCTGCAAGAGAGAGTGGTTTTCTTCTTTATCACCCATCCCATAGCTGGTGATTCTGTACCGTGCACCCCAAGGAGTTCTTTGGTTATGCACCTGTGGGCAGCATGAGGCTACAGAACCTGCATGGAGGGGGACTCTGGATTGTACACTTTAAGCTGAAATTTTATTTATTTATTTATTTATTTTGTGTGTGTGTGTGTGTGTGTGTGTGTGTGTGTGTGTGTGTGTGTGTTTTGTGTTAGTGTGTGTATTGGGGTGAGGTAAGGAAAAACACACATGTGTAGGTTAGAGAATTATTGAGTCATCTGGGAGGTAGTGGTGCACATATTTAATCCCAGCACTCAGGAGGCAGAGGCAGGCCGATCTCTTTGAGTTCGAGGCCAGCCTGGTCTACAGAGTGAGTTCCAGGATAGGCTCCAAAGCTACACAGAGAGACCCTGTCTTGAAAAACCAAAACCAAAACAACAAAAAAGAATTATTGAGTCAATTCCTTCCTTCCGCTGCATGAACTCTGAGGACCAAACTCAGGTCATCAGACTTGGCAGCAAGTGCGTTTATCCACTGAAGCAGATTGCTAGCCCCTCTGAATTATACATTTGTAAAAGGTGAATATATAAAATGTGAATTATGTTTCATGTTAAAAACCAAATAAAGGGTGAAGAGAATAATTTAAATTTCATAGTCAGTATACAATAAAAGCAATATAAAATAGGGGTTTTTAATATGTAGCAACATGTAACAAGATCGTTGTAAGTAATACCATGGATTTGTAGATGTCCAATATGTGTTATTTTGTCTGTGGACAGGTTGCATATTATATGTACTATAATTCTGCTTTTGTTATAGATTTGACAAATTTTATCAACTCCATATTTCTCTCTTATAAATATAATTCCCAGTGATAAGGCTTCTGTCCTCATTTCCTTGAAGTAAAAATCTTAGGAACACCTAAAACTTTTCTCAGCTTGGTTTGCCATTAATTCTAAATTATTGTGTGTTCCCCTAAACAAAATACTTTGAAAGCGATCTCTTGCATGGCACTGTAAAGGAGAGGTGGAAGCAAACAAATTCCTTAAAGCCAGTAACCATCCTTTGGTTTTTGGTAAATATTTTATGTGACTTGCTGGCCTGTCTTAGGGAGAGTTATTTTGCTACTTTCCCCCTGTCTTTGGTGAGGAATTGCTCTTTCCTATGTCAAAGGCTTCAAATTTGTCTACTTCCTCAGAGTAGAGCTTGAATGACTTGTAGGTAGCTTAGAGTGGGAACTTGACTGTCATCAATAGACTTTATCTGTAAATAACAATACCACATACAATAATGTATGAATAACAATAAATAATAACAATAAGTAACAATACCATGTATAATAATGTGTGAATAACAATAAATAACACCCTGTACAATAATGTATGAATAACAGTAAATAATAATAACAATGCCATGTACAGTGCCATATCTGAATAACAATAACAAATAACAATAGCATGTACAATAATGTATGAACATAATGAGATGGCTGCCAAACAGATTTCAAAGAGGCAAACTAGCTGGGAAAATGCTCATTGTTAGGCACTCATCATTGTTCCTCATGGGATGGTGTCTTATACAAAATTTCCCAGAGCTCACGTGAGATATGCTCCTGGTTTTCAGATTTACTGGGATGATTTTATAGTCATCAACCCAGATTTTCAAGTTAGCTTCAGCTATAATCTTGACTGAACCCTAGAATCATCTGTAAGAGGGAAGGAACCTCAAACTGAAGAATTGCCCAGATCAGATTGTCAGTGGGCATATAACTGTGGGACATTAGTCAATTGCTAATGGATGTGGGAGGGTCTAGCCCACTGTGGATAATGCCATCCCTGGGCAGTTGGACCTGGACTGTATAGGAAAAGTAAATGAGTAAACCACAGGGTGCAAGGCAGTAAGCAGTGGTCCTCCACGGTTCCTGCTTCGGTTTCTCTCTCCAGGTTCCTGCCTTGGCTTCTGCTGATGAAGAACTGTAAAGTGTAAGATGAAATAAACCCTTTTATCTACAAATTGGTTTTGTTGATGGTATTCATCACAGCATTGGAAAGCAAACCAGACATAAGCTTTCCCTAACTTCTTGATATCAAGAAAGAGAAGAAAAGGAAGTCCTGCCCTGCAGCTCAGATGGGCTTTGAACCTGAGATCCTCCTTCTTCAGCCTCCTGCATTCTGGGATTACAGGCTGGTGCTGCCAAGCCTGGCTATTTCATTTAGGGGTGTGTGTGAGGAGAACTTTATTCATCACAGAATGCCTGGGTCTGTATCTAGTGTGGCCAGACAGCATAATCTCAGTGCTAAATATGCAAACTATTGTGTTAAACTCCTGGCTTCAATAAAGCACATGCTGGTTCTAAAATTGAGACACATTTGGAAATGGGACATGATTCATTCGCTTCTTCTTGGCTGGCAGGCTGACCTTAGGGTCACTGGAGAGTGAAATATCTTAGTTGTAAAATAATAAATTAGCTGTAAGGTAGCACATTGGTTTTATTGCTATTGGACAAACCAAGGGTCTCAGTACACTGAGGAAGTTGGTTTCTGGGCCTCAATCCCATCTACCAGTCTAAGTGTGATGATGTGTTGATCTACCACACTTTGAGAGATCATATCTGACAAAATGTAATCAGCCCCATTACTTGACAGTTCTCTCTAAATATTGTCAAAACAATGGATTGGTTTGGATAACTTAATCAATTGGCCATTGTGGGTACTGTCCTCAAGCTAATGAGTTTAGTCCTATCCTAAATGGATTATGGAAAATGTCAACTCAGCTGATGTAAGCAAAGAAGATAGATAGTTTTAATTAATTAGTTTACTTTGCCCCTAGTATAATTATATAGCATTTGAAATGCATTTGACGGAAGTAGGGTACCTTCTGTGAGACCCTGATTGGAATCTAATGCTTAGGCCTGCAGGTGGCTTTGAGGAGAAGATGAATGGAGCTTTTCCTTCTCCTGATTTTGACACCATGTTTAGCTGGAAGTGACTGGTCTCAGGGATACATTAAGTCAGTCATCCCTTCATCTTACCACCTTGTTAAATGTTTTAATAGCCCTTCAGTCAATCCTTGTGGGAGGCCTGGGCAGATAGTTAATTCAGAACAAATAGCAACTCATGTTGGTCAGTTTACTCTTATTTTTTAAGGCTTTTAAGGACACGATCGATTTAACTACTACCTCTGAATAGAGGACCTTCTGTTTCATTCTAACATCCCACTTCCATGCTAACGTCTCTATTCTCTTTGTTTAGAAACCAAATAAAGGCACAAAAACAATAGGTGAGGAAGGGCATACCGATTATAAACACTATGTTAACTCCTTGCCTTCAGGGACTCTCAGATCGGGAAAACTGACAGTTAAGAGTCGAGCTTGCCTATGAACACTTGAGTTGAAGGAAGACTGGCGTGAAGTGTGTTTCCAGGCGCCTGTGTCTGAGTGAGTGTGTATGTTAAATTTGGGAGAAGTAGAAGGGATATGGGTCTAGATAGGAACTCAGAGATGTCTGGAATTGGGGAAATATATCTGAAATACAAAGCAGTATCTCTAACCCTTATCTCCACATGGAGCACAAACCCCAGCACAATTGTACATTTGTATTTTCATTTTCTCTTAGGAAGCATGCTCTATGTAGGCGAGGAATACAGAAAGGGGAAACTGATTTTTTTCTCATGAACTCTGCATCCTTCATCATTGGAGGAAAAAAACTCTCAACACCACACATACACACACACACACACACACACACACACACACACACACACACACACACACACACACACACACACACACATTCTGGTCCTGGGGTAGAGAGATGGCTTAACAATTGAGAGCATTTGTTCCTCTTGCAGAAGCCCCAGGTTTGGTTCCCATTACCCACATGGTAGTTCATAAGCATCAGTAACTCTGGTTCTACATGATCTGCTGCCCTCTTCTGGCCTCTGGAAGCACTGCAGAGACATAAGCACTTGCAGGCAAAACACCTATACACAAAAAGTAAGTAGCCGGGCGGTGGTGGCGCACGCCTTTAATCCCAGCACTCAAGAGGCAGAAGCAGGTGGATCTCTGTGAGTTCGAGACCAGCCTGGTCTACAAGAGCTAGTTCCAGGTCAGTCTCCAAAGCCACAGAGAAACCCTGTCTCGAAAAACCAAAAAAAAAAAAGTAAGAATAAGTAAATCTTAAGATAAAAACCGTGAGTCCTTTAAAAATTACTGCTAAGTAATTTTACAGGAAAGAACCAGTTCTCAGAAAAAAGTTAATGTGATTTACTTTTATTCATCTGCTAGCCCCAATTCATTTGCTCTTAAGAATTGCATAATTTATTCAAATGACCCTAAGCTTTCAGTGAGAAAAAAACTTACCCAGTCCCCAGGAGTTTTTTCTTGTGTTGTATTGCTTCCCATGGCTGACATTTATGTGACCCTCAAGTGTATTTACATTGTTTGTTTAACTGGGAGCTCATTGCTGAATCAATAATGTGCCATATTTTTTTATTTTTTTGCTTTGAGTGGTGTCAATATTATCACTAGTCTCTTTTTTCTCCCCTCTTAATTCCTTGCAGTTACCATTTTTTCCTTTGGCTTGTGACAATTTTTTCCTTTAAAATTATGAAGAAACAAAGCAAAGGTGTTTTGAATCTTCCAGGAAGTGTATGCCTCTTTAAAGTTTATTTACGTCAGAACTTACCATAATGAAGAATGAAAGCTCTAGACAAGGTCCCCTGCTTGTAGGCAGTGTTCAAGGCTAGGTCTCCTGGAGGCCAGCCTGCTGTTTTTTTTTCTCTCTCCAAAGTTTATAGCTCACTGCCTGATCATTTCTTTGCAAGGGGACATGGGGGGTGGGGTAGGGAGTGGGGGGCTTGAACTAGAGCAGGGTGGGAATCTGACCTATTGTGACCACTCAGAGGTTCTGGCGTGGAAAATTCCCTGTATGTGGCAAAAACAAACATTTGAAATGAAGGCAGAAACCAGGCTTAAACAAAGAATGAAACTCATTCTCCTTTTCAAATCTCCTGCCGATAAACATATGTGCCCCGTCTTTTGTTTCCCAGACATCAGGTTTCCATTATTTGAACAGAACTTCTACCTGAATCTGTCCAGAGCACAAGACAGACATATTCCGAGACTTAACAAAATGGGGTGTGTGCATATAATACATATATGAAGTGCATGTTGCCAATATTTAAACCCATTGAAGCAAAAGAAGCACTGCAATGGTACCCTCCAGTCTTTGGAGCTTACTGTACTTTTCAGGCTATGCGAAGCAACTCTTGCCACTTCTATATTCTTATGTGTTGTAGGATTTACTTTATTATCAATGGAGAGACGGATGTCACAAGCTGTCTGCTGCTTCTTGTGACATTTGTAATTTCGTCCTCCCTTACCTATGGTTACATCTTTTGTCTTGTTCTACTGAACTCCATCCCTATGTGCTGTCCTGTGGACAAGGATGTCTTCCTCTGCTTTCAACTTGACAGGCAATGATGCTCACTACTGCACTACCAGTGGACCTCTCTCTTAATCTTTGAAGGATAGGATCCATAGGATCATTGGAATTTCACAGCCGTTTGTAGCACTGAGGGGTTACCTGATGATCTGCATTAACTATAGAAAATTTCCCAATTACACATTTCTCTTCCCTGGTCTCCATTTTGCTAATACATTTAAGAAGAACACTTTCCCTTGCATAGCAGTCCTTCACACTTTCTCCTCCTTGGGTGCTTTTGTAATAGCTGTTAACTGTCAGCAACGAGATTGTCGGTAAACACTGCATGTATCCCCTTTGCTCAGTGAAAGGTGAAATGAAAGGAGCAGCCAGCAGTGTAGAGATTAAAAAATATGAGCTCTGACGTGAGTTTACTTTTGCTGAAATTTACATGTCCTCATCATAGCCATGGGACCTCAGAGAATTTATTTTAACTTGGCCACTCTGTGTTTCCTGATTTGTAAAGAGGCAATAATATTCATACTTTATACGGGCATCTGCTCTGTGTTGGGCATCATTTTAAGTACTCTAAATACAATTCAATTAGTAACTTCATGATATGAATAATTACTATCAGTCCCATTTCTCAGATGAGACAGCAGATACATGAAGAAAGAACGCGATGCGACTGCATTCATAGAATTAAGATGGGACAGAACTTGGCTTATGAAGCCAAGGGGTTGGACCTCAGAAGCCATTCCTTCCGGTGTGCTATGGCACCTCTTTGAACTATTGAGCACAAAGTACATAGCACAGTATTAGGCACAAAGCACTTCCTGTCAGCTGGTGTTATCCTTCTTTAGGACTGTACTCATTTTCTTGCTCTTGCTGCTGCTGGATTGTGTGAAGGCGATCATTCTTTCCCAATACAAATCAGGAGAACAATGAGCATAGCAGCAGCAGCAGCAGGAGCAGTCTACACTAGCAGCTAATTATTCTTTACCTTGTTGCTATCTATTTGAGCTACAATGTGACTGAGTCAAATGAAAGGAGGTCCTAACTGTTAAAACCTTTTATTGTCACGAGGAAATTTTATCTGTCCCATCCCCAACCTTCCAGCAGCAGGGCAACCAAAATGTTTCAAAGCAAGGTAGAAAACTTAAAAGTTGTAGACTTCAAGTAAAATTGCTACCATTCTTTAACAAGCAGGGGTAAAAATTTCAAAATGTCCGGAAGGCTGTAAAGGATGTTTGTGAACAAAGACTGTTGCTAGAATAAACTCTCTAGTCTCCCTATTCCTTAACTTGCTTTAGAATGCTGTGATCAAGAAAATAGAAAAAGAAAAATTTGCTAAAAATTATTCTCCTAAAGTAAGGCACTAAGTTTAAAATTCTCCAACACATTTGTGGAAACTTCATTTTTTTTTGTTTGAGATTTATTTGAATGAGCTGTTATGATTGGAGACATGAGAATTTCAGATTAATGTTTTGCAGCCAGAAAAAAAAACTCTCTGGAAAGCTGGCAAGTGTTCATAAGTCAGCCTCAGAATTATGTAGGTTGAAGGCTCCCCAGTGGACAGAGCGAATATATAAGAGGGAAAGCAGAGGTCTGGTGCAGTTGCATCTCAGAGTCTAGGGATGGAAGGAGCACAGAACTGAAAGCTCTCTTCAGCCTGAATCTTTAAGGTAAGTCAGAACAATTTATCCATGCTTGAGTTGGGAAGGAGAACATACAGCAAGAAAAAAATGTTTGTGTGTGTGTGCGGACGAACATTTTCTTTTTCCTGTATTTTAACACTGCGTTTTGCAGAACGCCTTAATTCTTTAACTGCTATTTCTCTTACAGGAGTGCGTGTGGGAGCTAAGTGAGCTGATTTATGATAACTGCTTTAAACACTGCAACTAGTAAGTCTTCAGTGGGATTTATTTTTTAATTTTTTCATGTTAATTTGGAAGGTCATGCAAAAAAAATGGGCGTTTGACAGAAACGACAGTTTGCTGTTTCTTAGGAAGTTCTCTGGTGGTTACATTCTAAATTGAGTATATGCTTGTATGTACTTTGAAATTATCTGGTTTTTCTCTTTATCTGTTTATCTTTCATTTTCTTTTGTTTCAAAAGGATATGGCAAGTTTAAAGAAAAAAACACCCCCACCTGAACACAGTCAATGCTGGAAAGTAGCGATTATGTAGTTGTTAAACTGAAAAGACTAGCAAAGAAAATATGGCAAGACTATATCATAGTTAGCCCCTGATGTTGAATTCTGATTTAATTGAACAACCAAAACTATATCTGTTTGACCCTGAGTCAAGTTTGGCTGTTTTGTTTTCTTTATCTTCAAATTAAACTGAAAATGGATTTGTTTCCTATGAAGTAAACCAGATTTAAATAGCCATATTGAAAACTGGCATTTACTATTAAAATTTTGAGGGAAAAGCTTCAGGAAATACATATCCATGATTTCTTCTTGTTATCGTGGAAGCAAGGGGAAAGCAAATAGATTATTTTCAATTAGCAAAAACTGACCCTGACTGTCTAACCCAATATACTCCTTCTGTATATTCTTACAGTTCTTTGTACACTTACCTATTTTTTCCTAAGGATTTTGTTGGTCATATTTTTCATAGCTATAACAATTTGTATATCATAAGTTACTTTAATAAAGCATTGCTCTATGTAGCACCCGGCAGCACTGAGATTTCTCGAAAGCACACAGATGGAGAAACATGCCTCTGTCTTTGAACTCTCAAGTTAAGTAGTTTTTGTGTGCCTTCTTATTTGTCTCCTACGGTTCCTTCCCTGAGTGACTTTTAAGCTATTAATATCTCTCTCAACTTTTCAAAGACGAGAGGAAAGAAAGACAAAAATTTCGTTCAGAATTTTCAGTCTAATACTACTGAGGAAATGTTGGTTGTTTTTTTTCTTTTTCCCTTGAGAGGTAGCAGTTATTCCTATTTGTCAGGCATGGTGCTGTTTTATAATGTTTTCTGCAACCACTTACATTATTTTGGCCTTTGACAAATTTTCAAAATACTTATGATTCAAATATCCCTCAGGCTTTGGATATGCATTAAGTGCTCTATTTTTCCTCCCCCAGGGAAGGCGTAAGAATTAGGAGTCGCTGACAATTCAATATGAAGGACAACTTCGGTTTTGTCGTCACCAGCAAAAATGTCACCAGCAGCCTTCCTTTTGATGGTTTCAACATGTCTGCCACCAATGAGTCTGTCTTTAACTGCTCGCACAAACCGTCCGATAAGCATTTGGAAGCAATTCCTGTGCTCTATTACATTATTTTTGTCATTGGCTTTGCTGTTAATATTGTTGTGGTCTCACTGTTCTGTTGTCAAAAGGGCCCTAAAAAGGTTTCCAGCATTTATATCTTCAATCTGGCTGTGGCTGATTTACTCCTTTTGGCTACCCTCCCTCTCTGGGCGTCCTATTACTCTTATAGATATGACTGGCTCTTTGGACCTGTGATGTGCAAAGTGTTTGGTTCTTTTCTGACTCTGAACATGTTTGCCAGCATTTTTTTCATTACCTGTATGAGTGTTGACAGGTACCAGTCGGTTATCTACCCTTTTCTGTCTCAAAGAAGGAATCCATGGCAAGCATCTTATGTAGTCCCCCTTGTCTGGTGTATGGCCTGTCTGTCCTCATTGCCAACATTTTACTTCCGAGATGTCAGAACCATTGAATACTTAGGCGTGAATGCTTGTATTATGGCTTTCCCACCTGAGAAATATGCCCAGTGGTCTGCTGGGATTGCCTTAATGAAAAATATCCTTGGTTTTATTATTCCTTTAATATTCATAGCAACGTGTTACTTTGGAATCAGAAAACACCTGCTGAAGACCAATAGCTATGGGAAGAACAGAGTAACCCGTGACCAAGTCTTGAAGATGGCAGCTGCTGTTGTGTTGGCGTTCATCATTTGCTGGCTTCCCTTCCATGTTCTGACCTTCCTGGATGCTCTGGCCTGGATGGGTATCATTAATAGCTGTGAAGTTATAGCAGTCATTGACCTGGCACTCCCTTTTGCCATCCTCCTGGGATTCACCAACAGCTGTGTTAATCCCTTTCTGTATTGTTTTGTTGGAAACCGCTTCCAACAGAAGCTGCGCAGTGTGTTCAGGGTTCCCATTACTTGGCTCCAAGGCAAGAGAGAGACTATGTCTTGCCGAAAAAGCAGTTCTCTTAGAGAAATGGACACCTTTGTGTCTTAAATCTTTTAATGGGATGCATGTAATCAGCTTAGCTATTGGGTTGGAGGCCCCCACAAATAATCTTTAAGGGGCATCAGTATAATATGTTTCTTTGCCTTAGCTAATCTTTACTTACTCTCTCAGAAGAGGAAATCAAGTATAACTGCAAATTCTTATACTCCACAAACTTTCAGTGGTTGTGCCTTGCTTTTCTGGTCCTTTGTCACAAGATCATCAAGGGTGAGCTATATCTATAATCTAGAAGTAATTGGAGCTATCTCAAATATAATTAGTAACAAATTGTGAGTGGTGATTTGGAGTCTCAGATTTCTCCCTGGAAAATGCTGGCATTTCTTAGTGGAGTTTTATGTGCATTTTCATCAGATTTTTCTTTCCCCTTGAACAAGGGCCAATTTTAACTTCTTACATTGTTCACCATACAATATAGCATGAGAGGTGAGCACTAAGTTTAGCATGATACACTTTTCTATATAATTCTTAGGGTGCTAGTGGTTTATTCAGTGTATGGTTTCCCCTTTAAAAACCTGTAAAATGTGTTTCTTTTCATTTCACTTGAGTACAGTTTTGTACTTACTATACAGCTACATACTGAGTAGGTTTAGGAACGTAGATAAAATTGCATGTATGTGTTTTAGCTTATTCAGCAGTTTTAGAAACTACACTACTTAGTAAAACAGAACTGCATTGAAAAATATTTCATTACCCACTAAACTGAATATATACTTTGCAAACTTTTAATCCATTTTGACTATTGTTTAAAGCTTTCTATTCTCCTCTAATGATTTTTGAATACAACAACAAAACACTCTGTATTATTACGCTATGTAAAGGTCACATTTTACATTTTTAACCTTTCCAATGTGGTGCTTTGATATATTCAACGGTGACTTGAGTTTAATTATTCATGTTTTTGTTCTGGGCTGCATCCCAAAATATCTCTTTGACCCTGAAAAAGAGAGGATTCTTTAATTCTTCAACTTTGCAATCAACTGAAAACTGGCATACGAAAAGGTTATGTCAGAATGGAATTTTGATGCCTTTTTGGGGACAAAGAGACCCAGAAAATGGCAAGTTTGGTATCCTACAAGGAACTTGTCAGAACAACCCCCCCACCCCATGGAGGAGTTTGAACCTGCATCTCTGGGAACAGTTCCAGAATGGATAAGAGTCTGTGAAGGTGATTTAAATCAAGCACAGATCCACAGATCTCATTCTCAGCATGAGTACATCTCTTACATTAGAGGAATTTATTACCTGAACCTGAGTTACCTGACGTTTACTCAAACTTGAGAATGAATATTAATTCAGAAGTTTCAAAGTTCATTCTCTGCCTGTTCCATATCATACCAGGTTGCCTAAGACCTTCCTGGAGCAATGATGACTTATGTGGTAGATTTAAATTTATGGGGACTTAACATTTCTGTCAGATTCCAGGCTTTTAGGCTAAAGAATCCTCTCATACCCCATTTGCTGGAAAACCCTGATTTTATGTAATCATATTCTTTTAGTAAAAACATATAGCTAAATGTAGAATCGGTTATGACTTTGTGTTTTAAATAACTGTACACAACATTTCATAAAAATAAAATCATAATTGGGAGACCATGTGTGCTTATTATTTTTTAACTGTCTCCAGGTGTAGACTCTTACCTTCTCTTAGTATCCTCCAGCAAACTCCCGTTCACTCTCAGTTACAGCCCATGTCATTACTCATTCAGGTCAACACTAGACAGGCATATGGAGAGGGGATGTCGGAAATGAATTCTGATACCCCCTGGGGGTTCAAATGACAAATGTGGTGTCAGCTGAGGAAGCCGTCAGGCACAGCAGTGCAATGTGGCCTTTAGCATAGAGACTATTTCTTGTCAGCATTCAGCCCATGTTATTTACTCTCACAATCATAACTGTTATATATCCTCCCCCCTCTCCTGGGACTTCCCTTAATCTTTTTTGGGTTTTTTTCTTAAAGTCTGGTTTTGGGGGCTGAGGAGATGACTCAGCAGTTAAGAGTACTGGCTTCTCTTCTAGAAGACCCAGGTTCAAGTCCCAGCACCCACATGGCAGCTCCCAAGGGTCTGTAACTCCAGTTCCAGTAGGTTAACACCCTCTTTTGGCCTCCACAGGCACCAGTTATGTACATGGTGCACAGACATATATGCAGGCCAGACACATGAATGAAATAAAGTAATAGTAACAACAATAAAAAACCTGGCTTCTGCCCTCGTAGGAGGCCAGTAGTGGACCCCAAGGCACATTTTCCTAGTTTTTCTTAGGATAAAAAATGTCAACTGACCATATAATGCACGAATAGGTGCATTCTGACTGAAGGTATGTTTATGGGTACAAATGTCCTCTTTGAAAATATAAATGACAGGTGATTTTTTTCAGACCATATGAAAAATGTGTTCTTCCCATTTAGCCAATTATCAAGATTTTACCTATGAAGTGAACATTATGTGGCAGGAGTTGTTTTGTATGTATTATCCCATTTTGTTCTCACAACCCAGGTATTCCCATATTACAAAAAAGAAACTGAGGCACAGATAACCCTTAACTGATATCTAAAAGAGATCAAAATAGGCAACTTCAGAAAAGTATTTAGTGTCTTCAACATCAGTCCCAAGCTATCAAACAAGTATTGCAGAGACCCTTGTGTGCAGTCTTTCAATGTTTGTTCCAAACACAGCTGATTCAGGAGTTTCTAGGCAGGCGATGTGTTTGCACCTAAGAAGAAAATCGAGGAGGTAGCTAGATAAGGCTGTCTCCCTTGTTGTCAGTGCTTTCTTCTTGTGCCCTAGGCCTCATAGAGCCACATGGAGTAACCACTATGTTACACATAAAGCAAGGCAGAGTTCTCAAACATTTCTTCGAGGAACAAACATGTTGACCTGGAGTTTATCTCTGGTGTTACCAGAGATGTTTCTTGAAACTTACAGAAAATACATTTTCACTATGAAAGAGAAATATGAATTCCACACCTTATTGGCCTAAATCAAATAAACTAAATAGAATCCTTTTAAAAAAAGTTGTAATCTCTCTGAGTCCTGCTTCCAAATGTGAAGGTAAACCTATTCTAGTCTGACTCTTTTCGTCACAAGGATCAGAGCATGAATAAGTATCCAGTGGCCTCACTTCTGAACAAAAGAGAGCTGCAAACTTGACAAGGGAGACTGGAGTACAAAAGGACTGGAACAAAAAGTAAAATACATTTAGTTGTTATGCTGATTTCCAGATAAACTGCATTAGCACTGATAATTTATACATCCAACAGAAACTCATTAAGTTGTCACTGAAACCTCACCGGTGACCCAGGGCTGAATTGACAAGCTCACTTGTATACACATACCTATAAAAGCTTAGCATCTTTACAAAGACACATTTTCCTTTCTCCCCCACCGTGGGATGAGAGAATTCTTTCTAAGATGCGAACTAGTAAAATGAGATTATTTTTAAGATAATAAAATTAAGTATAAAACAGAAAAAAAGATGAGAACTAATTGGCATGCATTTCTTATTATAAAATCAGCACATATTGAAAAATTTTAACTATTTAAAATTAGCCAAGTGGATAATCACCACTAACAACATTATGAAGATTACTGCAGATAAAACACTGCATATATGCACATTTTGTTTTCTTTTAGCTTATTATATAACAAGTATGTCATTCATTACTCTGTGCAGTAGTGATTTAATATTTTAAATATTTTGACCCTATACTTCCATCTGTTTTACTAGAAAATTTTCTTCCCCCATTTAATCTTCTCTTGTATAAATTCCTAAAGCATCAGGACTTTAAGCACTCCATGAGACAACACCTGATTACAGTTGCTCAGTGATGGAAAGTGCTTGGAAATATGATAATTTTATTGGTTGGCTATTATTATTATAATTTATATACATATAAAATATTTATATATTTATGTATTCATATATTATAAAATGTAAAACATTTATATATTAATCTATATATGAATAATTTTATTAATGTGCTATTGCTGCTACATTCTTCAACAATAGGTCTACATAAGATTAGATAGCTCGGTAGTTAGGTGCTGATTCCTTCTCTTGACCATTTAAGCAGCTTGGAAGTGATGTTTGTAGGAGACGCCTGAAAAGAATGTAAAAAAAGAAATAGCTTCTTTTTCTTTCTCCTATAATGTAAACACTTATTTACAACTGATGTATGCCATAGATGATGTGGACTTAAACATTTATTTCTTTAAGTACATCCATGTAGCCACTAACAAATAACTGAACTCCAGAAGGAAGGACATACCATACCAAATCCCAGTTCAGGAAAATGGGAATCAGTCTACCACAAGATCTAGCAATTCCACTCTTAGGCATATACCAAAAGGAAGCACATTCATACAACATCTGTTCAACAACGTTCATAGCAGCATTATTTGTAATAGCCAGAACCTGGAAGCAACCTAGATGCCCCTCAACTGAAGAATGGATGGAGAAAATGTGGTACATTTACACAATGAGTACTACCCAGCGGGGGTGGGCACAATGGGATCTTGAAATTCACAGGAAAATGGATGGAACTATAAGAAACCATTCTGAGCAAGGTAACCCAGTCACAAAAAGACAAACATGGTATGCACTCACTCATATATGGATTTTAGACATAGAGCAAAGGATTACCAGCCTACAATCCACACCACCAGATAATCTAGGAAACAAGGAGGACTCTAAGAGAGACATACATGCTACCCTAGAGAAGGGGAAAGGGACAAGATCTCCTGAGCAAATTGGGAGCATGGGCGGAGAAGAGAGGGAGCTAGGAGAATGAGAAGGGGAGAAGAGGAGGGGTGAGGAGGACATGAAGAAGCAGGAAGTTTGAGTCGGGGGAAGAATAGAGGAGAGCAAGACAAGAAATACCATAATAGAGGGAAACATTATAGGTTCAAAGAGAAATTAGGCACTAGGGAAATGTCTGGAGATCTACAAAGATGACCCCAACTAACAATCTAAGCAACAGAGGAGAAGCTACCTTAAATGCCCTCACCTGATAATGACATTGAGGACTAACTTATTTGCCATCCTAGAGCCTTCATCCAGCAGCTGGTGGAAGTAGAAGCAGACACCCACAGATAAACACTGAACTGAACTGGAATCCAGTTGCAGAGAAGGAGGAGTCAAGACCAAGCTGGTGAAACCCACAGAAATAGCTGACCTGAGCAAGCGGAAGCTGTTGGTCCTCAGACTGATAGCTGGGAGACAAGCATGGGACAAATCCAGACCCCATGAACGTGGGTGTCAGTGAGGAGACCTCGGGAATCTACGGGGCCTCTTGTAGTATTTATTCAGTATTTATTCCTAGCATAGGAATGGACTTTGGGAACCCATTCCACATAGAGGGATACTCTCTGAATTTAGACACACAGGGGTGGGCCCAGGCCCTATCCCAAAGGATATGATAGACTCTAAAGAACCCCTGTGGAAGGCCTCACCCACCCTGGGGAGCAGAAAGGGTATGGGATAGGTAGGGCGTTTGTTGGGACATGGGGGGGGGAGGGAACTGGGATTGACATGTAAAACAATCTTGTTTCTAATTCAAATAAAAAAATGGAGGAAAAGAAACCTCTTCTTAGCAACCAGAATTGCATTTTAAACTTATCCTCAATACAAAGAAGTATCCCAGATTAAGGGTAATGTGGCTGATGTTGCCCTTTAAAAATGTGAATTGGTGTTTTGCCTTCCTGATATCTGCACACCACTTGCATATTTCTTGCCCACAGAGGACAGATGTTGTTGAATTCCATCATACTGGAGTTTCAGGCAGTTGTGAGCCACCATGTGAGTATAGAGATTGGACTCCAGTGCCCTGGTAGAGTAGCCAGTGTTCCTTCCTGCTGATCCATCTCTACAGCTCCATGTTGTGTGTTCCTAATGGCAGGAGTAGGGGCCATCTTAACACTGAAGCTACACAGTAGGAGCTTGGAGCTTCTCAGAAGAAGGGCTACTTCTAAATTCCCTTCCTTCCAGGAGCCCCACATTCCTGTGAACCCAAGCTCATCATTTTAATGCATAGAGGAAGTGATGTATATAGTGCCCCCTTTTGGAAAGTATTGAAATCATCAGATCAGTTCTGAGCCTCCCCTGAAGCCAAGATTTTTTCTCTTAAAACACCGGAGTGATAATTCCCATTATTAAAACTTTAACAATGATGATTTTTGGATGTCATAACAGCTGGAAATGTGTGTAAATAATAACTTTGAAATGATATTCTTATTCTCCTTTGGGGATATGCTATTATGTAGTCCCCCAACCCAAATTCATGTTGTATCAGTAGCATTCAATACAACTGTATTCACATATCTGGAAGTAATTAGGATAAAATAAATCATAATTTGGAGTTCCAAACTTCTATGTTTGATAGCGTTGTAAGAGAAAATTTACCTCCTACCCACCACTACCATTTTTCTTCACTTACACCAAGAGAAGGTCGTGCAAGGAAATGGTAAGAAGGCTGCCATCTGGTCTGCAAGCTGGGAAGAGAACCTTCATAAGAACTTCATTGTGCTGACACACAGATCTCGGAATTCCAGCCTTCAAAACTATGAGAAAATAATTTTTTGTTGTTTACGTTGTTTTATCTTTGTTATTTTCTTATGGTTATTAAAGCCACCTAATACATATTTTGGTACTGAGAATGGTACTTGAGGAAGATAATTTCAAGGATGAGTTTTCTGATTTGTTCAGTGGTTTATTAATCTAACCTTTTGACCTGATTACTTTTAAAGATACTTATAACAATTTCTAGAAGAGAGGTCTAATAGTCCGTGATATACTTTGGATAATCAAACAAATGTAAGTAAGGAGCTCAGTGACCATGTATATCTTGAACATTGCTGGTGAACTAATGAGTATGGCAAATATAATGAGGATGACTGGTTGCTTCTGATGAGTATGGACAAAAATGGTGAAAAGGATTAGTTTCATTGATTTGGATTCCAAAGTCAAATCCCTGAAAATGTCTCCATGTGCCCTGAAAGAGTTGCTAGTTTCCTATAGCTTAAAGGCTAAGATTGCCCAAGTTCTCATTTAGCATCTTATATCTGATATTGTAGACAACAACTAAAGTTGAACCACCATCCAAGCAGTATAAGTGCTATTATTGGGAGAGCACTGCTTGGGAAATAATGGACTCTTATTTGTTAGGATAGACATATGTGGGAAGCCCATAAAGAAGCTGTGGGTGTAACGCACTGAAATTCTAAAGAGTCTTCTTTGCTGGTGGAAGGCCTCTCTATCTTCAGAGAAAGTGCCCCTCAGTCACTCCCAAGCCCTAGCAAATTCCTCATTCTTTTGAAGATACACCTTGCATGGATTAAGGACACTGCAAAAAAACCTTGACCAGCAGATGCCATGCAAAACAATGCTTAGTCTCCTCAGGTCCTACGCCCTTTTCCTGTCTATTTCTAGACCTATGTATAACTAGACATAAGTCTCACCAGTCTCCTTAAGGTTAGCTACAAATTGTAATTCCTGAGAAGAGGCACTGTCCCTCAAGACAACCACATAACTTGAGTTTTGTAATCTCTACAAGCAGAAATCTAGAAACATCAGAATGGAGATTAAAGGTGCAAGATAATGGTAGAAGGAATATATAATTGGATTAGGCCAAATTTAATGGCATGGCTCACGAACCAGAAACTATTAATTGCTGCAGTTTGGGGGCGTTTATTTTCATTTGAATAACTTTAAATTTTGTTTTTCAGATTCTATATGATCTGTCTTGGACCAAAATTCAGTAGTTATGTTGGTGGCCTACAATGAGTAAGATAGAAAAGCAGGTCAGGGACTGGGGAGTGGAAGGAGTAAGAGGCAAGGCATAACCAAAGATGTGAAGAAGCCATGCAAAAACTCACTACTTTATAATATAAAAATTACTAAATTAGAGTTTGAACAGAGGTGCCCTGCATAGATTGATAACCTGAATCTCAGAAATCATAAATTATTATTTAAAAATCCTAGTATTAAGTGTGGGAAATCTCCCTAGGATCTCTTAATAAAGAAAGTTCCAGAAGCTTCCTCAAACAGTACAAGCTGTCATCATTGCTCTTGCTTGTACACATAACTTGATTATAACATCCTATTGCTTTAATCACAGGACATGGAGAAATCAAATCGGAAGTGAGCTAGATGTTCTCTCCTTTGGCTAGCTTTCAAAGTGCCAGAAGGTGCTATTCAGGGTGTTGGGGGATGCAAGTCATCAAGCAAGCTGACCAAGCCAGGAATCCCACAAACTATAATAATTACCCACCAGGTGAGATGTGCCCTTTGTTGAAATAGTGGGGTGACTATTATGGAGATAACCAATCACTTTCTAATTAGATTTGGGGCCTGCTTTCCATGAGGGAAATCATGGCTGGTTATATAGGCCTAGACAATAGTGTATAGTTATAGATGTCATAAACTTCAGGGGTGAACTGACTACTATCATTTTGCTAAATGGATATGTACTCAAACTGCCTCTACGCATGTCTATGCCCACCTATTGATGCTGCTTTCAGTTTTTTCCAAGAAGCTTCATGAAGCACTGAGTCGTGTTTTATGTAGAGACTCACAGATGGTCCGGGTTCTAATTGACTGTGGAGTGTTCCACTCTCAATAGGACAAATGTATTCCTCTTCCCAAGATTCAGAGACCATTGTGAAAGAGGGGCCAGAAACAATGTAAGAGTTTTATGATGGGGGAAAAGGCCATGAAATGCTGTGTTTGTAGAGCCCTGTAATCACTATTCTGGGCAGTCTAGACCTTGGAATAGAGACTGAAGTCGCTGAACCAGTTAATCCAAATTCAATGGAAACAGTTACATCCTAGAAAGGCTCAAGTGCCAAAAGTAAGGTGAGCACACATGATTACTTACAGTGGAGAGCAGAGTCAAAACAACAATCAAAGTAATTGGACTCAGGCAATCTATGGCAATGATTATGCTGAGCTTACCAAATTATTGCTTTACTGGAAGCATTAAGAACTCTCACAACCCCCAGTCAACCTAGAATGGAACCATTTTAGTTCTAGTACTTGAATGAATGAAAGGATGGGTCTCTTCCAGGAATGATCTCAGTAGATTGACAAAACTGCATACTGTTAGTCTTTCTTCCAGCCTTCTCTAAAGCAACCTATGGCCTTTTACCAGGGTAACTGCATCGAGGAAAGGGAAATAACCAGATCAATTGAAAACTATTGGATGCTGGCTCTGAACTGAAACTAATTTCATAAGTTCTTAAGTCTCAGTGTAATCTACCATCCAAATTAAAGTTTATGGAGGTCAAGTTCTCACAGTGGACTCATGAGTTCCTGAGCTCATGCTGTGGTTGTGGATACAGAATGCATCATTAGAGAAGATATATTCAGCTGCTGGCAGAATCTTTACACTGGCTCTCTGATCCGTAGAATAAAGGTTGTTATGATGTAAGGACCATGGGAGCCACTGCATTCCTGTGGTGATTGTAGAGATTAGTGCCACCATGAAGAATATGAAGTGTGCAAGGGTGCTGATTCCTGCCACATTCCAATGTAACTGTTTTATTTCAGTGTTATGTGCCAAAGACAGATGGATCTTGGACAATAGTAGTGGGTTATTGAAAGTTTAGCAACATGATGACTCTAACTGTGGTACTATACCAGATGTGGTTTCAGCGTTTGAGAAAATTAAGCACATTATCTGGTGTGTGGTATGAAGATAATGATTTTTCAAATGTTTTCCTCTATTTTTGGAAAAAAGCCTCACCAGAAGCAATTTGCTTTCAGCTAGAAAGGCCAGCAATACACTTTTACTGTCCTCTCTCAGGGGGGTTTATCAACCCTTTCATTAAATTTCTTTATCTGGAGAGTCCTGGATAATACATTATCCATTTACATATGTCCTATTTATGCCTATAACCACATCTGTTCATTAATATAATAAGCACACACAAATGTACATCCTACCTGTATTCTTCATTCAATACACCGAGAACACACATCTGTGCTCATATTCTATTGTAGTATCATACTTTATCTTAGAGATGTGTCCAGATTTTGCTTTAAAAAAAGTATCCTCTAGAATACACTGCTAAGGTAATGTGAAAAACTACAGACATAAAAATATTGGCAAAAGATATTTTTGATAAAATGTACAAAGAAAACCTAAAACTCAACACTAAGAAAATAAAAAATTCATTGATTGAGGTCTGGTTCACCATAGGGAACTGGGATTAAAGCAGAAGTAAACCCACACATCCACAGCCAATAGAGTATCAACAAAGGTATCAAATTGTATATTGGAACAAGGAAAGACTTAAATAATGCTGGGAAAACATGATAAGCACATATAGGAGACTGAAATTTGAACTCTTCTTTCATCATATAAAAGCCAACTGAAAATGGCTCAAAGGCCTTAATGTAACACCCACAACTCTGAAAGCACAAAAGGAAAATGTATAGGAAATACTTCAAGATGTTTGCATAGGCAAGACATTTCTGAATAGTTCTCCAAAAGCTTAATTTTTAAAATTAAAAATTAAAATTAAAATTAAAAATTTCCCCAACAATAGGGCTGCTAAAACAAGACTGGAACAATGGATATGGTAACATAGAAGGGAGAAATCTCACAAGGCCCCATTGTTAGAAAAAGAACTACAAGCAAATGATGACTTCAAAGAGAGGAAGAATTAATCTTCTCCAGGTATTAGCACCTTAACTGGTCACCAAGTATAGTTTGGTCAGCCCAGGAAACATATATACAAGTATAAAAGCATCAACAAAGAACCTCACTAGGATATATATTACACACATAATAATAATTAAAGGCAAAAGGCCTGAATTTGAGAGGGGGAGAGAGGGCAACATGGGAGAAGTTAGAGGGAGAAGGGTGATATATTTTAC
The DNA here is from genome assembly GCF_003668045.3 of Cricetulus griseus. Taxonomy (NCBI): domain Eukaryota; kingdom Metazoa; phylum Chordata; class Mammalia; order Rodentia; family Cricetidae; genus Cricetulus; species Cricetulus griseus. Next base: position 32,520,308 of record NC_048604.1, on the reverse strand, counting down.
TTTTAAAAAAGTGAAAAAAACAAGAAAATATCCATCTATGAACCAGGAAGTGAGCTGCCACCAAACAGTGAATCTGCTGGCAGCTTGACCTTGTACTTCTGTAAGAAATAAAAATTTTATTGATTTAGCCAAAATTTGAAAAGTGAGACTACTTCAAAGTAAAATGCTTCTGTACAACAATGGAAACACTCAGCAAAATCATGAGACAACCTACAAAATAAGAGATATCAATTGGCAGCTCGTTATCTAACAGGTGGTGAAAAGTCAAAACAAATACAGGAATTCAAAACCCTTAGTGGGCTCTTAAGATGGCTCATCAGGTAAAGGTGCTTATAGCATAAGCCTACTGATATGAATTTGATCTCCAAAAACACAAGTAAAGGTGAACTGAGAGAACTGACTCCACCAAATTGTCCTCTGACTTCAATACGTGTTCTGTAGCACATGTACCCTCCATTACAATTATTTCTCTCTCTCTCTCCCTCTCTCTCTCTGCCTCTCTCTCTCCCTCTCTCTCTTTCATACACACATATACACATGCAAACACACACATTAATATTATAATTAAAAGATCATTTAACAACAAAACTCCAAGTAATTTCATTAACAACCAAACAAATGATATAAACGCTTCTCAAACACTTAGAGCCACTTCTAATGTGAAAGTTACAGAAAAATATGGGCTAAAGTTCTGGACACATTACCCGAAAAGATATTCAGAAAGCACATAAACAAAAGTGCTCAATTAAGTGAAAGACTGCTTTGCACAGACTAGAATAGCAAAGTCTGAAACAATGGCAACATTAGGTATTGGCAAGAATGTGGAACAAAATGAACTATCATTCACTCTTTATTGCAATATAAAATTGTCAAGCCAAAAGGACCTCATTTTTGAGCTGCTATAATGTCTACCAGAAAGGATATACGAATGTTCACTTGGATAAAAAAATTAGGAACCAACATGTTGCTAAAAACTCACAAATAGAAAGCTTTTAAATCAAATATCTAAAATCCAGGCTTCAGCTTACTCTATTTTCTAAATGTATGTGCTTTTCTAGTCAACAAGGCCAGAAAATATTCTAAGTTGTTCTAGAATTTATATTGCTTATTTGAGTGTGTTCATGTGTGTGCGCGCGTGCGTGCGTGCGTGCGTGCGTGCGTGCGTGCGTGCGTGCGTGCGTGTGTGTGTGTGTGTGTGTGTTTATGAAGGTGCCACAGCATGGATGAGATGTCAGAGAACAACTTGTAAGAGTTGGTTATTTCCTTTCACCAGGTGGGTCCTGCAGATGGGACTTGACCTTATATTATCAAGCGTGGTGGCAAATACCTTTACATACTAAACCACCTCACCATCCCTAGACAATTTTTTTTAACAGATATTCTTCAACCAGCTGTTGTAGAAGATGGCAAAATGTTTCTATTTAGATATAAATCCACTATAAGCCAATGTTTTAGAAACTATGCTGCCAGTGATTCAGCATGGGATATTTTCAAATGGATTAACACACACAGTACAGAGACAGACAGATGGACAAACCTCACTCACATAGTTATGAGAAACAAGTTTTAAGAAAAATATTATCATTATATGGGATACAATATAATCTTTAAATTCAATTTTATTTGACTAAAATATTGGTTGCCATTTAAAGAATCTATTTTATAAAAGTACTGAACTGAAAATTACATCTATAAATATATCATAAATGATACTCAGAAATTAAGATAGAGCTGTGTATAGAGGTGCATGTCAATAATATAGAGCATGGAAAGGTTGGATGATATTGGAAGTTCAAGGACCACTTTAATTACATAGAAATTTCAAGGTCACCCTGAGTAATCAAAATCCCTGTCTCAATAAAAATTACTCCTGTCAGAATGGCTAAAATCAATAACACCAATGACAATCTATGCTGGAGAGGATGTGGAGAAAGAGGAACTCTCCTCCATTGCTGGTGGGAGTGCAAACTTGTACAACCATTTTGGAAATCAGTCTGGCAGTTTCTCAGGAAAATGGGAATCAGTGTACCTCAAGATCCAGTAATTCTTCTCAAAGAATGCCACTCATACAATAAGGATATATGTTCACCTATGTTCATAGCAGCATTATTTGTAATAGCCAGAACCTGGAAGCAACCTAGATGCCTCTCAACTGAAGAATGGATAGAGAAAATGTGGTACATTTACACAATGGAGTACTACTCAGAAGAAAAAAAAACAATGGAATCTTGAAATTTGCAGGCAAATGGATGGAACTAGAAGAAACCATCCTGAGTGAGGTAACCCAGTCACAAAAAGACAAACATGGTACGTATTCACTCATATATGGAATTTAGACCTAGAGCAAAGGATTACCAACCTACAATCCACACTGCCAGAGGAGCTAGGAAACAAGGAAGACCCCAAGAGAAGATTGCATAGTTCCTCAAAGAAGGGGATGGGGAAAAGAACCCCTGACCAAAGTGGGAGCCCAGGGGCATGGAGAGGAAGGAAAGCCTTCATCCTGTTGCTGTTCGAAGCAGAAACAAACACCAACAGCTAAGCACTGAACCATACTACTGGAATTCAGTTGTGGAGAGAGAGGAGGGATGAGCAAAGGATCCAAGAAGACTGTGCTGGAGAAACCCACAGAAACAGTGGAACTGACCTGCTGAGAGCATGGAGACCCTTGTCATAAAGCTGGGGAAACAGCATTGGAATAAACTAAGCCCTCTGAATGTGAGTGTCAGCTAGGAGGCCAAGACAGTCTATGGGACCTCTAACAGTGGAGCCAGTCTTTAACCCTAGAGCACAAATGGACTTTGGGAGCCCATTCCCTATGGAGGGATACTATTGTAGCCCAGATACAGCAAGGGGTGCCTAGGCCCTCCCCCAAATGATATCACAGACTTTGAAGGTCCCTGGTGGGGGGCATCACTATCCCTGGGGAGGAGTTGGGGGGTAGGTTGGGGGTGGTTGGTGGGGAACATGGTAGGATGGGAGGGCGAGGGAATGTGGGAGATGGGTATGTAAATATGAGTAGTAATTAAAGAATTTAAATAAAAAGGTAACTAGAAATATAGAAAAAGAAATTAGTTTGAGATGTATCTTCTTTCAGTATATCACAACTAAAAAGAGAAATTCCAATATAAGAACAATACAATGGGACAGGCAACAAAAATTTTTAGTTCTTAATGGATGTGGACAAGTTCTAGATGATTTTTCGAATTTATCTATTACTAGACTTTTCTAACATCCCAATGAAACTAAAGAGTGGAACAAGAACAGAAAATCAATGGAATCTGGAAATCAAGGAGCAATGCCATTGTTAGAAAAGAACAGTGAAGAATAGATGGAAGGTATAATGTGGGTTGACATTGATTAATGATGTAATTACATTGGCATGGCACATCAATTGATTCCAAAGAAGTGGACAGTTGTACCTACAAGTGATGTTTATCCCTGGAACTCCAAACAAATCCAATATCAAAAGGAAGTAGGGAAAATAGCTCATAAATAATGCGTCAATCATTTAATTTTAGAGTAGACTACCTTGCCAATCCCCTTTCTTAGAAGAAGGTTATTCACAAATTTCTCTAGAGGTCAATGTTCCAATTATACCCTTTAACATAGTATAAAAATGAAAATGTCTAAGAATTCACAGTAATTTCAGTGAAATGTTAGTGTAGGTAATGCTTGAATATCAAATGAAAAAGAAGGCCTCAGACAGGAAAAAAAAATCTGTATTTAAGCTGCTTCCAGATGTTATAGATTATTAAATGAAAATCCAACTTTTACAAGTTTGTTCCCTTCCTAAGTGTTGTTGGTTAGGGAATTCCATAAAGTTCTAAGAACAGCACAGCCTAAGATGTTAGTTACTCACCAGAATCAGATGGTAAGACTACTGCTGTTCAGGTTACAAGAACTGGATGAGAAACTTTCTTCCTGGTGGCTAGACCTTGTAGTGCTTGAAGGTTCCATGCTGGCTGCTGGGAAAACATAGTCTCAACTGTAGACCTGTGTGCCACACTACAGGTTGCTCAAGCAAGATATGCCCACTGGTGCAATAGTGCAAGCCTGTTAGAGGATAACCAATTTTGATGATTAATTTTGTCTGACAACTTGATAAGTTACAGAATCCCTTGGAAGGGAGTTTCATGGAAGGATGGTCTAAATTATGTTGGCCTAACGGCATGCCTGTGAAGCATCCAGAAGAAGGTGTTGAATCCCTCTAGAGGTGCAGAGAGTATGTCCTCTTATTTGCTGAGTCATCCCCCCAGCTCCTCATCCAAAGTCCTATAAACTATGGTGTTCTTAGTTGCTGTACTATTGCTGTAAAGAAACACCATGACGAAGGCCACTCTTATAAAAGAAAACATTTAACTGGGGACTTGCTTACAGTTTCAGAGGATTAGTCCATGATCATCTTATCAGGAAGCATGGTGGCAGACAGGCATGTGGCTCAAAACTTTACATCCTGATTTGCAGGCCACAGGAAGAGAGAGCTGGTATATTGTGAGCTTCTGAATCTTCAAAACCCACTCCCAGTGACACACCACCTACAACAATGCCATACCTTCCAATCCTTCCCAAAAAGTTGAAAGCTTAGGGACAAATAATTGAAATGTATGAGTTTATGGAGGCCATTCTCATTCAAACCACCACAATGGAAACAGAGAGAATATTTGCAGTTTCATTATACAAAGCCAGCATAACCCTGATAACAAAGCCAGACAAAGATACTATAGGAGAAATATTCCATACACCAATATTCTTAGTGAGTGTTGATCCAAAAGTCCTCAGACTAAGACTAGCAATCTTATTGTATTAGCTGCTAGTAACTAACACATTAAAAGAAATATAGCATGTGATTAGATTTTGCCCAGTGTTGCAATGGTTTGTATCCCATGGCTATAAATCAATGTTGCCGAGTAACTATCAGAATAAAGGGAAAACACATGAAAACCTCAAGGGTCGCAGAAAAAAATTTGATAAAACACTGTTTCACCATAAGAAATACATATGTAAAAGCTCATTTGTAAAAATTATGTGGCTAAAAATTGAAAAATTTTCTTCAAGGATTAGGAGCAAGGCACTGCTAATTTTTTGTTATGTTATGTACATTGAATGTATCGATGGAACTAATGGTAACAATCAGCACAGTGACACAACAAAGAGATAAAAATAAAAGGTTTATAAAATGGAAAATAAGGAATAAAATTATCTGGTCTGAATATAACATGTTTTTATATCTTGAAAACTCCAAAGACTTCATAAAAACACTGTTGCTAATAAACAGATTCCCCAATCTTAGAGGATATAAAATCAACATTCAAAATGAGTACTGTTACTTGAGGCTAATGAGGAACAATCTAAATAGGAAATGTAGAAAAAATTCTTTTTATAAGATCATTACAAGGAAAATAATCCCTGGGAATAAAATGGACCAAAGAAGCAAGAATATTAGCACACTAGCATCTAGTTGAAGGAATTTAATAAAGATGGATACGCATACACAAAATAGAAATACATCTTGTCATAAATTGGATGTATTAATATTGTTAAATTTCCATTCATATTACCCAGCACAATCATTAAATTCAATGCTTTCCCTATAAACTCTCATTGGTGATTTCTCAGAAATAGAAAATGTTATCCTTAAATTAATGTGTCTTGGTTACTTTTTTATTTGTTATATTTCTATATAAAAATACCACGACCAAGGTGACTTATAAAAGGAAGCATTTAATTATATTTCTGGTTTCAGAGGCTTAAAGTTCATTATTGTGGAGCAAAGGCATGGCAGCAGGAACAGCTGAAAGCTCACATCTTGATCCATGAGTAGGAGGCAGAGAGAAAACACTGGGAATGACAGGAATCTTTTGAAACATCAAAACCTACCCCCAGTGACACATTTCCTCCAAAAAAAAGCCACACCTGTAACACAAATAACAAAAACCCAGAGACAGATATTGGGGTTCAAGCTGAAGATCAGGGAAGCAAAGCAGCCAGCCACTAGCTCTTACCTCTACCTCAGGTTGAAATGGGTGATCCTGTCACCACGAATCCCCAGAGTGCAATGGAGGCTGCACTACTTTCCACCAAGCCTTAGACTGCAATCCTCAACTGCTATGCTCTCTTCAACGTTGCTGGGGACTAATTGCCACATGAGATCCTTTACCTATTCCTTATATACCCCCATGTTTCTCTTTTGTAGCCCTGGGTGGCCATGAACTCAGAGAGATCCATCTGCCCCTGTCTCCTGAGTCCTGGGATTAAAGGTGTGTGCCACCACTGCTCAGCTTAGGGCTGTCTTTGCATTAAGGTCTCCAATGGCTTTATTAAATAATAAACAATATATCACTACATACACTATGTAATCCTTCCCAAACAATTCTGCTGATTAGGGATGAAGTGTTCAAATACACAAGTTATGGGGGCCATTCTCATTCAAATAACCACAATATGTAATCTCAAATAGCCCTAAATAACCAAAGGAACCTGGGAAAAAAGAACCAAGCTGAAGGGAACACATTCCTTTACCTCAGAATCTATTACAAAGTTATAGTACTCAAAACAGTATGATGCTGGTGTAAAAGAGAGACATAGAACAATGTAATAGAATAAATACCTAAAAATAAATCCATACATAGCAAGGATTCCAAATACATGTAATAAGAAATTGGAACACTCTTCAAACCAACGATGTTGGGGAAATATATGCATACATACATATATGCAAAATAATGAATTGCACTTTTTTTTAACACTATATACAATTCGTTAAAGGCTGATGAGAATGGCACCTGTCTTCAAGTCTGATAACCTGAGATCGATCCTTGGAATTGTCATTGAGAATTCTTGGAAAGAAATTTGTCTGTAGAGACTGATTGATTAGAACTGCAGTGATGTGGACAGGATAAGTTGGAATTGTTGAAACTAATTACCTCATGTGAGCTAACCTTAGCCTCTTGAGTAGCCATCCATTGCCCACCTCTGTATCAGAACTAACACTATTAACTCAGCAGACCACGAGCTCCTACTAATCCCAAAGCTAATAATGCCATCAGCTAACATCTGAGGCCTATAGAACAGCTTCCCTTCCTTGCTGTACCTGCCTCTCTGGAGCACTCACCAATGTATTTTAAACTATAAAAACTTCATGAAACTGCTTCTGCGTTGTTACATGGAATTTTTGGTAACTTAAATCTGTTTTCTTGGGATATGGTCACTTAAATTTGGTTTCAGAGTAAGCTATCTCTTATTCCTTTTAACATGAGCATTAATTTTGACAACAGTTAAGAAATTCAATAGAGAAGCAAGAAAAGAAGTAACTCAATTAAAATGGCAGAATCAGTGCTTATTAATAGTTGAATAGATGAGTAAAATGTGCATATTTATAGTGTATTATTATTTAGACTTAAAACGAATAATCCTTTAATTTGCAACAATGTGGATTAAGCCAGAGGACATTATGCATAGTGAAATAAGGCAGGCATGGGAACAGAAATATAGCATGATCTCCTTTGTATGTGGAATTTTAAAATAGAAGTAGAAAGTAGAATGATGGCTTCCACGAGCCAGATGTGCTGGGCTTTAGTGAGATGTTTTTCAAAGAAGACATATTTCATGTAAGCATGAGGAATAAGTTCAGGAGACCTATAACACCACATAGTGACTCTGTTTATTGAAATATACTTGATGATTGCTAAGAATATAGATTTTAGTGTTCTCACCACATAATAAACATATGAACTCATCAATGAATTAATGAACTTAACTTAGCCATTCTACAGTGTGTAAGTATATCAAAAGATAACTTTTTATATTTTATTTATTTATTATGTATACAACATTCTGCTTCCATGTATATCTGCACACCAGAAGAGGGCACCACATCTCATAAAGGATGGTTGTGAGCCACCATGTGGTTGCTGGGAATTGAACTCAGGACCTACGGAAGAGCAGTGAGTGCTCTTAACCTCTCAGCCATCTCTCCAGCCCTCAAAAGATAATTTTATGTGTCATGAAAACATACCATTTTATTTGTCAACCAGAATAGTGCAGAAAAGAAATTACAAAGAACATGGGATAACTTGAGTCAGAGAGTGGGAAGAGAAACAGTACTTCTCCCCTTAAAAATGAGTGGTCCCACTCTTGGGCATATACCCAAAGGATGCACAATCACACCACAAGAGCATTTTCTCAGTCATGTTCACAGCAGCATCATTTGTAATAGCCAGAACCTGGAAACAACCTCGATGCTCATCAACAGAAGAATGGATAAAGAAAATGTGGCACATTTACACAATGGAGTACTACTCAGCGGGGGAAAAAAAAAAAACAATGACATCATGAAATTCTCAGGTAAATGGATGTAACTAGAAAAAAAATCCCAAGTGAGGTAAGCCAAACCCAGAAAGACAAACATGGTTTGTGTTCACTCATAAGTGGATATTAGAGGTAAAACAAAGGATAACCAGGCTACAATCCACAATCCCAGAAAAGCTAGGTATAAAAGGGGGACCCTAGGAGGGCCATACATGGAGGACCCCGGGAGGGAAAATAGTTAACATCTCCTGGGTAAACTGGGAGATGGCATAGAAGGGAGGGATGGGAGATGGGAACATGAAGGACCAAGAAGACTGAGTTGGGGTAGGAACAGAAAAGGAAAGCAATGAAAGAGATATCTTGATAGAGGGAGCCATTATGGGGTTATGGAGAAACTGAAGCCAAGGATATTCTTAGGAATCCACAAAGATGACCCCAGTTAAGACTCCTAAAAATAGTGAATAGGGTGTCTGAACAGGCCTTCCCCTGTAATCATATTGGTGACTACCCTAATTGTCATAATAGAACCTACATCCATTAACTGATGGAAGCAGATGCAGTGACCCACAGCCAAGCACTGGGCTGAGCTCCTGGAGTTCAGTTGAAGAGAGGGAGGAAGGAATCATATGAACAAGGTGTGGGGGTCAATAGCATGATGGGAAAACCACAGAGACAGCTGACTGGAGCTAGTGGGAGCTCACAGACTATGGTTGGACAGCTGGGGAACCTACATGGGACTGAACTAGACCCTCTAAATGTAGGTGACAGTTATGTGACTTGATCTTTTGGGAGGAGAGCTGGCAGTAGCACCAGAACCTATCCCAGGGGCATGAAGTGGCTTTTTTGTAGCCCATTCCCTATGGTGGGATACCTTGCTCAGCCTTGATACAGGGGTAGGGGCTTGGTCCTGCCTCAAGTTTGTATGGCAGACTTTGTTGACTTCCCAAGGAAGGCCTTATACCCTCTGAGGTGTGGATGGGGGAGGGAAAAGGGAGGTGGGGGGCAGGAGAAGGGGAGGGAGGATGAAATGAAGTTTGTATGTAAAATGAAAAATAAATTTTTTAAAATAAAAAAGTAAATGGTCCTTTCATTTAGATTTTATATTGGGCTCTGCAGTAGAGTTTGCCATGATTAGGTGTTCTGAAGAGATCAGGTAAGGTTTGGAATAATGCCTCAGGGAAATAGAAATTGGAGCAGATAATAGGATCTCCTAACAGTGTTCATGAATGTGGATTGGAATGAATTTACATTGCTATGTATCATCTGTCTAGAAGCATTCAGCATCAATTTAGCCATTACTGGTGTTTTCAGAATAAGTGTGAAAGAAATATATTACTGAAATCAAGAAAGCAGCCTTTATACGCTTAATGAGCCTTTTCAATGGAAGAGCCAGTAAGCAATGAATCTCTGAAATCATTGACCCCAGGATCAAAAGAAAGAGTTTTCAAATTTCTGCAGTAATCATGTAGCAAACATTTACCATTCAGCTTTTCAAGCCTACTTTGTGCTTTCATTGTCTCTGTGCCAAATGTCCCCAATTGTAGGGAAATGGAGGATGTCAATGATGCATGCGCTTTCTCTCTCTTTCTCTATCACACACACACACACACACACACACACACACACACACACACACACACACACACACACACACACACCACAACACATTAGTGGTTTTGTTCCAGCGATTTTGGATTAGGTGTAATAAAAAACAAAATCAACATTTTACTGTAAATTTTAGTCTTTCCCCCAAAGATCAAGGGAAGCATTCTAGTCTCCTAAAAGCAGAATGATTTCCCTTGTTCTAAAAACTCAGTGACTCATGCGTTTTAAGCACACATTTGTCTTTTAATCTTAAACTGTAAAGCTCCACTAATACTAGGACAAGCTTTCCTTGCTTGACTGAAGCAAGAGAACTTTGAAAGGAGGTAAATAAGAACATTAGTTTGGGTCTTTGAAAGCTAACATCTGCCTTTGCTTTTAGTTTGAGGCTATATATTGGTTTTAGTATACTGATAGTCTCTTTAGTTGGGGAAGATAGGGACATAAAAATGTAATTTCTCAGTGTTGGTACTCTGAACTATTTTATTATGCAGTTAGCACTTTGGCCATCAATGTGTTCAGTGACCTGCATGAATCTCTGTGCACACATGCCTTTTTCTTGCTGTTCTACAGAGGCATTAGTTTCCACGACTGGAGACCAAAGACAATATCAAATGGGAAGTGTTTAGTGCCTCTGAGAAGTGATTTTCTGGTCTCACTTGAGTTGTTAGAGAATAGGCCTACATCTAAAATGTCTGACCTTTCCCAAGGAGAGCAGTAGTGGAAGAGGCAGATCAGACAACGATTTGGTGCTTTAAGCTCTTCTCTGCATCAAGTATGTAATCCATGTGTAACTTCATACTTGAAATCTTTGTTTTCTACCTATCAACTGAAGTTTCACACATTTCTTCCAGTCAGGACAAATGAGTGGCACTGCAACACAACGTACAGGAATTTAATGAAAAGGATACTTGATTGTAGTTTTTTTTTCCTTTCTACTTATCTCCATGCTCACATAACTGTCTCTAAACCTACTCTGTACTGATAAGTTCCAGCATCAGAGGGGATGGCCATCTTGTACTATTCTTGTCTGTTCTAACTTTGAACTACATTCCTATTACTGAAGTCTTATTATTAGCAACCACACTTTTCCTTGTGCTGCCTGCCAACTTGGATTCTCCGGATACTGTGTTCTTATGCTCTCTGAGGTTATACTGTGTACACTTGTCAAGAAGCTTTTTTACCTAATCCCTCACTTTGTCAACAGTTTGATTCTTCCATACAGCAGCCATTGTATTTCCTTGAAGAATATTCTTTCTGGCAAGGTCTATTCCTTTGACACAACTATTGGTTTCTCAGAGTCTGGAGCACACACATGGATGCCTTCTTCATTTCATCTTTTAGTTTCTGTATCTGTGGAAGTAAAAGAAAATTTCATGGAAGAATACTCTTACAATCTGTACATCCAGAACCTTAGAATGTATAGAGTACAGGAAGACCTGATCATGGTACAGATATTTATAAGGAAAACCATGATGAGAGTCAGAGATGAAGGTAGGGTGAAGCCATTTTGCAGGTTTAGTGGTAGAAGAGTTACATCATTGGAAAAAGTTTGTTCAGTTGGAGAACAACAGAAAGCAAAATTAGGTTAAAAAGAGGATGGGGGAGAATTTGTTATGAATAGAAATCTTATGGAACCCAATGGTGTGAATACAGCTCTTATTTGTGAAGGACTCTAGCCATCTCTCATGATCCATTTCTTTGGTAAGATTAAGTTTCAATTTTAAAATCATTATAATTTTAATAACATATTGAATGTACAAATTAAGTGGATTCACTGTGACATTTTTATATACATATAGACTCTGTATTTGGTGAGTAGACTATTACCACACATCATTTGAATATATAGAAATATAACAACAAATCCCATTTACTTATTATTTGATATGCATTAATATTTTAGGCAAAAGTTCATGATAAGTAGAAATGTCATTGAGCTCAAGGGTACATACATAGCTCTTATTGATGAAGGACCGCTATCATTTCATACTTGTCTCTTCATTTAAATTTTTTAATTTTAAAGCCCAGGGTAAGATGGTTTTAGTGCAGAATTCTAACAGATTTTCAAAGAAGAATTACTGCCAATACTACTCAAATCGTTCCACAAAATAGAAATAGAAGGAACTTTGCTTAATTCATCTTACAAGGCCACAGTTACCCTGATACCCAAAGTCCATAAAGACCCAATAGAGAAAGTGAATTACAGACCAACTTCCATTATGAGCATAGATGTAAAAATACTAAAACACTTGCAAACAGAATCCAAGAACACATCAAAAAGATCATTCAACATGATCAAGTAGACTTCATCTCAGACATGCAGGGATGGTTCAACACACATAAGCAGATAAATGTAATGCACTATATAAACAAACTGAAAGACAAAACCACGGGGTCATCTCATTGGATGCTGAAAAAGATTTTGACAAAACCCCTTCATGATAAAAGTCCTGGAGAGATTAGGGATGAAAGGGATATACCTAAACATGATAAAGGCTGCTTACAGCAAGGCCATAGACAACATCAACTTAAACTGAGAGAAACTGAAACAATTCCATTAAAATCAGGAACAAGATACGGCTATCCACTCTCTCCATACCTATTTAATATTTTATTTGAAGTCTTAGCTAAAGCAATAATATAACTGAAGGAGATCAACTGGCTACAAATTGGAAAGGAAGAAGTTATAGTATCTTTAGTTACAGACAATATGATAGTATACATAAATGGCCTTAAAATTCCACCAGAAAACTACTCCCGCTGATAAAAACTTTCCACACGGTAATTGGATAGAATATTAACTCACAAAATCAGTAGCCCACTTACAAACAAATGACAAATGGACTGAGGAAAAATCAGGTAAACAACACCTTTCACAATAGCCTAAAATAATATAAACTACCTTGGGGGTAACTCTAAGCAAACAAGTGGAAGACTTGTATGGTAAAAACTGTAAGACATTGAAGAAAGAAATTGAAGAACATACCAGAAGATGGAAAGATCTTCCATGCTCGTAGATAGGTAGGAGTAACATAATAAAAATGGTCATCCTATCAAAACAATCTACAGATTCAATGCAATTCCCATCAACATTCCAACACAATTCTTCACAGATTTTGAAAGGACTATTCTCAGCTTCATATGGAAAAACAAAACACCCAGGACAGCTGAAACAAACTTGAACAATAAAATAACTTCTGGAGGTGCCACTACCCTTGATTTCAAGTTGTACTATAAAGCTATAGTAATAAAGACCACATGATATTGCCATAAAAACAGACAGGTGATCAATGGAATTTAATTGAAGACCCAGACATTAAGCCACACAACGATGGGCACCTGATTTTTGACAATGAAGCCAGAAATGTACAATGCTCAAAAGAAAGCATCTTCAACAAATTGCACTATTCTAACTGAATAGTGCAAGTGCATCTGTATCTATCACTCTGCACAAATTCAATTCCAAGTTAATCAAAGACCTCAACATAAAGTCAGATATTCTAAGCATGATAGAAGAGAAAATGGGGAGTAGCCACAAATACATTGGCACAGGAGACAACTTCCTGAACAGAACACCAATCATAAGGGCTCTAAGACTGACATAAATGGGACCTCATGAAACTGAAAAGCTTGGATAACGGTTTGTCTATCTTGTTTATTTTCTCGAAGAACCAACTCTTTGTTACATTGATTCTTTGTTTCAACTTTATTGATTTCTGCCCTCAGTTTGACTATTTCCTGGCCTCTACTCCTCCGGGGTGATTTCCTTCCATTTCTTCTATAGCTTTCAGCTGTGATGTCAACTTTCTGGTGTGACTGTTCTCTAGTTTCTTCATGTGAGCACTTAGAGCTTTGAACTTTCCTCTTAGTACTGCTTTCAAAGTGTCCCATAAGTTTGGATATGTTGTGTCTTCATTTTCATTGAATTCTAGGAAGTCTTTAATTCCTTTCTTTATTTCTTCCTTGACCCAGGAATGGTGCAATTATGCTTTGTTCAATTTCCATGAGTTGGTAGGTTTTCTGCAATTTGTGTTGTTGTTGAATTCTAACTTTAAAGCACAGTAGTCTGATAAGACACAGGGTTATACCATTTTTTGTACCTATCGAGGTTTGCTATGTTGCCGATTATGTGGTCAATTTTAGAGAAGGTTCCATGTGGTGCTGAAAAGAAGGTATATCCTTTTGTGTTTGGATGGAATGTTCTGTAGATGTCTGTTAATCCCAATTGGGTCATACCTTCTCTTAGTTCCTTTGCCTCTTTGTTAGTTTCTGTGTGGTGGTCCTGTACAGTGGTGAGAGTGGGGGTGTTGGAGTCTTGAGGTCTTATTGTGATTTGAGTTTTAATAATGTTTCTTTTACGAACATGGGTGCCTTTATATTTGGTGCACAGATGTTTAGAATTGAGACTTCTTCCTGACGGATATTTCCTGTGATGAATATGAAATGACCTTCTTCATCTCATTTGATTGATTTTACTTTGAAGTCTAATTTGTTAGATACTAGGATAGCTGCCCGAGCTTGTTTCTTGGGTCCATTTGATTGGAATATCTTATTCCAACCCTTTAGTCTGAGGTAATGTCTGTCCTTGAAGTTGAGGTGTGTTTCATGTATGCAGCAGAAGGATGGATTCTGTCTTCGTAACCATTCTGTTAGCCTGTGTCTTTTTATAGGAGAGTTAAGACCATGAATATTGAGGGAAATTAAGGACCATTGAGTGCTTATTCTTGCTTGTTTTTGATTTGTTGTTGGTAGTGGTATTGCATGTGGATGTACCCTGCTTTTACTTTTGTGTTTTTGTAGAGTGGGATTATCTATTGTCTATGTTTTTGTGAGTGTAGTTAACTTCCTTAGTTTGGAGTTTTCCTTCCAGTACCTTTTGTAGGGCTGGATTAGTGGCTATATATTGTGTAAATCTGGTTTTGTCAGGGAATATCTTGTTTTCTCCATCTATAGTGATTGAAAGCTTTGCTGGGTATAGTAGTCTGGGATGGCATCCGTGGTCTCTTAGTGTTTGTAAAATATTTATCTAGGACCTTCTGTCTTTGAGATTCCATGGAGAAGTCTGGTGTAATTCTGATAGGTTTGCCTTTCTATGTTACTTGACCTTTTTCCTTCGCTGCTCTTAATATTCTTTCTTTATTCTGTATTTTTGGTGTTGTAATTATTATGTGATGAGGGGAGTTTTTTTTTGTGGTCCACTCTTTTTGGTGTTCAGTAGGCTTCTTGTACTTCCATTCGCATGCCTTTCTTTAGGTTGGGAAAGTTTTCTTCTATGATTTTGTTGAATGTTTTCTGCACCTTTGAGTTGAGTTTCTTCACCTTCTTTTATACCTATTATCCTTAGGTTTGGTCTTTTCACAGTGTCCCATATTTCCTGGATATTTTGTGTTAAGGATTTGTTGGACTTAAGATTTTCTTTGCTTGATGAATCTATTTCCTCTAGTGTATCTTCAGCATCTCAGATTCTGTCTTCCATCCCTTGTATTCTGTTGGTTATGCTTGCATCTGTGGTTCCTGATTGTTTACTCAGTTTTTCTACTTCCAGCATTCCCTCAGTTTGTGTTTTCTTTATTGTGTCTATTTAAGTTTTCAGGTCGTGAACTGTCTGAATTGTTTCCTTCAGCTGTTTGATTGTGTTTTATTGGATTTCCTTAAAAGATTTGTTTATATCTTGCACCTTTAGGTTTGTCTTTTCTTCAGTTTCTCTGAAGGATTTTCTCATTTCCTCTCTTAGGGTCTCTATCATCTGCATGAAATTGTTTTTAAGGTTGCTCTCTTTTGCTTCATCTGTGTTGGGATGTTCAGGTCTTGCTGGCATAAAGTCCCTAGACTCTGGTGGCATCATATTGGTTTTTCTGTTGTTGGATGTGTTCTTATATTGTTGTCTTCCCATCTCTTCTTCCAATGGGTGTAGGTGGTGCCTCTTCCTTTCCTGGTCTCTACAGGTTCAAGATTCTCTTCTGGTGGGTGCAAGAGGGTCTGTTTCTCTGATGGATCTCAAGGTGGGTGCAGGCAGGTCTGAGGCACTTGCTCTCCAGGTGGGTGGGCGTGGGACTTCCACAGAGATGTCAGTAGACTCTGGGTTGCTTGGTCCTCAGGTGCCTAGTCGACCTGCCTACAGACCCCAGGACAGAAGTCCTCAGTGGGGGCAGGAGTAGCCCAGTGATCTCAGCAGACTCAGGGTTGCTTGGTCCTCATGGGCTGAGTTGACCTGCCTCCAATTTATTGTTTTTATGGGATTCCTGATTGTATGAATGTGCCGGTCTCTGGATTTTTTTTCTGTGTAGCCCTGGGTATCCTGGAACTCATTCTATAGACTAGGCTGGCCTAGAAGTCAGAGACCTGCTTACTTCTGCATCCCGAGTGCTGGGACTAAAGTCATGTGCCACCTGCCTAGAATACTGCCTCTGATTCTTGTGCCTTCTCTTGGACTCTTATCCTTCCATTGGCTTGCCTTATCCAACTTTGATGCTATAGTTTTTGTTTTGACTTATATTTTATTTTGTGATGTTTTGCTGTTATATCTTAGAAGCCTGTTCTTTTCTAATGAGAGACAGAAAGAGAGTGGATCTGGATAGGAGGGGAGGTGGAGAAAACCTGGGAGCAGTATAGGGAGGGAAAACTATTTAGGATATATTATATGAGAAAAGAATCTATTTTAAATAGAAGGAAAATCATTTTAATTTAAAATATTATAAAACCATCTATCCTCCCTACAACATCCTTTCCAGTCCCTCCTATTACTTTATTTCCTCTTTCTCTCATTCTTCCCCATCTCTATTAACCACTATTTCTACAATAGTGAGTCATTGGTTTCCCTGAATGAATATGTAATGTTTGTCTTCTTGTTTCTGACTTAGTTTACTCAACGCAACATTTTCCAGTTTCATCCATGTTTCTAAAGATGACAGATTTTCATCTTTTTTAATGAGTGGATAGTATTCCACTGTAGAAACACATCACATTTTCTTTAGTCATTCTTTAGCTGAAGGACATCTGGTTTGAATCACTGTTATAAAAAGTGTCACATTGCACTTAGGTGTGTATGTATCTCCTCTGTATAAAGATTCTATGTCTTTTGGGTATATATACAGTAGTGTAAATCCTGGATCATATAGCAATTCTCTCTTAAAATTTCTGAGAAATCTCTATACTGTTTTTCATAATGGTGGGACTAATTTACCTTATTAGCGGAAGTACACAAAAGTTACTGTTGCCTTGTAAGCATAAAGACCTGTGTTCAAGTGCCAGGACTCATGCAAAAAAAATCACAAAAGCCTAGTGTGGTAGTGTGTGAATGTAATCATAGAGCTGGTTGGAAGACACAGGCAGATCCTTGGGGACTGTCGGCCATCCAGGCTGGAGGTGCTGGTAGAATGCCAACCATATTTTTTTCTCTGATTTCTATGCATATGCAGACATACATGCTTATGCACTACATGTACATCTGAATCCACTAGAACTTTCATGCTTGTAAAACATGTGCACCCAGACACACTTTCTCTTGCCCATGCACAGGAACACACATACACAATGTTACTCTTTTTCTGTATCTGGCAGTGATTATTTATTTGCATTTCCCCAATAATAGAGAAATCAAGGCTTGTCTGTTATTTTTGTTTGCCATGTGTAGATGTTCTTTGAGTCCGGTCTTCTTAGTTTTTAGCCTGTTTTTAAGCTGATTGTTTTCTTGGTGCTCATCTTTTCAAGTTCTTTTTATATTCTGAATTTCAATTCTTTGTCAGCTGTGACAAATGCAAATATTTTCTTGCATTCTGGAATTTGCATGTCGTCCTATTGATTGCTTCTTCTGTTGTGTAGAAATTCCTTAGTTTGAGGTAATCACAGTTGTCTATCATTTATGTTTGTGGCCTGTGTTTGATGGTTCTTATCTAAAGCATTGTTGCTTACACCAGTGTCTTGAAGCATTTCTTTTGGGTCTATTGTAGCCATTTCATTTATTTCTGTTTGCACATCTAACTCCTCTGGACAATATTTTTTTTAACTCTTATAATGAAAAAGAATAGGATCATTGGAAAGAAAATAGCCATTTACTATTATCATTTCCTAATGTTTCTCATCTCATGCCCTAATACTTCTTTTTTAAATACTTCTTTCTACCTTTATGAATTCAACTCCTGCCTCTAGGCTCTTTCATTTTCTGTTTGCTTTATGTTGTATACCAGTTTCCTCTGAGATAAATTGTTCTTCTTGAAGGGAAGTTCCTTAAGATGCAGGGTGTTCTATTAGGAGGTGAAACATATTATCCTGCAGGAAGATCACTAAGCTCTGGAAATAAGCTATTTATTAGCTTCAGGAAGTCTGTGAAATAGACCATATTTGCTAGATTCCTTCATTCTCAAGCATATATAAATAACAAGGACTCAAGAGAGACACTTTCAGACCAGCCAAGCTGCCTTGAAGAGGTAAAGACCAGCTGATTTGCCTGGAAGAAAGACTCTCTAACCTCTTGCACTGTCTACAAATTCTGTAGTGGGCTCCAGGTTTCTAGCTTTCATGAACCGTCACTCATGCATGGTGATAGCACTGTCTTTGAGTCATTTCTGCTGCTGTAAGTAACTCCAATATAAGCTACTGTTTTGCCAAGTTGGACTCACTTACTATCATTCCTTTAATCTGTCCTAATCTCCCTATCGGGGTGAAAAGACAGATATTTGTTCATGTCTCCCCAGGAACACTACCACAAATACCTTGGAATTTCTAAAATCATGCTAGTCACAAATGTGCTATTTTATTGTCGAATACCTTCTTGGTATGGACTACATGATATCCAAAACAGATTGTCTTTTTATTCTTATGGCTTCAGTACCTAGGATGATGTACTTCATATGCTAAGGATTTAATAAACATTTGCTAAGTCACTTTGAAAAGGGCAGGACGGTTGGGCATTGAGATTCAAACATCAGACATTACAGAGAGAAAAGAATTGACTCATTTTTTAGCACCAAAAAAAAAATTCTGTTTACTCATTACTTAGAATCCTCATGAACACTACAAAGTATATGTTTCAACACTCACCATTTTCAGCTTATAGGCAACATGGGATGAAAATCTTAAATGGCTTGTTGAAGGCCTAACAGCCAGTAAAAGGAAAAACAGGATTAGAGATATCGACCTATGCAGTCAAAATATGCACATAGCACATTTAGTGCAACTGCCTTCATTGACTGCACAGCACCACAGGCAAACGGATCTGATTCTCAGAGGGAAATTTCCCTTCATACATTCTCCAGCCAGAGTTACCCTTCAAGACTCAATACTAGTCCTAATATTAATGTTGGACTAAGTAAACATACCTAAGAGAAAGTGGAAGTGCATGAGGAGTGAGAGACAAGCTTCTCTGTAGACAGATAAATAAGACTTTAACATGGATTTCACCAATTCAGAAATAATGAATGAGCTCATGGGGAGAAATGTGAAGATAGACTTCATTGGTCTTTAATTCGTGCACTTCCAGAAGGAATTATACAAAGCTGAGACTTTAGTGCTGCAGAGAATCACACTGAACCATTTCTTCATACTTTACCTTAAAATAGGATAATATTAAATCCTCACCTTTATCAACATTCACCTAACCTGTGAAGAACATATAGAATTATCCTTCAAGGGGAAGATAAAATGAAAATCTTGACTCACATGGTGAAATGTTGAATCCTTTGTTTCTTTCCTTTTTTTTTTTAAACAGTGTGTGTCATTTGCCACAAGATGGCAGTTAAGCAACTGGCATTTCAGTATGGCAAAGGTGTGCAGAAATCCCATCTTTAATGAGCTGGAAATTGAAATTCAAAACGTACTTCAAATAATATAGAAATTTATAAAATTCATGGCACATGTCCTTGCTACCAAATACATGCATTGCCAAGATTTTTGTGTGTTTATAGCGCTTTAGCAATATTGGAAGGATGGTATTGATTATGAGCCAAAAAAGGTCCCCAGTAATGTTTATTTAAAGTACAGTTAAACAATTAAACTACAAGTTATATAAAATATGTCAGTATCTTGAAGAAAAATGAAAATGCATGGTTTAGATGCGGGAGGCATGCTATATTATAGCTATTTAATCATCCTAGCAATGATGTTCAATCTGATTGTCAAGTAAGTGCTTCAGGAAACTGCATCAATCATTAAGAGAGCCAAGTTATCAGAGGAAAGCCTTTTTTGAAATATCAGGCACAAAATCTTTACATTTTAGGTTCAGGTTACTATGAACCTTTCTGTCCTGAATTCCTATTAGGTCTAGTGACCAAACGACTGATTTGGGGATTTAATCGTACCTGGACCTATAGTGTAATTTTTTGTCATTTGTTTTAAAAATTAGAGCATATGATTTAAAAACCATATTTTCATGCTTCCTTTCTTCCTTCTGTCTCCTCTTTTTCTTCTCTTCCTACTTGTCCTCCTCCATCTTCATCTACCCCAGCCCTTCTTCCCCTATCTGCTGATGATACAGCTTTTATAGCACAGTGTTGTTACAGCATGTGTATAATAACATGGATAATAAATGACAGCAGTTAAGAGTGGATGCAGTAACCACTCATTGTTGACTTATATCACGTCTCTTACTTGGTAAAGATTTTGAAAACTTCTTTGAGCCCTAATTTCCTGAAATATGATGATTAATACTTAGTGTAAGGAAACACTTGAAACTGTCTAGTGTGAGTTAAGAGTCTTTATTACTTGGTTTATCAATGACTCATGAGTTAGAAGAACCCCTAATACCAGGGACCTAGGGTGATTCCTGCACCATCTTCTGGGCTTCCTCTTGGCAGAATGAGTTCACCAAGTATCGAGAAGTCAACTCTGTTAGTAAGCCTTGTGGCCACAATTATAATGAATGTTAGTTCCTTAATGTAAGAAAAAGTTTAGTTGTAAGTACCTGAAAAATCCTACAGCCTGTTCTACAAGGGAAAGTTTCTATTGTCATGCTTTTTTTCATACTGGGATTTATAAATTTGGTGTCCTATCATGTCTTATTATCGAGAACCTGACTGTCTAAGGTCTAAGGTTGAGGTGCGATGTAATATAGTCAGTTCTGCTGGGCATTTGTTGCTCTGTTATGTCTTACTCTACACATTTAATGGGAAATGGGAGCGGATGTGGTGCTGAAGTCGTTAAGAGCGTCCATCTCATGGTATGTCAAATCAGTATGTTGTTTATTTCAAACATAATCGCTTGAGGAAATGCGAGTTCAGGAAAAACTATTTGGAAATTTGTGATTTCTGACATGCAGAAAGCCATAAAGATTCTCTTGGGAGGGATGTCCTTCACATACCAAGGCCAGAAGGCTCACCAGATACTAGTAATTGGGCCTGCAATAAACCTGAGTAAACAAGCTCTGAAATAACTCTTATCTACCAGAGGCTTTTGCTTCCCTCCCCATATAATATCTCTTAGTAACATCCCGAGAATTACCACCCTAGTCCACATATTCATTGTCCCTATAGTCCCTCACAAATACATTTCTTACCTAAAAATTCTCAGCGTTTTATGTTTAATGGTTTTTACTTTCAATAAATGTCCCTGTGTTCATGAACATTTAATGTTTTCTCCTTTTCCCATGTTAACCAACTCATTTGTAAGTTGGGTTTCTAGATCTAGGCAAAAAAACCTACATACAAGGAGGGGATTACCCCCTTACGTGGCTTTGTAAATGATTAACATTTATGAAATTCATTGTGTATTAAGCTGTGAGGAAGATACTTTTACTTCTGACTTACTGCAGTCAATAGTCACCTACCCTCATTGCTTTGGAGTTGTGGAGACACAGTATACCATGGAGGGAGTGTATGGCAAGTGAACACCAGGAGCCTCTTTACATTATGGTGGCTGAAAAAAAAGGAGACCCAAGAAAGGGCTGGGCTGCAGTGCCTTCTTCAAGGACACTTCCCCAGTTACCTAATTTTCTCCTACTAGGTCCCATATCTTAAAAGTTCTACCAGCTCTCAGTAACAATAAAAATGGTGACCAGGGTTTTAATGCATCAGCCTTCTGAGGACATTACACATCCAAACTATAGCAATACCTTATATATTAACATAGCAAAGATCAGCAGATCCACCCTCTTCTAGTAAAGGATGCCGACAATTCTGGTTTTACTTAATAACATTGTACACATTAAGGAAATGCTTCTTGGAGGTTAACTTTGCCAGTTTGTGATAAATTTGTCCTCATCACTACCACTACAAATATAGAAACAGTAATAAGATTTGTCTATCTGTTCTCAGGTGTCTATCTCTTTTTGATTTTTTTTTATTTCCGGAGCTATTTTACTGCCTTCTTAGCTACACCAGTTTTCTTTCTGGAGTTCTTGTCTTACTGTTTCTAGCTGGTATACACATTACATGTGGGTTATCTTTAACCTTTTCAATTACTCTCCTCCATTCCTGTGGTCCTATTTGTAAGAAAGTAGATAAATCACCACCAACAACCAACACATTAGTCCATGCATAAGAAGTTGCTACTCCTTTTTTACTATTCCCTTTGAATTTCCCTGTTTATACCGAAGTAATTAGATATGCAACTCTCAGTATTCCAAGACAAAGCAAAAAAATATGCCTCCAAATCTTGGATAGCAACTCACTCACATGAGTGTCCATTATTCATCTGAAATTCATATTTAATTAGGAATCTTGTTTTTTATATGACTCTAAAATTTGAAATTCATTATAATGTGATGGGGGAGGTCCTTCTGTGTATGTTTGTCTTATTGGTTGATAAATAAAGCACTGTTGGCCAATAGGGAATCAAGTTAGGTAGGACTAGGAGAGAAGGAGGATTCTGGGAAATGCAGGAAAGGGAGAGAGTCGCCATGTGATCCCAGGAAGAGTGGATGCATAAGGCCAGCATCCTTGGTAAGATAAGTCCTCATAAAAATATATAGATTAGTAGTTATGGTTGATAATTAAGACTGAGCTAGCAAATAAAAAATCTTAGTCATTGACCAGCAGCACTGTACTAATGTTAAGACTCTGTGGTATGTGGGTCCCTAAGTGGCAGCAGAACCCAGGCAGCTAGCGGAAAGAGTTATCATTGCAATACTGTGTTTTTCTGGTCTTCTTTTTATGACTTCCTGCCATTGGAATCTCCTCCCTTAAATTTGACATCCTTAGTGAGTAATACATAGATAATGTTGAAAGGAAAGAAATATTTTCTATGTTACAGCCCCATTCTCAGTGTCAGGATGAGGCCAGAATATCTGAAATATGAAAGAATAACCCCAAGAGAATTTCTTCTTCATTTGCTTTTGCCCATGAAATTCCAACTCTCGTAAATAATTTCAGTTAAATTAATGAAAATTCATATTTATATTAATCTAAGTGCTTCTAAAATGGCCTTTAACTAAATCATTATGGCTGCTGCTAGAATTATTTCTAAAACAGAAAATAGAAAGTAACTTTAGAAACAGAAGTTTCCTTTTTGCCTTCAAAATTGTAATTATACATGAAGAACTCAACCAATAATTATGAAACCAATCTATACTTCCATTGTTGTAAAATATCTTAAGTAGACATTACCTTCATTAGATGACCTGCTGAGGACCTAGAGATGGGGTTCACTGTGGAACTACACTGAGCTTTGCTCAAGACAAGATTTTAGCTGATCTGTACAGCATTTTGCAGTCATGCAACTCTAAAGAAGACCAGAAGTCCAGCTCAAAACTACTAACGTCATAGTCACTTTTCAAGGTAGAATAAGAAAAGTCACCTATACAACATGGAAGTTGTAATTATAATGTCATATACTTCAGATATTTATAGAGGCATGCCCCCATACTTACCAATTTGATAAAACTTCAAAGAAAAAGTGCTTATTTCAAAGGAAATGATTTTGTCTACAGTGCACTTAGAATTTTTTTCCTGTCCCAAGTAGGATATCCCCAGAGGATATAAGTAACCACAGTGCAAAGAATTGAGAGACAATTTCCATAATACTAGTGCCCACTCACCCATGGAAGAAGGATAAACCAAATACTGATCATACACCTAATTTCTGTGCAATACTCTACTGGGCATAAGAATGATGTGTGGGATTGCTATTTTAGTAGTTCACATGTATATTGGAGTCATACATCATATGATATCATGTTAAAATGCACAGTGCAGACAGAATAGACACAAATGAATCATAATTTTCAATGACATTTGTGAACATACGGTGTTTGTGATATGTATTACAGTTATTTAATAATATTTTATGTGATTATGAGTATTGAACATAAAATGTAATCTTGTTTATACTACTGCCTCTGATACTTGTAATTATTTATGTTTCTTGGAGAGAGAGAGAGAGAGAAGGAATGAATCATGCAGTTGAATATTGCATACAATGTTTTTTCACATTGCAACTTCTAAGTTTTAAAAATCAATTTATTAATTATTTCCCATCTCAATCAAAGTTTCCCCTCCCTCCCTCCTCTCCCAGTCCCTTCCCTAAGCTGTCCCTCTATCTTTTCCTACTCTGTTCTCTTCAGAAAAGGACAAATCTCTCATGGATGTCAACCAAACAAGGTATAACAAGTTGCAGTGAGACTAAGCACTTTTTTCCTATTAAGTCTGAATGAGGCAACCCAGTAGGAAAAAAGGTCCAGAAAGCAGGCACTAGAGTTAGAGATAGACCCTGATCCCACTGTTAGGAGACCCACAAGAAAACCAAGTTACATAACTGTAACATCTGCACACAGTGGCTTTATATCCACTGTGCAGGTAGAATTTCTGGATCCTCTGTTAGGTATTGCAGGAAAATTGAGTATTCAAGGCATTAGGAAAGAAGAAACAGAGTAAGGGAACAAAACCAGTGGGTCTAGATATCTTCCACCTATATCATTGTGAAATGTTCCTTTCCCCAGGGATTGTACTTGCATATTTTAATTTTTCTTCCTTGGATCCATGCTTTCCAGGTTAAGTTAGTAAAAAGCCTCCAATTATTTCTCAGTCTTTTTGAGAAAACACTCACTCGTGGTATGAACACAGCATGAAGAGTAAAAGACAATAAATAAATAAACAAACAAACAAACAAATAAATAAATGGTGCTAGACTCAAACTTGAGCATATTGTGGTTTGTATATGAAGTCACTATTTCCATATTCTCTCTCTCTCTCTCTCTCTCTCTCTCTCTCTCTCTCTCTCTCTCTCTGTGTGTGTGTGTGTGTGTGTGCATGTGTGCATGTGTGTGTGTGTGTGTGTGTGTGTGTGTGTGTGTGTGTGTGCATGTAACTATCACATGTGCATATCTGAGTGTGTGTAGGTGGTGGGAGAAGAAAGTGAAGACCTATATCAGAAATACATTTTCTTCTTTATTTTTCCAGAAAGAGTTGGGAGCACAACTTCATGGGGTCTAGAAAGAACAGAAGCACCTTGCATTTCTGTTTGTAGTGTTTTCACAGGGGACTGTAACTGATTCTTGTAATTACAGTAAATTCGAGGAGAGACCTATCTTTCTGCATAATAGATTAAGGCTTGAGGAATAAAAATCTTACTCCAAACCACACATCTAGTAGAATATGGCTCCTCAGTGTCTTGCTTTTTGCATGGAATTCAACAGTGGAACACATTGTCATCCATCTACCACTGCTGTTTTGTTCTACCTCCTAGTCCTTTCAGTCTTAACTGAGCACACCTGTAATTCTTAGTGCAGGCAAGCATCCAAGCCTCGGGGAATGGTGAACAATGGAGTCCCTGTGTACTCAGAGGTCTTTTTGTTTCTGGTATTAGTGAGACACCTTTCTAGATTTGTCCTGGATACAAGTAAAGTATGTGCTTGAGACAAGGAATCTGTCCACCTTTTCCTTTCCTTGTCTGATTGTAGCAGGCGGTAGTAGTAGAGACTTCTTCAACTTCTTAAAACACCTTTCTTCTGCCAACTTCTTGATCACAGACATTGGGATTTTCTTCACTTCAGTCTGGTTTTGTAGTGCTGCTCACACAAAAGAAGTTGTGGCAGGTGCTCACAGATTTGAATGCAGAAGGTGTCTTCCTCTCAGTCTTGAGTGGAAGGCTCCCAGGAAGTCCCTGATTGGGATTTCATTGAGCTTATTTGTTTATTGACTAGCATATCAGATACTTGTCATTACGGCATTTTCAAACAGAATTTGTTTTGTTGTTTTTCTCCCTCCCTCTTTCTTCTCCCACTCCTTGCCTGCACCTTCCTACTCTCTGTTCCCTCCTTTTTGCTTTATGTTGCTTTGTCCTTTTGCCCTCCTCTACATCCCCAACACTTCTTGCTCTCTTCCTGGGAGCTCCTATGAATTTTCGTAACCTATATCAACTTTCACTTCTCCACATTATTTACATAATACAAACACTAGCAGTTAGGATCCACATGTGATTTATACAACTTCCATTATTCCCTCCCTAACAGCTCATAAAGTGGTCAAGGGAACCTTGTTTTGCTTGAAAATTTCCCTTGGATTCAGAGCATCTGGTACAACTAAAATTCTGAAGCCAGTTCTGTTCTTTTCATACTTACCTTTTGAAAATCTGATTAAAAAAGATTCAAAGACTCAACTTTGATATCTATGAGAAACTCTGTTTTCTTCTATCTACTATATTTTAGTGTACTTCATATGTATACTTAGTTTAATCTTTTTATTAAATTTTTATTTAAATTAAAAACAATCTTATTTTACACACCGATCCCAGTTCCCTCTCCCTCCCAACCTTCCACTCCCCCCACCATCTCCTCATCCCACCCCCATCCATTCCTCAGAGAGGGTGGGATGTCACATCATTTGGTGCAGGACTGAGGCCCCCTTGTTTAATCTTAATACCTTTTTGTATCTGGTTTTGTTTCAAGATAGTGATAGTGACAGTGATTTTGCAGTACCCAGGAAGAGTGTGGCTGGGAAGTCCACAGAGACAGCTGACCCAAGCTAGTGGGAACTCATGAACTCTGAACTGACAGCTGGGGAGCCTCATGGAACTGAACTAGGCCCTTTAAATGTGGGTGACAGTTCTGTGGCTTGGGCAGTGTGTATGTAGCCTCTGGCAGTGGGACCGGGGTCTATCACTGGTTGCATGAACTGGCTTTTTGGAGCCTACTCCCTATGGTAGGATGCCTTGCTCAACCTTGATTCAGGGGGGAGGAGCTTGGTCCTGCCTCAACTTTATGTGGCAGGATTTGTTGACTCCCCATGGGAGGCCTTACCCTTTCTGAGGAGTGGATCGGGGTTAGGGTGAGGGGAGGAGGTGGGAGGAAGCTTAAAGAGGAGAGGGAGGGGGAATTGTGGTTGGTATGTAAAATGAATAGAAAAAAAAACAAGGAAGTATATGTGTCACCCAAAGTAGCAAGAGCATATGCCTGAATCCTATCTATATTCCTCTCTATACAAGTGTGTGAGTATACATGTGCTCATGCGTACACCCTCCACCCCCCCCACTGACCTGTATTTGCTTTCCCTGGTAATAAACTACATTTCAATAATACATCTCATTTTCTCTATCCATACTAGAAAATCCATCCCATCTTAAATATCTGTAGAAAAACTTAAGATACAGCTGTTTCCAATTCTCATGACACTAACCAACCTAGTGGGTTTTAATCCAGGATTCCAGCTCCATGTCTCTTTATGTTGAGATAGAACTGTCCAAGTGCAGTATATCAAATAACAAGAAGAGATGAATGTGTATGTACAAATTCTATGTTCATCTAGAATATCAGCTTCCCAAGGAGTTTGGGACCCTGTTCCCACTGAACACAGAGGGACCAGTCTGGGTCATGCTAAAATTTTGAATAAGATTGCAATAAAAACCACACAGTGAGAGTATTTTGGGGTTAGGAGTCACTTTTTAGGAAACTGAGACCTGAAGTTGAGTGGAAAGAGCGAAGGCTTATGTCCTAGCATTGTGTATGTGTGTGTAAGTGTGTGTGTGTGTGAGAGAGAGAGGAGAGAGAGAGAGAGAGAGAGAGAGAGAGAGACAGAGAGACAGAGAGAGACAGAGAGAGACAGAGACAGAGACACAGAGAGAGACAGAGACAGAGAGAGACACAGAGAGAGAAAGTGAGCGAGCCATGGCAATCATTTACTACAATACACTTTTTTGGTCAGAACAGCATGTCAATATTGGCAGCATACTCTCTTTTGCTTTGAAATGTCAGGGAAAATAATCACAGAACAACTAAATACCTGCAAGTGCATTTGTGACTTGTTGCATAAGAACTATATGCAAGCACAGGGAATAAAGGAGACAATACTTCATTTCATTCATTCTCCATAGTCCCAAGTCCTAGTGGGCAATGGTATGGAAATGGATTGGTTGGATTGATGTGCAGTTCTTGGAGATATAGTATGACCTTTCTAATTTAGGAGCAAATCAATATCTGTGAAAGAAAATTGTAGACTCAAGTTTTCTTTTTTTTCTACAAATTAAAAAATGTGCTATTTCCAAAGAGTTGTTAAATAAATACAGCTACCTGCTGGACAACGAAGCAAAATCTGGATGAATTGCTAGGTTTCTGGTGAACTTGTTCCATGACAGAGCTGACAGAGTATATTCATAATTGAATGGGAAGAAGGAGGTACTGAGATGTGTTTGCACATATAACACTAGAGCAATTGTTTTAAAGGGACAAGTATAGTCAGTACTTTCTTTTGTTTTGGTTTTGTGAGACAGGGTCTCATTGTGAAGCCTTGGCTGTTTGGAACTCACTAGATAAGCCAGTCTGGCCTTGCTCTTGTCTATGCCTCCTGAGTGCTGGGATTACAGGTGTATGCCACTATGCTAGGTGGTGCCATCTTAATAACACTGATGTTTGATTTCAATACGAGGCATACTTCATTGAATCATATTTAAGAAACATGAAGGCACTACTTTCATTACAGCAGGCTTATTTTCGTTTGTGACTTATTAAAGTAGATATTTTTCAGAATGTTTCTGGTTGACTTTGAGTAGGAAAGAGCTCTGTGTAAAAAATAAAACACAAACCATGCTCATTTTAAACATAAGTAAAAGTAAGATTGTGTTTGAATCATGATGAAGAAAGTTTCATTCTGTTCCCCTTGTCCTTGGCACTCAGGTTTGGGCAGAGAGCCTTGTCCATTCTAGCTAAGTGTTTGACTACCACTGAGTTGCATCTCCAGTACATTTTCTTCTTTCTTGAAAAAAATTAATAACGTCTTACTAAGTTTCCCAGGGTGTCCTTGAACTCACTTTGTGCCCATGCATATATTAAGCTTTTGTTTTGTTCTGCTTCAGCCTCCAGAGAGGCTGGGGCTGCAGGTTTGTACCACCAGACCTGGCTTTCATTTTCTTTTAAGTGCATCTTTTGTGCTCAAATTTCAGTGTGCTATAACTGAAGTTTGTCTAAATAAATCCATATACATACAGTTATCAAGACAAAGAAAGCAATACTTTGTCAATAAACGTAGTCGTTGGCAGCATGGGATTTGAAATATGACAGGTCATAGCTCACTTTTCACCTCTGCTATTTATTAATTATATGGCATAGGGCAAATTGCCTAGACTCAATCATAAAGTGAAGATAATAGGACCTACTGTGAAGATTGCTGGAGATTATGATAATGTTGGTAAAGTGTTTAGCATAGTGCAGGGAACAGAAAGACATCTAGTTAATGTTACCTACTATTTATATTAATGTTCTTTGCATAGTACTTTAATGCTTTTTAAGTTCTTTCAAATGCCACTTTATTCAAATGTGCTAATTTTACTGAAAAAAAATCAGACTAAAAGGAGGGATGGCACTTTACCTAATGGAATTATTGCTAGTGTAGAAAGCACTCCCACTCAGATGCCTGGCCTTTTTATTCCCAATTTTGTACAATGAGTTCTTGGCCTTTCTGTTCAGTAGTTCTTAAGCTGAAATACACCATTTCCAAATGACAACCATTGAGCTTACTTGTCTTTTTCTAAGGTATAGTATACAAGCTACCCTTGAGGTGTTTTGATTTTTCTGAAGAAAATAAATATCAGTTAGAATGAAGATGCTCTAGACACCTATGAAAGCAGTGCTCATATTGAGCATGATAACTAGAAATTTAGGGGTTCATTGGGAAGAAGAAGGCACACGGATCATTTTCAATTATATCTATAGCAAGATACATTAACTCTGTTCTAACAAGCCATGCAAAAATATCCTCTGATGACATTAAGTAAAAGAAATTCTAGGACTAGAAATATAGCTCAGTGGTAGAATGTTTACCTACCCTGCACAGGCCCCTGGTTCAACTACCAACACTGCAACAACAAACACTGGACAAACAAATGAAAACTCCAAACAAATAATATTTTTGATACACATTTATTTTATTTTATTGCTACTCATATTTACATACCCATCCCCCATTCCTTTGCCCTCCCATCCTCCCATGTTCCCCACCAACCCCCCATCCCATCCCCCAACTCCTCCCCAGGGATAGTGAGGCCCTCCACCAGGGACCTTCAAAGTCTGTTATATCGTATGGGGGAGGGCCTAGGCCCTCCTTGCTGTGTCTGGGCTACAATAGTATCCCTCCATAGGGAATGGGCTACCAAAGTCCATTTGTGCTCTAGGGTTAAAGACGGGCTCCACTGTTAGAGGTCCCATAGACTGTCTTGACCTCCTAGCTGGTACTCAAATTCAGAGGGCTTGGTTTGGTCCACTGCTGGAGCCCCAGCTTTATGACTAGTGTCTTCATGCTCTCAGTAGGTTCATTAAACTGTTTCTTTGGTTTTCTCCAGCACCATCTTGGCTCCTTTGCTTATTCCTCCGCCCTCTCCACAATTGGATTCCAGGAGTATGGCTCAGTGCTTAGCTGTGGGTGTCTGTTTCTGCTTTGAACAGCTACTGGATGAAGGGTCTAAGAATGGTAACCAAGGTAGACATCAATCTCGTTATAGGGGAAGGGCATCAAAGACACCCTTTCCATCACTGCCTAGTCTCTTAGTTGGGGTCATCCCTATGGATCCCCTAAACAAAAATCTAAATAAGTGAAACAAGCCTTTTAAAAGGCAGTTGCCATCTTTCTGTTTCTGATCATTTTGGAGTTAAAGTTTTATGTGTTTACTCCTTCTCACAATATGTCATCAAGAATTCATTCTAGTGTACCATACTTAAAGATCTGACTTTCAGAGAGGACTTGTGTTAGACTGATGGTTCTCTAAGCAGCACCTCAAGAACTTATTAAAGCAGAGAATTTCTAATTGATTGTGCATTACCAATAACTTCCCATACTATGCTGTGTTGCTGGCTCAAGGACTACAATCGAAGAATCACTTAATTTAACTAAAGTCTGCAATTTTTATACAGAAATGATTAAAACTCATTATTTAGTAACCTATAATATATGTGTGTGAGTGTGAGTGTGTGTGTGTGTGTTTCAAGCCACATTAGGTTAGTCCTAGAAGAGTTTCAATTCTGTGACTTCATTTTTTGTGCAGATTTTTTTACTTGAATTAGAAACAAGATTGTTTTACTGACAATCTCAGTTCCCTCTCCCTCCCCTCCTCCTCTACCACCCCCCCAATAAGACCCTACTTATCACATACCATTTCTGCTCCCCCTGGATGGTGAGGCCTTCCATAGGGTGTCATCAGAGTCTATTGTATCCTTTAGGAGAGGGCCTAGGCCCACCCCCATGTGTCTTGGCTCAGGGAGTATTCCTCTACATGGAATGGGCTCCCAAAGTCCACACCTATGTTAGGGTTAAGTACTACAGAAGGTCCCATAGATTTTCGAGGTTTCCTCACTGAAACTCATGTTCCTGGGATCTGGATCAGTCCCATGCTGGTATCCCAGCTATCAGTCTGGGGAGCAAGAGTTCCCCGATGTTCAGGTCAGCTGTTTCTGTGAGTTTCACCAGCCTGGTCTGGGCCCCTTTGCTCTTCACTTGTCCTTCTCTGCATCTGGATTCCAGTTCAGTTCAGTGATTAGTTGTGGGTGTCTGCTTCTACTTCCACCAGCTGCTGGATGAGGGCTATCGGGAGGCATATAAGTGAGTCATCAATCTCATTATCGGGGGAGGGCATTTAAGGTAGCCTCTCTCCTCTGTTGCTTAGATGGTTAGCTGGTGCTTTGACTAAATTTTTATCTGAACCACTTTGTAACATTAACCCTTTCCGACAGTCACCTGAGTTCCACTACCACGTTAGGGACCCTAAATAACACACAGTCTTATATTAGTTACAATGCTGCTGGCCAATGACTAGAATTTCTTATTTGCTAGCTCTGTCTTAAGTATCAACCATAACCATTAATGTATATATTTTATATTATCTTATCAAGGACACCAGTGGCATGTGTTCTCCCTTTCCGAGATCACATGGCAACTCCTCCCTCTACTACATTTCCCAGAATCCTCCTCGATTCATAGCCCTTCCTATATTGCTTCCCCATTGGCCAACAGTGCTTTATTTATCAACCGATAAGACAAACATATACACAGAAAGACCTCCCCCATCACCACTTGGCTAGACACTCAAACATATCTACACCTTCATCTATGCATGTTAGGGAATTTAAGAAAAATATCCTTTGAATTCTTCTCTTCCTACATGCCTCAATCAACACCCCAGTAAATATTCCTAGGGAACTTAACTATGCCAGGAGAAGATGCTTTAAGATATTCAGGCTATATATTCCTGATTTACAGAATCCTCTGTTCAAATATATATGACTCCATAGGATGCTGTCAAAGCGCAGTCAGCAAATGAGTGATCAGTTAGTAACAGTAATCTGATTAGCTGGAGGACAGGAGGGTGTTCACTTATACACCAATGAATTTTGACTTGTGGGTTATGACTAGCATCCCACAAGATAATTTGTTGGTAGATGCCATGAAAACTAATAAAAGGTTAATTTGAAATAGTACTAAACTTATTTTGAAATTTTTTATATACTCATTCCACCTAATAGATAACCAAAAAATAAAACCACTAACAGTATCATGTGAAAAAGGAGTCCTAGTATTTTAAAAGTTGAAAAGGTCACCAATTTATACCTAGCATTTTTAGATTATAGATTTTAAAAAAAGGATACCTAAAGTCTAATGGCCCAAGAATTCAGGCCTTTTGAAGGCTTCTTGACTTTGAGCATATGTATCTATCGATTGATACATAAATATTGACCTGTGTTTTAAGTATCTGGAATATGCCTAGCACCGAACTAAGAAGAGGTGGAAAGACTCGTAAATATTTGGAGAAATGGTACCTGTGTGTAAGGAAGTCACCGTTCTAGCTTTCGAGCAAGACTATACTTGTATGATGGCAGTTTAGTTTAGGAATTTAGGTATAGGAAGGATAATGAAAACTGATATACTCAGGGAAGACACTGCAGACAAACATCTTGAATGATCTTGAATACCACATAGAATGGAGAAAATAAAATGTGGGTAGTAATAGAATCACAAAAAATGAGTGGATCAAAGAAATAAAGTTCAAATCTTTGTGACTCACTAATGAAAACTTAACATGCAGGCACACATATTAATATTTTTACATAATATTGATGGGTCTTTTATACCTAACATACAATTTCTTCACAATTTTAAACTGTCTTTATCACCAAGATGAAACCGTTCAAATAATTCACTGAAACTAATCTTCTCAAGTTTCTTACTTCTCATACATTAATCATGGCACACTCTGTATAATAGTATCTATATTTACTAAATCTTTATAATATCTTCCCTGTACACTTCTTGGATGGGCCATTTGTGGAAAGCCAACACTCTTTCCTTTAATGATAATATTTACTGAGCCCTTGTAATGTGTTAAACACTTTTATAGACATCTAACATTCATCATCTCTCAAATACTCACATCTTGTTCCACAGGATGCTGAGGTCCATTAAATCAAAACAAAGTTGATTTTGTCCACTGATATGTATCTTTTAGCACCTCCTGAGTCTTTGGTAAATATTTGTTGGGTAGATGATAAGTAATTGTTGGATGGATGATAGTTTCCTTTTTTTATGAAGAAATTGAAGCTCTGAGAGATTAGCTTGAGGGGAGTTCTAGATTTTCTCATGTAATCTACCATTGAACAGTGTAGTGCCTATCAGTTCCTAACTATGGGACCTTGAAAAGTTGGACTCAATCTTTGTTCTCTAGTTTCTTCATCAGCAAAATGTGCTAATGATATAGTTATTAATCAGTAATAATATGATAATGTATTCCTTAATCAATTGTTATAGTAACTAGACTAGTTATCATATATGAAATACTTAGGAAACATTATAGCACATATCAAGTGCAGTGACAGAGTCTACTAAATAAAATGATTAAGTTGGCATAGTGGCACACATCCATAAACCCAGAATTTGGGAGTTACATTCAGGAGTATCAGGAGTTTAAAACCAGCTTTTGTTAAAGTGTGTCTGGGTGGCATGAGATCCTACAGCAAGTAAATAAATCAAGAATATAAAAAACTCAGGTTAAATGGACAAACACATTCAATGGTTTTAAATTCTGCTTCAAATATTTGAGAAACATCTTGAAGGTCACAATCACCACTGAAGGCTGAGCAGTGAACAAAGAAGTGAATTGTAGCAGATGTTGTGAATGGATTTGTAGAAGTCAGATTATGGAGCTTCTATAGGTCATCAGGAAGCTATTGATGTTTATTGTCATCAAAATGAGACTTTAATATTTGGTGGCTGATAGCTTGAATTGGTTTGTTAATTTTATATTTTTGGATATTTTGTGTAAGTATTAGCATTAGATTTAGAAAATTTGAACATCACAAATATTCCATTTTTAGTCCTCCCCAACAAGGAAAACTATATACAAACTTTAACTTTTCTTTAGTAAAACAATTTTTGGAGGGTGACATAACCATTTCCCCCTGAATGGTTGTAATCATGTTTCTGGTATTTCTTTAATTTTCTTACTGTCTTCTCTGACACTTGTTTGTTTTTTCCCACAGAACAGCACAAGTGAAAAGCTTACATATCTTAACTGGAATTTCTTCTCCTAGGCAGTGCCAGCTGCTGTGCTGTCTTTTCTCTAGGGATCTGGAAACTGTCCATTAAGAAAAATGCACATTATCCCCTCCAATAAGGAGATCCTGACAGGAGAAACTTCAGCATTTTTATTTGAAAGTTGTGGCATTCTGAATCTCTTTAGTAACGTTGCATTTCTGGAGTTTAACAATAGATCAATGGGGGCACAAAATGACAACTTCCCTATGGTTCCATGTATATGAAATACCTGAGTCCTCAAATTCAAAGAGACAAAATGTACAATGGTAGTGAGAAAATAAGAAGTTGTTGAACAGCTGTAGCATTTCTGTCTTGCAAGATAAGAAGTCCTGGAGATAATGGTCAGTTACAGAACAATGCGAGTGTATCTAATAACACTGACTTGCTGATGTAAAAATTTGAGATGGTAGATTCTATGAGTTTCTTGCAATTCAGAACAAATTCATGGAATGTAATAACAAAAGTAAGGAAAATGGATTAGCAATATAATCTTGCTACATAATAAAGTTGGAATGTGCATAAGACCATGTAGTTTGGTCAGTTCTTCTATACATTCAGTAGGCATTTGCTTTCTGTTATGTATATGATAGGTTAAGTACCATAATGAAAGGAATAAGGTGAGGTATTTTTTCTTAGAGCTTCATAAGGGACAAAAAGTCTTGTAAACAGTCACAACAAAGCAGAATGTTGTTAAAATCATGTTAGAGTTATGACCAAAGAAATTTGGGACCCTAGTACATCAGGCAAGCTGTAAGGAAACTAAACTGGGATTTTTTTTATTCTTCAATTACTACTCATATTTACATATCCATCCCCCGATTCCCTCGCCCTCCCATCCTCCGATGTTCCTCTCAACCCCCCACCAACCCACTCCCGACTCCTCCCCAGGGATAGTGCCCCCCCCACCAGGGACTTTCAAAGATTGTCAAATCGTTTGGGGGAGGGCCTGGGCCCTCCTTTCTGTATCTGGACTACAATAGTATCCCTCCATCGGGAATGGGCTCCCAAAGTCCATTGTGCTCTAAGGATAAAGACTGGCTCCACTGTTAGAGGTCCCATAGACTGTCTTGGCCTCCAAGCTGGCACCCACATTCAGAGGGCTTGGTTTGGTCCAATGCTGTTTCCCCAGCTTTATGACAAGGGATTCCATGCTATCCGTAGGTCAGGTCCACTGTTTCTGCAGGTCTCTCAAGCCCCGTCTTGGCTCTTTTGCTCATCCCTCCTCCCTCTCCACAACTGAATTCCAGTAGTGTGGTTGAGTGCGTAGCTGTGGGTGTCTGTTTCTGCTTCGAACAGCAACAGGATGAAGGCTCTCCTTCCTCTCCCTGCCCCTGGGCTCCCACTTTGGTCAGGGGTTCTTGTCCCCATCCCCTTCATCGAGTGGCTATGCAATCTTCTTTTGGGGTCCTCCTTGCTAAACTGGGATTTAAAGGTTAAGTTTTCATGCTGGGCTAGGGGAAGAAGAGCATCTCTACCATAGGATGCTAGAAATTGAGTAATATTAAGGAAAACTCTTATGCAGAAGCTATAATCATAGATAGGATTGTGGTGATATCTTGCTTGTACAGATAAAGCGTGTCTGAAGATTAGAGGGTAAAGCTTGCCACTAGCTAACAGATAGACAGGCAGTGAGATGGGTGGGTAGAGAAAGGAATATAGGCAGGAGGAAACAGGAACTTGCTCTCTTTTCATCTGGGAAGTTGTTGAGGTAAGGTGTGGCTGTGGTTTGCTCCTTCATATCTCAGATATTTCAGCTTTTACCCCTATATCTGGCTGCGGGCTTTTATTACTAAGACCTATTAGAACTCGCATTAGACAGGATAGATGATCTTGAGAAAGATTTATGACTTAGAAATTACAGCTCATCGTATAGCTTTGCTTAATTCTTTCATACCGGCATTGGAACCCAGGGATCTAAGGTCTAGGTCACTGTTTCAAAATCATGAGTATTTAACAGCCTGGATTAACTTGAGGAAAGCTGGGGTGCAGTGATTTACAAGTCATTCAATCTTCAGGATCTTAAATGTTGAGGTAATATGTAAAGGTTATTACCAGAAGAAGGCTGGCACCTAGGCTGAAAACCTCTGCCACACTAGGTTGAAAAGTCAAAGGTTTAGTTTTTAGATCTTTTGCAGCTAAGGTTGTAGCATACTGTCTGCTCT
Source organism: Cricetulus griseus (assembly GCF_003668045.3). Taxonomy (NCBI): domain Eukaryota; kingdom Metazoa; phylum Chordata; class Mammalia; order Rodentia; family Cricetidae; genus Cricetulus; species Cricetulus griseus. Next base: position 32,483,299 of record NC_048604.1, on the reverse strand, counting down.
TGCAGATCACATACAATATATAAAAGAGAGAGAGATTTACCATCAAACCATAAAGGCTAGAAACTGTACAAGGGAGGTGGATGTTCTGTCAGACAGACCAGCTGAGGCATCATGCCCATCTAAAACAATGATAGCAGTTTATGGCTCCAACCTCATCTTAAAAGTATGAAGTAGTACTCCATTGTGGAAATGTACCACGTTATGTCTATCCATTCTTCAGTTGAGGGGCATCTAATTTGCTTCCAGGTGCTGGCTATTACAAACACTGCTGCTATGAACATAGTTGAACAGATGTCCACAATGGAGTACTGCTCAGCAGAAAAAAAAAATCCTAATGGAATCTTGAAATTCCAAGGCAAATGGATGGAAGTAGAAGAAACCATTCTGAGCAAGGTAACCCAGACACAAAAAGACAAACATGGTATGTACTCACTCATATATGGATTTTAGACATAGAGCAAAGGATCACCAGCCTACAATCCACACCACCAGAGAAGCTAGGAAACAAGGAAGACTCTGAGACATACATGGTCCCCCAGAGAAGGGGAAAGGGATAAGATCTCCTGAGCAAATTGGGAGCATGGGGGGAGGGGAGAGGGAGCTAGGAGAATGAGAAGGGAAGGAGAGGAGGGATGAGGAAGACATGAAGAAGCAGAAAGGTTGTGGAGTGGGAAGAATAGAGAGCAAAATAAGAGATACCATAATAGAGGGAGCCATTATAGGTTTAAAGAGAAATCAGGCAGTAGGGAAATGCCTGGAGATCTACAAAGATGAAACCAGCTAACAGTCTAAGCAACAGAAGAGGGGCTACCTTAAATGCCCTCCCCTGATAATGAGATTGATGGCCATCCTAGAACCTTCATCCAGCAGCTGATGGAAGTAGAAGCTTATACCCACAGCTAAACAATGAACTAAACTGGAATGCAGTTGCAGAAGATGAGTGGTGAGCAAAGGGGTCAATACCTGGCTGGCGACACCCACAGAAACAGCTGACCTGAAAAGGGGGAGCTCATGGTCCCCAGACTGATCACTGGGAAACCAGCATGGAACTGATCCAGACCCCATGAATATGGCTGTCAGTGAGGAGGCCTGGGAAATCTATGGGGCCTCCTGTAGTAGATAGGTACTTATCCCTAGCATAGGAATGGACTTTGGGAGCCCGTTTCACATAGAGGGATACTCCCTGAGCCCTGACACAAGGGGGTGGGCCTAGGCCCTATCCCAAAGGATATGACATACTCTGAAGAACCCCATGAAAGGCCTCAACCTCTCTGGGGATCAGAAAGTGAATGTGATAGGTAGGGTGTTAGTTGGGGGCAGGGGAGGAGGGGAGGGAGAGGGAACTGGGATTGACATGTAAAACAATCTTGTTTCTAATTTAAATTAAAAATAGAGAAACAAAGATAATTTGGATTTTAAAAATAAAATTGGCGATGCTACAAAAAAGTGTGAAGTAGGAGGCAGCAAGGGTAGGCTGTTCACTACAGCCATCCTGATGATTTGGGCTTCACTTTATGCTTCATTGTTTTTCCTAGCTATTTGACATCTAGGCTTGGTTGCTGCCTCCCCTAGAGGTTTTTCTTTTTAAAGCAAACCAATTAGCTATTTAATTTAAAATTAATTTACCACTAATTTTTAATTATATAACCAATTTCTAGCTAATTATTTGTTTATAATTTGATTGCTATTTATAATTAGTTATTTGATTAGTGTCTATATATGTGTAACATGTATGAGTAAGCATGGGTGCGTGTGTGAATATGTGGAGATTAGAGGACAACATTAAGGGGTTCCTGCCTTCCACATTAATATGACTAATAACTCATATCTGGAATATATAAACTATTCTTACAAATCAACAAGAAAAGAAGCCAACAGAAACACATGGGCCAGAGTTAATAGCCTAAAAAGGAGTTAAAACTTATGTCTATAAGTGCAAAAACTTATTAGAGCTGGACATCATTAGTCATTAGAGAAATATAGAATGGAAGGATCAACCAATGCCACTACATTAATTATCATGGTTACAATTAAGTGGCCAAGTGCTAAGTCCTCATGAGAATATGAAACAATGGAAAAATAGTATAGATGACGTACAAAATGTAAAGTACAGCTACTTTTGAAAAGTGTTTGGTAGCATTTTCTACTTATGGATATATATATATATATATATATATATATATATATATATATATATTTTTATTGTTGTCATTTTGAGGCAACTAACTCAGTGGTATCAAGTACCATCACATCATTCTAGAATCTTAGTCATCTACCCTTAGAACTCTTCATTTTGCAAAATTCTGTTTAGTCCTCTCTGTATGCAGCATCTGGAAACTGCAATTACATAGTATGCTTCAGTTAATCTGGCTACTCTAAATACTGGATACAGTGGAACAATACAGTGCTCTGGTTTGTGATTGAATTATTTCACTTTGCTTAATTTTCTTTAGGCTTATTGAAGCATGTGTCACAATGTCCTTTCTTTTTTTATGTCCTTTTTTTTTTAACGGTTAAAGAATACTCCATTATTTGTACATACTACAGTTTTGCTTTTTTTTTTAACTTTCTTCTCTCACTCGCTCTTATCATTTAGCTTTTGTAAGTAATCTTGCTACAAACATGTGTGCCTACATATCTTGTCAATATCCTGCTTTAGCTTCTTTTGAGATACATGTATTTTTTAAAATTAAATAGAGACTGCGGAGGACCTGAGTGCAGCCCCAGCACCCATGTCAGGTGGATCATTACCACCTGATACAACTCCAGAGGATACGATATCTCTGGCCTGTATAGGCTCATGCATTTGTATGTTCACACGTGTGTGCTATATATTACACACATACACACAAACACACACACTTTAAAAATAATACAATGAATCTGTAAAAGATACTCATGGTTCTATATAACAAACAATTTAACTTCCCAAAACTTCTGTGAGTATGGTGTGTGAAGAATATGTGTGTGTGTGTGTGTGTGTGTGTGTGTGTGTGTGTGTGTTTAGAAAGTAGATATGTGTGTAGAAAGTAGATATGTGTGTAGAAAGTAGATATGTGTACATGTGCCCATGTGTTCCCAGGTAGTGTAGGCCAGAGGAAGACATTAAGTGTCCTGCTCTATCTCTCTCTGATGTATTTACTTGATGCAGGGTCTCTCACTAACTTGGACCTAGGTTGGTTGGTGGCCAGCAAGATCCAGTGATCTTGTAGACTCAGTTACATGATGTCATGCAGAAATGAACTGAGCAAACGGATTGCTCATGAAAGAACACAGATTACAGTAGAAATATAATGCTGAAGCAATGAGCCTGAAACCCAAGAAGACATCCTATAAGTTTTCACTTATGGAAAATTCAAAAACTACCACTTTAAATCTATATTGATACTGTTCAAATAAACAGTTCCTTTTTGGAGACGATAATGAACATGACAAGCTTTCCCAATATCAAGATATGCTCTACATCTGTACCTGTGTGTTGGTCACATGGTTGCATGCACACAGAAAAAGATATTGCTCTGTGTACATAATGTTTGCATGCTTTGTGTAGTTAGTCATTACTTTGACAAAGATGGCAATACAGCTTATTGGGGGAATGCTTACCTAGCAAGTGATAGGCTCAAGGTTCAATACTTAATATCAAACACACAAAATATAAGGCAATTGCCAAGGAGGAGTCTAAGTGCGTGTTGTTAAATGGTAGCACCATTGAAATAAATCCATACAGCATGGCTTTGAAGAGACAATATTCATATGAACATAATCATTAGTAGAAATGGGCATATTATGACAAAGTCACTCTTATTAGCTTCTTCCCATAATCTGCAAACTAAGAAATCAAAGTGAGTATGGTTTTGCTGGTAACATGAGAATATGGTGAGGACTGTGCTTTGTCTTTGGGCTTTGTAAAACTCTTAACACTCACTCTCAAGTAGTTTATTACTAAAACTAGTTAGCATTAAACTAGTACTAAAGAACTTAAAACAGTTCCACACTATTAGCTATCTTTATATAATCAGTAATTAAATGTAGAGATTGGACAGATGGCTCAATGGTTAGGAGCTTTTGCACTTACAGAGGACTGGGGTTCAGTTCCCAGCACCAGCATGGTAGTTTACAAACATCCATAAATCCACTTATATGGGAAATGGTCCCCTCTTTTGAACTCCTCCTGTACCAGGCATGCACATGGTATACATACACTCATGCTGGCAAAACACTCACACACATGAATTAGGTAAATAAATCTAAAAAAAAAAAGAGTGCTGCTTTTCACTTCCTTTAGGGTTCGAAGGTGACCATCTGAATTCTATTTAGCTCTGCATTTGTGTTTGGTTCTGGTTCAAAATGTTCCTTTAATCATGAAAAAGAGAATTCTTTTTGGACGCCAAACATCGTATGCTATTCCAGTCTATTTCCAAATTGTGAACATTAATTTTTCTTGTATATCAACCTTTCCTCAGCTGTTTCATTGATTTGGCTTTCTTCCCATAATTCACTGGGAAAAAGTTGGCACCATTCATTGTAAAGAACATTCCAATTTCAAATGCCAATATCCTGCTAATAAATGTGAAGATGACCATTAACTGCAGCGTTGCAACATATGCTAAACAAAAGATATTAAAGACATAAATGTGCTACTTCAGATTGACCTGTCTCTTGTAGTGTTTTAAATTTATATTTAAGGAAGAAACCATTCTTTTTCTTTGTTGTTCTCCCTAGAAGAAAGAAGGAAAGACAATAAATGCACCTCCCTTCTGCCTTAGGGTTTGGGACTATAAAAGACATTAACCTAGGCACTCAGATATCAACTTTATTAGTAGTAGTAACATCTGGTTTTGAGGATTTGGCTGTAGATCTATTAAACCTGGAAGCCTGCTAACTCATCTTCAGAATAAGTTATATGTAGTCACTCAGTCTTAGATGGATTAGATTGGGACAACCCTTCTCTTTCACCTGTAAGCCCATGCATAACCTGTGGCATTAAGAAACAGAAGCTAATCCGTGCTATTCTGTGGAAAGGCCTAGTTTCAAGTGGAAAAATGACAGAACCAAGATAATAATGCAGTTAAAATTTTAAAACCAAGTTTACCAGCCAGTTGTGTTCTTCTTTCTTCTTGGGTAGTAAAAGTAAAGGATGCAGAGTAGGCATGGTGGTGCATGCTTGTAATCTCAGTACTTGGGAGGTAGTGGTAGGACCATTTATGTTCAGCTACAGTTCAAGTTCAAGTTTAGCTTGAGCTATTTTAGATACAGCCTTAAGCTTTTACTCCTCAACAAAAGATCCACAAAATGTTTACAAGTTTATGTTCTGAAAAGAGGCTTCAAAAAGAAATTACCATTTTTTGGACAAAGCAGGATGCAATAAGACAAGGCAAAAGCCCTCATATTGAGTCTGAATGAGGCAACCTAATAGGAAGAAGAGTCCTAAGAGCAGGCAATAACATGTACACAGAGGGTTGACCTAGTTCAGACCAGTGCTTGCCTCTTCAGTTTCTATGAGCCCCATAAGAGCCTTTCGTAGTTGATTCGATGAGCCATGTTCTCCTGGTGCGCTTTAATTCCCTCTGACTTCTATAATCTTTCTCTCCTCTCTTCCGTGGAGTTCTCCCATCTGCAAGGGGAGAGACCTAGGGAGACCTCCAATTTAGACTCTCTGCATTATGTCTTGCTTTGGATCTCTGCACCTGCTCCTGTGTGCTGCTGGAAGAAACCTCTTTGTTGATGACTGTACAAGGCATCAATCTATGAGAATATTATTAGGAAGATTTTCATTATAATTTTGGCAAGTCATGTTTGGTTCTACTCTAGGTGTCTGGGTTAGCCAGTCTCTGAGTTTTGGTCATCCAAGAAATGTAGGGCCAGGGTTTCTTCTTGTGGCCTGGGCCTCAAGTGAAAGCAGACATTGATTGGGTACTCTTACAAGTCCTGCACCACCATTGCCCTAGCTCATCTTCCAGATAGGACAGATTGTAAGTGTAGGGTTTTGAGGCTAGGTTGGTGTCCAGGTTCTCTTTCTGAACCAAAAACTAGAACAGAGGGGTCAGGGGTGAAGGCTCCATGCAAGTGCCAGCTCAACCTCTCTACATTCAATGGGCTGTGTGAATGCTGCTATCTTCGGCAATGCTCCCTCCCCCGCGAGTGCCTCGTTGTAAGTTTTCAGAGAGTGACCTTCTGTCCTAGCATCAGCCTGGGTTATTTAGGGATATTTATGGGACTCCCTAGGCCAACAAAGCAATCAAATGCAACCCATTCCCACCACTGGAAGCCTTGTATGGCTACAAAAGATGCCTAGTTGAGAATCACTATCCCCCATTACTAAGAGTCATCACTAGGATTACCCTCAAAGATTCCAGGAAGTTTTCATCCAACTAGGTTTCCACATTGCCACAAAATGCCCTCTAATTCCGCCTGTCTCTCCCTTCATTTTTTCCTCCCACACCTGATCCTTCCAGCTACCATCCCCACCCACACCCCAGTCCATTCCAAAAATCTATTCTATTTTCCCTTCCCAGGGAGATCCATGAGTCCCACCTAAACATCTCCTCTTTACCTAATCTCTCTGGGTCTCTGGACTGTAACACGATTATCATTTACTTAATAGCTAATATACACTTGTAGTGAATACATACCACACATGTCTTTCTGGGTCTGCTTTTATTTTTGGAATGGTGGTCTTAGTATGTATCTCAAGTGGCCTTGTACTCATCTCAAGAACCGTGGGATTACAGGTATGCAACATGCCATGTTGTCTGACCCAATTTACATACCTTTTAAAATTGAATCCATAACCTTCTGTCTTCCAGATTGCTAAAGAAACATGTAAATAAAACATAAATTATGATAAAATTTTAAATGTCTTAAAACTTTTTTATTATAAGCCACAACAGTAGCTTTGATTAAAAAAAACCATTTCGAACAGAATGAACTACAGATTCAAAGAGAGTAACGTGAAGAAAACTATTCCTTAGAAAATTCAGCATTGACTCGTATTTATTTTCAAGCAGCTTACAAATTTGAAATGTGAAACACTTATGATAAGTTAGAAACTAACCTAGAGAAGTCTTCAAGCTCTTTTACTGTTCAGTGCAAATCATCAAGAAACTATAACTTCAGTTTATACAACAGAAAGTAACATTTCCCCCAACCTTTGTGTGAAATTTTCACACATGTATAGAATGTGTTTTGATCCAATCCCAGCACCCTTCTTTCCTGTACAATTTCCCTTACCTCCTAAAGAATTCTCTCCCCAATTAAAACCCACTATGTTCATTTAGAGCTTCCAGTATGTGTATGGGTGAAGGGCTGTCTGCCAAAACATGGGGGGGCGGTTCTCAGGGGCTCCATCTCTAAAGAAAACAAAATTTCCTTCCACAGAAGCTCTGATTTTTTTCATGAAGACTTGAAAAACATTTTCTTTATTATATGTCTGTGGGCCATGTTCATATTCTGTAGCTCAAAACCTTAGGCTATTTCTTGATAGTATACCGCCAGAAGCAATATGAATAGTTCATAATCATGTATTTTTTTGAACCTTGGTCTTTTCTATAGATTATTAGTTATTATAAAACATAAAATTTGTCATTTTTAGAATTTTAGAATATAAAATAATGTAAATTTGATACTATATGAAATAGGAATACATTCCTGAGAACACTGTTGATTTGAAGGCAAATGAATACATTGTTCTACTGAAATGAAGTGGAAAATAAAGATTTAATAATCACCAAATTATTTCAAAGAAGATCAAAGCAATAATATTCATACTCAAAGAGTGCATTTCCTAAGCCAGATAGTGTTCCAGATATTTTCATAAGTTATTTCATTTAACATAAAAACCCTTAAAGGAGGTGCCATAATTCCTACTTTGTTCACGACCTTTGTCTTTTTAAAAAAATGTGTCTACTATGTATGTATGTATTCATGTGGGACAGAGCCTGTGTGTGTGTGTGTGTGTGTGTGTGTGTGTGTGTGTGTGTGTGTGTGTGTAAGTGTTAACAATATGGAAGACAGAGGTTAACAATGGGGTGTCTTCTTTTTTTTTACGATTTAGTTATTCAGTTAATGTGAGTTGGTGTTTTGCCCGTGTCAAATCCCCTGGAACTGGAGTTATAGATAGTTGTGAGCTGCCACGTAGGTGCTGAGAATTGGACCCGGGTCCTCTGGAAGAGCAGCCAATGCTCTTAACTGCTGAGCCATCTCTCCAGCCCTGGGGGTATCTTCTTTAATTGCTCACCATCCTGCATTTTTGAGACAGAATCTCTCACTGCACCTGGAGTTCCCCGATTCAGCTAGGCTGGTTGGTCCCTGAGCACCAAGGAGCTGCCTGTCTCTGACTTCCCTACTGCTTAGGTTACAGGTATGTGTTATTTCACCTAGCTTTTACATAGTTGCTGAAGATCTGAATTTGGATCCTCTTGTTTACATGGCAGTCACCTTATGGACTGAGCTTTCTTCCCAGTCCCCATGGTCTCTGTCAGGTTAAAAATTCCGTAGATGGCAATAATATTGCAAATAGTCTGACAAGCCAAAAGAAAGGATAGTCAATGCTTTCGACATGATGAAATGATCACAGTTTCAGGAGACAGATATGTTTAAGCTGATTTGAATATTACACAATGTACCCATATATCATCAAAATGTCATATGGCACCACCTAAATGCATACAATTTTATCTTCTTTATTTGCCAGTTAAGAAATAAGCTAAGGAAAATGGAATGTGGGATAAAGCACATCATCTTTGCATAGTTTGGATGAAATGTGAAATTTATGACTTCACTGGCTGTAATTTCAGTATGCTATATGTTGTGTAATTTTTTGGCCCTTCAGTGAAAATAAAGATGCAGCCTCATAAATACCACTGATATAGTATTCTGTGCCCCAGATTAGATCATGTCAGTTTAACGTGAAATCCACAAAGTCTTCTCAAAGTCTCTAAGCAATTATAACAAAATTCTGATATGATTCTACTAGACAGGAGCATTAATGCTATGCCACACAGATCTCTCAACTTCCTATTTCCACCCCCAGTGCTTTTAACAATACCTGAATATATTTATCAGGAGCTCCATAATACTGGTTTTTGATCCCAGGGTTTTTGCCTCTCTGCTGTTTTCCATAATTAGATCGAAGTACACTAGAATTCATGCCCTTAAGGGAAGTCATGACTCATTTGGACTGGCAAAACATATGAAAGCTTAACTGCTCTTGTACTTTTGGATCCAGTGGTATCTTCATTTTGAGGAAAAGAGGAAAGAAATAGACAACCTGTCACGACAGCAGCATAATCTTCACTATTGTGAATTATGGCAGAGGGCAATTGTTTTAAATAAACTGAGCAATCCAATTAGCTAGCTCTCTAGCAGAAAACAAATCAAGGTATTGAATAGACATTTTTTTTTAAAAAATAAAGCATGTGTTTGACTAAATTATCAAATTCCCATCAACTTTGTTTCACAGCTGCATTTGACATAAAACAGTTACAGAGAAAATCCAGTTTGGAAATTTTTGTAAGGCAGACTTCACTGTGGGAGAGCATGGACTGATATCCTCAGTTGAAGAACTGCTGAAGAAACTAACTCTGTCCTAATTTAAACGGAAGGGAAATGTACAGAATGGTCAGGAAGAATTGAGACTTAAGCTAATGTATTACAGATTGGAACCTAATGTAAGGATATATCAGGAGAAAAGGTCAATGGGGGTTACACTAAAGGAGTGATTGATCCCTAGTGGAGTGAGTGTATTGTACTTTATGGAAGAGGTTGTGCTTGAAACAAGGGATGGCTCTGCTTTGTCATGTTTGGGACCTGTGATCTGTATTGATGGTTACATTGAAGTCCCTATGGGATTTTCTATTTTACTACTATATAATGACCTTCTCTGTATATATGAAAGAAGATTAAACATGTATTTATCAAATGCCTGCTGAAGTTCATACTCCATAGCCATAGGTTCCATGTCTGCAGACTCACCTAGTTGTGAAAAGAAATTACTGGAAAAAATCAATATGTGTCTATTGATGCACAAACTTTTACAAACATATGGCATAACAACTACTGACATATAATTTATATTCTTTATTTTTTAATCTTAACTTTTTGTTTGGGGGGCATTTCATATGTAAGTACTGTATTTACATCATTTACACCCTCCCTCCTTCTCCAACTCCCTCCATCTGTTTCTACTATTCCATTTCAAATTCATGATCTCATTCTTACATTATATTAGATGGCATAAATAATGCAGAAATAATTTGAATTATTATCCAAGGATACATGGGGATACCCGCATATGCTATGCACTGTGTATTATATACTGGGGCTGGATAAATGGCGCAACAGCTAAGATCATATTTTTCTCTTTCAAAGGACCCAGATTCTGTTCCCAGCACTCACATTGTGGCTCACAAACATTTATAACACTAGTTTCAGGGAATCTGATGCCCCATTCCTCAAGGACACCATATATTTGGTGCATAGACATACATGCAAGCAAAAGAAGGAAACAGAAAATAATAAGATTTTGAAAAAGAAATAAGCACACAGAGACTTGATTGCATTCCTTATGAAGCTTACAATTTGGTGGGGGGGGGCAAAGACAACGAACTGATCACATTTATATGTGCCATGGCTACCAGTTGTTAAACTGTTATGAAAGGAAACAGTCAGTGCTGCAGAAGCCAAGGACAGGAGATTCAGCCTCATCTCTGTGGAGTCAGAGGAAGTTTTCTCCCAGCAGTGAATAAGGAGTCAGAATCCGAACACACAGTAAGGATTTGGAGTATATGAGAGGGGAAAATAGCATACTAGACACAGAGAACTAAACAGATACAAAGGATCTTATACTTGGTATGTGCTGCACAATTACTTGGTAGTCAACCTTCCTCTGGCTACATATAATTTTTGTTTTTGTAAATTTAATTAATTTTTAAAAAAGATTTCGTCTTGCCATATAGCTCTGAATGGCAGAGAACTAACTATCATTATAACTTCAAGCTCAGGACTATCTTCTTCCCTCACCCTGCCAAATACTGGGATTATAGATGTGCCAGTACAGATCTTGTATTTGTTTTTGTTTCGTTCTGCTTTGCTTTTGTTTTGAGACAGGGGCTCACTATGTAGCCCAGGCTGGCTTTGACTATTCCTACTTCAGCCCCCAGAATGGATTACAATATGCCCACAACACCCAAACTGAAGTTTTACTTACATCCTTCACTTATCTCATTTGAACCTGTCCACCAATTGATTGTATTTTATTTCTTTTACATTTTCAATTGCTTTCTCCATTAGACATTTTCCTTCAGGCATTGTTACACTCAAATCTTTGTAATGTATAAGAACCAAAGAGCAAGTACTTCTCTAAATTCTACATTCCTTCTTACACTTCCCAACTTAGCATTTTAACAGAATACTAGTATTCTCCCCTTGTAAGCATCTCTAACCCTACTGAAAGCGGCATCCACCACTACCACTTCACTAACAATCTTGCAATTTCCAGTGCAATTCTTGGTTGCGAAACTCCATAGATACCTTGCATATTTTTTATCTCACATAGCTTTTTATAGCATTGGCAATCTTGACCATTCTGTTTTTTAGTGTCATGATGCTGACCTATCTTTGTGCCCTTTTCTCAGTTTGCTTTTGTATGCGTTCATCTTTAAAACATTAGAGTTTCAGCTTCTTCCCACATGTTACAGCAGGCTGAGGCCTTTGTGCATCTTTCTGGTACTTGGGCAAACCCTTTCCCCTGTATCCAGCCTTGGTCAAATCTCTATACCATGTGACTATTTCTCTTAACTCCTTCAGTCACTGATAAGGCTTACTTTCTTTGAAGTTCATTGCATTCTCAGCATATATTTTCTCCTAACAGAAATCTCTGCTGTTTAATGTTTAATGTTTACTATTTCCCTGTCTGTGTCTCTCTAAGGTGAAACTATAATAATACTCTTGCCCTAGATTTTAGCATAGTACCTAACAGAGTTCATGAGCTATTAAACATTTGTAGATAAGTAAATGCATGGGCTCAGGTGAGCTTAACAGTCCTCTTAACAGTCCTCTGGAGAATGTAGAAGGGAAGTGGTGACTGCCTAAAGGTTGAATAGGTAGTAAATTGTGTGGCCAAATGTATTTACTCACTCTGTGTAGACCACAATGTAACGTAATATTGAAACATTTTTCTTTGGTTAACACATAGTTCAGTACATATTTCTGAGATACAGTATGCTATTGCAGTGCCTGGATACAATGTGTAAGGGTCAAATCAGCGTTATTAGTATTTCCATTGTCTCAATCACCTGTATTCCTATCCATTGGAAATACTCAAAATTCTTTCTCCTAGCTATTTTTCTTTTTTTCCTGTATAATATATGTATTTTAAAAGACCATTATTCTCTTATTTTTAAATGCATTCTACAGCCATTTTAAGTAATTTGGAAAGTGAAGCATATGAAAGGAAATGAAGTCCCCATTAGGTAGCCTCACCATCCAAAGGTAGCCACACCAGTGTACCCACCTTTTCCATGCTCCATCTTTCAGCCATATAAATAGAAAGTTAGTTGAAGTCATTCCGTAATCAGGATTTATTAAATTAGCAAGACATAGCTGTTGACAGATTATAGAGTAAAGATAGGAAAGAATGCCTTGTTAAATTTGTTTTTGCCTCTGAGTGCTAAGAAATATTCAGAGATTTGAATAATTCATTTAAAATAATTAAGAAAGCACTATATTTTTAAAGTTCTCCTTGCTATTTTTCATCTACCATAAATTATTTTCAATAATACATACTCTACTGTGCTTCAGATTGATGGAACCTCTTCTTCCCACCAAACTATATTTTTGTACTTGGTCAATAATCGCTCTTCCTACTCTATTTACTCCAGTCTCTGGCACCAACACTTCTGCTCCCTATTATTATAGGATCAGCTTATGTTACAAGCATTTTCTTCTCTATAATTTTTATTGCTGTCACCCCCAGCATGTTTGCCTTAGGTGCACTGCCCATCAATTCTACTGTCTGGTAAAACTTCCCTTTCTTCTCTACCAATTCAAATTTTATGCATACTTCCAATTCCTTCTCCAAAGTTTTCAGCCCATACTGAGCCCAATCTTCATTAGACTTTTAGGATACTTTTAGTTCATGCCCTAGTTTGTTCCATCTTGTTTTGAGGTTATAGGGTGTTTATTAGCTGTGCCTTTTCAACTGGAGTATGAACTTCCTGAGGGCAAGGGGGTACATATGTCTTATGCCTCTGTCCCCTCCACTCACACCCTTCTCAACCTCTTATCTTCTGCCAAACCAATGCAGAGTTGGGTACCTATGAAGAGCTTGGGAAATAATTGTGTCTTAAATCCTTTTGCATTCTTTATTCTTAGTGTTGTTAGCAAGTGAATGAATAGAAAAGCTCAAGGGAAGGATTGCAACTCTGTGTTCCTTAAGTCCTAATTCATATTAAAAGGAGAGAAGTCAAGTGGAAACTAATGTCCCTTTCACAATCTTCCTTCTCCTCCTCTAATCCCTCTTATCCTCTTCTTCTTGTTCTTGATTCTGTTGCCTAGAGTATGCATACTTTTAAAAAAATACAGTTAATCGTTTTTAATAAACTGCAATATGCTGGGTATGGTGGTAAATGCCTTTAGTCATCCCAACACTTTCGAGACAGAGGCAAGTGCTTCTCTATGAATTCAAGGCCAGCCTGCTCTATGTAGTGAACTCCAGCCTAGCCAACCCTGTACAGGGAGATATCATCTTAAAACAAACAAATCAACCAATCAACCAACCAACCAAAACCCAATACATGGGTCTTTGAAGATTTGTTTTGTACGCTTAGTACTGTAATGGACTAGATATGCAGTTCCATCCCCAGGGAAGGCTTTAAGACTTTGCTCCTGAATTTCCTGAAAATTACTTCCCTACTGCCTTTCTGTCTTGTTGATAAGATAAGAAGTCTTTGCACCTGGGGTGTGCTATATGGTTTTCTATGTGTGCATTGCTGGTAACTTCATCTGATTTGTCATCATCTCACAAATTATTGCAACATCTTTCTGAATGGTTTGCCTGGGTCAGCTTTTTGCTCTTTATAATCCATTCTTCATACTGCATCTAGTGATCCATGTAGAACACTGATCTGACTATGCCACACTCTTGTTTAAAACTTCAATGGCTTACAGTGGCCTTATCATGAGGTTAGATTCTTTTATTATGTTTGAAAAATGCCTCTGAAGGGAAATGGAGGAGCATTGGATCTGGGGTAGAGTGGAGGTGGTGGGGGTTTGGAGGAGGGGAGGCTATAGTTGGGATGTGTTGTATGCGAGAGAAGAAAAAATAAAACAAAAGATAAACTCATTTGCCTCTTACTAGTCTCTTCAGTTTATGTACTACATTCTTGAATGTGGGAACTATGCTTTATCTTTCGCCTACCTTCTTGTCTTAGCACTATACACAAAGTACATGCGTAGGCATATTGTTTAAACAAATACTTTCCTAACTTAAAGGGCTCATCTAACTTAGCTGGATCTTGGAAATGTATTCAAAGAAACAGTTCTTCAGTTATGTTTTGGCTTCCTGCCTGGACTAGACACAGTCCTTTTTAAAGAAAGGATGGATTTGAATGCCTTGTCAATTTTCTTGCTTAATTCAAGATTCTATAAAGAGCTACTAGAGTAAAATAGTAACTGTAGCAATGAAGAAATGCAGAAATCATTTCTTTGCTCCACACTTCCAAACTATTTCTAAATATATTCTATCTTTCAGGCATTGTCTTATTGTAACAAAGAAGAGCTGTCTGGGTTACGGTGGACTCCCAGGTGTATTTAAGATCCAGAAAAACAACACATATAAAAATATATATGATTTTATATAATATTTATAAACACTCTGAGGTATTATTATCTTTGGTTCATTGATGAGTACCATTATATTTCAAAGAAGTTAAGTTCTTTGTTCAAAACTGTGTAGTAATTAACTAAGAAAAACAAAGTGAGTTACAAGGGTAATACAAGGTTAATGAATATATATATATATATATATATATATATATTATATATATATATTGCTGTGTCGACTTTCAACATATTCACAACAGCTTGCCATTGTCAGACCTAATAAAACACAGGACACTGGATATGGATTTAGAGGTCCAGACTTCTTTTCCAAATCTACACCTTACTAGCAAGATCAACTTTAGGAGGTGACTGAACTACTCTGAGATTATATTTATTTCTCATGGAAATAAAAACAGGATCTTCCTTATGTGGTTGCTTGCCAGTAGCTTTCTGTTGTTATAACAACTACCTGAGATAATCAACTTAAAAGAGGAAATAGTTCCTTTGTTTCACAGTGTTGGGGGTTTTGGTCCACACTTGGTCAGTTGCATTGCTTTTCAGCCTCTGATGGTGAAGGTGCTAGTAAAATCATGGCAGGATCAGGTGGAAAAATTGTTCAGCTCATGACCAAATTGGAAATGAGATTGAGAAAGGCAAACAGAGGTTTCACTGTCTCCAAGAACATACTCTCAATGACCTCAATCAAACCTGTCACTAAGTCCCATCTCTTAGAGATTTGTTTCACTACCTCTCAAAAGAACCAAGAACCACAAGTCTTTAAGAGATGTGTCTTTGGGGCAACATTCTAGATTTAAACTAGAACAAGGTGTTTTTAAGGGTAAATGACTTAAATCACATTCTGTTCACATTGGATATTACTTCAATCACTTTGATTTAGTGCAAAGTCTCTAATCTGGTTACCTTTCTGTTAATACCAGTCTTTCTTCCTCAGCCAGAATGTGCCAGCCCCCATACCCCATAATCCAACCTCACCAAGAATATTAACACTCTGACTGTTCTAAGAAAATAATCCCTTAAGCCAATGTAAGCAGAGAATGTTCACAGTGGCTGTGGCAGTAGTCCTAATTATGATAGAAACTATCTGGGTGCCAAGAGACATACATTTAAGCATCCTTACTGGTTGTTTCTATACAGGTAGAATGACACCAGACAAAGTAGTTGGATACAACTGTTATAGGAAAAATGAAAATGCCTATCTTAGTACAATCAGACAACACAGGGGCTTGAAATGTAAGGTTAAAACAAAACAAACTTCTTTATTTGAGCTTGAAAGTGACTAAGAAAGTGTGTATGGCTTTGTATGTTTGATTATGACCATCTTTTTTCCCCCCTGTGGTCAAAACCTCCTTAATTTGGTTGAGCCATTGATGACTGCATATTCTACGCTGGAAAGATTTAGAGACAGTGGAAGCTGAGGAGATTCAGGAAGAAATTAGAATCAGAATTAGATGTGTGATTATATATGTACATATCTTTATACAGTCTTTTAAAAAACTTTAAAAATGGGAGATGGCTCAGTGGTTCAGAGTACATACTGCATAATCATGAAAATAAGAGTCAAGACCCCACCTTACAAGCTGGCTGTCATGCAAAAGCCTATAACTCCAATTCTGAGGCCTCTGAGCACATATTTTCCAGCATCCTCACATACCTTTCCCTATAAAGTCATGCACACACATAATTTAAATATTTATTCATTTATTTAGTACTGAGGACAGTTCTCAGAGTCTTGTTTATGGTATGCAAGCACTATACCACTGAGCTACACCCAGGGCCCAGAGTTTTATTTTTAATTGATACATGTTGTACAAATTTATGGGAGGTACTATAATCTCCTCTAATATATGTTTATGTTGTGCAATTGAATGGAACAAATCCACCTTTAATTGTTTTTTTGGTTGGTGTCCAAGTGAGCAGCATTACTAATATTCAGTATCTAGGGTTAATAAAACAAACTATAAACCAGTGTCTTTGTGATTCCATCTTTGGTCTAAGTTTCCGTCTTGACCTTTCCCTTTTATTGACTCCAGAAAATAGTATCTTTCTTATGATCTATGGTAGAAATAATGAACTGTATTTCCAGGTATAAGGCAATAATTCTTATTGGTGAACCAAATTAAAAAATTAAAAATTGGGGCATGTCGGAAGAAAGTTAAAAACAACAAAAAAACTTAGCCCTAAGTGCAATAATTTTCTCACATCCAAGTGATTAGATAAGGGGCAAAAATCAAATAGTATACTTGTTTAGTAACATATTCAGAGTTTCCCCTCTCCTGCAGATGAAAAGAATAACAATAAAAAAGCCATACTATCATATGGAGTTGATTTGTTCAGCTGTATAACTGAGCTGGAACTGTCATAATCCCTCTATAAATTCTAACTCTCCTGCATTTTCTTCTTTCAAAATATGTTCTCTTCTATTTCAAGATGAAAATCAAGTCAGAATTGCTCTGAAAGCTATCACACCGATAGTGGAGAGACACATCACTGGCAGCAGTTTTGACATTGGATTATAACAAATCTGACTGACTTTAAACTCATGAACCCTCATATTAAAATCCAACATAAATCATTTGCATTTGCAAGTTCCCTTAAGCTAGGAAAATTAAGACTTCCTGTTCTTTAGGGAGGAAAAGGGCTTAAAACCTTGAGAAGTTAGAAAATGTCTTGAAGCTCTTCATAATTGAGCATAAGTATGTCCAAACCATATGGATTGCATTTCCTACTCTACTTTGAACACTGATGGAAAAACATGTTTGGCAAAACGAGTTGTTCATTTTTGCAAATCCAAATATGTTACTTTCACCCCTGAGTCTCCTTCCCAGGCCATGTCACATGCCAAAAATATTCCCAGGGCTCTTCAGTCTTGTAGTCTGGGGATCTTAAGAGGCCTACCTTCATCAAGAATCCATCCCTGCAAGACTAGAAGAGATATTCCAAATGCCTTCTATACTTCCTTGGGTAACATATAACTTTTCAGACTCCTTCTCATTCAGCCTTTTGCTTATGTATGCTCTTAGTTGTGTATACTAAGGTCTTAGTGTGTTCATACATAATAGCTTATGTAATGTATTTTACACAGAACACCCATTTATCATCTAATGAGTCCAAAGTTTTTTGCCTAGGTTAGGAAATTTCGACAATGTACCAGTGATACAACCTTTTATGGGGAAGTAAAAGTAACCCTGGTTAATAATCATTAAATGAGACACAATTATGAAGAGGGAATCAACAAAGAAGGATGCTCCTTGAAGATAAGGTCTGATGGGCTCCAATGAATCTTTCCTAATAGTATCTGATTTGTTTTTTAAGTTAATAAATCTATTTAAAGAGACAAAAGTTCTCTAACTGTACTACAATAAGTTCTGTTTTAATCCAACATTGCCTTAAGTTTCTCATATGAAAGGACACCTATTTTTCAATAGAGAAGATTAAGGAATGAAAACAATTTGAGTGCATATACAGTGTAGATTTTCACCTTAAGGCATGCAACTTTCACTTAGCATTTGAGTGAGTTGTGGCATGAAGAGGGAAGAGGAAGAGAAAAATAAAGACAGAAAACTAGGAATTGGGATAGAAATGGGTAGATGGATACTTTAATTAGAATTTGATTCATATTTTGGGCTTTAAGCAAAATTTTGTAGAAGCATTACTCAAGGTAGTAAAGATTTGCTGTAATGCATACAACTTGTTTGGCATTTGCTTTATAAAGCCTCAGGTGTAGTTTTGGAGACTCGGACCCTTGTTTACATCTTTCCTATCATTCCTATACTCTCATCTCAACAACTAACCAAACATTAGCTCAGAGGGTCATCCAGGTTTGTCTGATAGATTATAAGCCCTATCAAAGCTTTTCCTGAACATAAAAGATGCCCTCAGAACTGTGCTAGGAATTGGAGAGGACATGCAACCCTGGAAGAGAATACAACACTGGGACTGGTCTGTCTGGAAAATCAAAGCTGTATGTGGAAAACTGAGATTCTGGATACCAAATGTGGGAAATCTAGGGAATGCTAGATTTCTACAGAAAACCCTGGGATTCTATAAGTACAAGCATGTGATTATGATTCAAGGAAGTTTCAAAGAAAATAAGAGGGGATAGTCTTTGTGTGATGAAATTTGAACCTAGAAAACTTGCTGCCTTGAGGTAATACTATACACGACAAAAGTAATTATACAGCATTTATTTCTTTCTATCTTCCTTTTAATTTTTTATTTATTTGTTTTTGGTTTTTGAGACAGGTTCTCTCTCTGTAACCCTGGATGTCCTGGAACTTGCTCTGTATAGACCAGACTGGCCTCAGACTCACAGACATCCACTTGGCTCTGTCTGCTGAGTGCTGGGATTAAAGGTGTGTGCCACCACCACCCAGCTAAACTGTTTATTTGGCCCCATTTCCATATTCTAATAGACTTTCTTATTCTATCTCCTTCTCTGTCCAGCTCTTGGTTATGTTCTTAGAATCTCTCTTTTAGGGCTGTAAGGAGTAGGGAAATACAGATTAATTGACTGGTTCATATAATTGATTTGAATGAGAGACTATTTTTGTAATTTTAAAGGTAAAATATAATTGTATAATTTATCCCCTCTCCCCTCCCTCTGAGGTCTTCCATGCTCCTCTTCTACTTTCTTCCTTTCACACTCATGGCCAAAGGAGAGACTGTTCTGATAAACCAAGAGGAGGTTAATCTTTTAGGATACGGCACCAGCATCTCTTGGCTGACTACCAGCATCTCAGCTCCACATAGGAAACTTAGGTGGAATCATGTTCCGTGTGGGTGGTTTGTTTCCTTAATATCCTTTTGGGGATGAAAGATGCAGTCAGTGTCTAAGAAGGAGGTGGTGCTCTGTCAGACCATTCAATGAGAAAAGTGAGACCTGATGAGTACATATTTAAATTTTGTATCCAGGAAGAGGAAGTGAAACCATGGTGAAATAAATATCAGCAAGAGGTGTGCACAACCCAAGTGAGATCATGAAGAGAGGAATATAGCAGTCACCATGATAAGCATGTCACATACATCACCTGATTCAACCAACAGGAGTTTACAAAGTATGTAGTATTATTACATCTCATTTACCAAAGAGGCAACCATGTTTCCGCAATAAATGGTTTTGCCAAAGTCATCTGGCTAGTATGCAGAAGTAGATACAAATCCAGACCTGTCCAGCCCTATATAAACACTATATATTACTTCTGCCTTCATTAGACTCACCCCTTTTTGGTCCCGGGTGTTTATAAGGGAGAGGACTAAATGACCACATTGGTTGTATTGCAATCAGCCTACCCAAGTTACAGTAACTTGTGGAACAGGAGTCACTGAGGCTTTAGTGACAGATTCTAAATTGTGCATTTAAATTTTCTTCTCGAGGTGTTTGCTCTGCTACAGTGACAATGCTTGAGGAAGATGGAAAAAGATGGATCAGGTGGAGCATGTTGCAGAACTTGGTCATAATGCTGAGATGACCCATTGCTGCATCTTTAGAGGGTCAGAAGAAGAAAGATAGGTTGATAGTTCAAAGAGAAAAGCCCATAGATATGTGATAGCTGTCTTCAAATATTTGGTAGATTATTCCATCTAGCTGTCCAAGAACTACATAGGATCAATGGGAAGATAGTAAAGGAAGGTAAATTCTAGGTCAATAAAAAACAACTTCAAAAACATAATGTAGCATTTCGTAATAATTACCTTGTGCCTTGGAATATTTTCTCAAAAATCGTAAGATGACTTTTAAGGCTTTTAAATGTGCAAAATGAAGTTTATAAGATCACACAGAAAATGATTTACACTGAAATGTCACTAAAATCTTTCAAAACTGAAATAAACATGACGTACCATGTATTCTTATATATCGACAACGCATCTGAAGTTTCTTACCTACATTTATAGTGGAAGCAATGCTAAACTACAATTAGGTGTCAGGGAACATAGTAGTAATATATTATTTTTCCATCAAAATTTGTGAAATCCCACGTATACGCATACATATTTGGAGTTTGGAGTATCCCATTAGTGAGTGAAATGTGTTTTACCACAAAGTTATGGTTTTCTATCTTGAAAATAGTATTTTTAAATTTTTATCTTTTTTTGAGAGAGAGGGGGGAGGGAGGGAGAGAGAGAGAGAGAGGGAAGGAGGGAGAGAGAGAGAGAGAGGGGTTTGTGATGTACTACAGGCTGCTCAAATGCTGGGGTACTAGGTGAGTAACACACCCACTGGAGTTACAAGAATGTTTTATGAAAAGAAAGAATAATGGTTTAAGGAAAGAAAGAATTCTTAAATTGTATTCCTAACTTAGTTGCATACGGAATGAGATTTAAGCTTTAGGATCCTGATACTCTTTGCTCAAAACTCTTGAATGTTTTTTTCTTATCTTTTGCAAATGGTTTGTTTTATTTTCTAAATAGAAGATTTTATTTTCAAGTTCCTTACACAGTCCTCCAGCAGAACATACAGGAAAAAAAGCAGGTGGTGCATCTAGCTGAAGTGAAAATGACAGCCCAGTTCCTGGCCTGCTCAGAGCGCCCCTCCAACTAATCTACTCCTCTCCCTCCCAATCTTAACAGGAAAGCCGCAGGGGTTTGTGAAAGAGCCACAGAATCCAAGAAAAATCCCTTAGATTTGCCTCCAAGTTCTTCTAGATCTTTACCTCTCAGAGGCTGTTCATCCGTGTAGTCATTATTTCTGAACAACCTACAAACATTCCTGGCACCACACCTCTGTGCACACTGTTCCCCAGTCTGGAATGCCCTCCACGCCCTCCTCCTATTTGCTGTTTCACTAAACTATAGCTTCCCTCAAGATCTTATTAAGTTCCACTTCCTTGGAAAAGACTTCTCTAATGACTCACCCTTGGTGATTGTTTTTGCTCGCTGATCTAGTTGAATAATGCTCTCTGGTTGACATAAGTGATGCAGCTTTGCTTTTGTTGCTGTGTCCAATTCTGTCTTCCCACCAAGAGAGCAGGCAACTGGAGCTCTTAGACTACTCTGCATCTCTGGGGCCCACTAACTTATCCTGCATACAGCAGATGTGGAATTTGTTCTTGTCTGTGAAATATATTTCTCATGTTTATACCATTTTCTAAGAAATCATAAGCCTTTTGTAGACAGGGATTTCCTCACGCATTTCATCTGCCACAACTTTTTGAGTATCTAGCACGATTCAGACACTTTAGGAATCCTGAGCTGGACGTGGCAGTGTCTGGACAGGGAGGGCATGTATAAGGGTCACCTAGAAGGGAGGAAACCAAGATTTGTTATAGAAAGAATTGCATTTGTTCTTTTGGAAGAAGGTAGATGCTAAAAATGAATTGAAGCAGGGGGTATGCTTGAAAATAAAAAAGCAGACTGAGACATGATTAGGAAAGACAAAGAACATGAAAGCACAAAAGGAAGGTGACTCACATCCAGAGATCTACAGGGATTAACATGAATACCAGATAAATACATGGTTCTAGACAAATACCAGGGATAGGACCCTTTGCTTTCCTGGTATCCACCAAAAGTCAGGATTTTATGCTACCTGCTCAAAGTATACTTTTGGGCTTAGATTCTTGCTTAAGACTCTGCGCTCTTTTGCAAAGCCTCATTTGAAAAAGAAAAACACAGCAAGAGGAGGTGTTCCTGAGTTGCTGACATCATAATGTCTGTTTTGTACCTGTCCTGAAATCCAGTTTAATTCGAAGAACTATTAGTTGAGGGCTTACTATTTGTTGTAAGGCACAGTGATAAATGCATTAGTTGAAGGGAGGAAGCCTGTAATTTCCAGAGTGTACACAGATAGGATAAAGTAGAATCCCGTGACAAAGTTCTCCCAAGAAGTTATGAAGAATGAGAACTTAGAAATAACAATAGCTTTCGAAGCCAAGTGCTTTACCCTGTGACTGGAACTGTTTCATGCCTTTGGAGAGTGCTCTCTCATGCATGGCAACCCTTTGGGCTAAACATCACTACCATCCTCATATTAGAGATGGCAAAGCTGAAGCTTAAAAACTTCAACTGACAGATTTCAGGTTAAGACAGCTGGTGTGAATGCCAGAGTGGCAGTGTTGGAATTTGAACGTGTTAACAATGCTCCAGTCGAGGCTCATTTCCACTCCTTTCAAATGGCCAAGTCCATTGTTGTACTGTCAGACATTGTTCCTAGTTGATCAGGAAGAAAGAAAACAAAATAGAAGTCAATCTGTGTTTTGAATGAAACCGCTACGGGAAATAGACATCAGGGAACTTGATATTGATAGAAAGCCAGAAAAATCCCCAAGTCTCACTAGATCCAGCTATTCTGTTCTCTTTTCACTATCATATTTCAACACCCCTCTCAAGATTTGTTGAAATACTAAAAGAAATAACTCACAGATGCCAATCTGATTTTGATTTCTTTCCTTCCCTTTCCTTTCACGCAGGTGTTGGGAACACAGAACTAGTCGGGCAGCCCAGCAAAGATGCTAGAAGAAAAAGAGTCATGTGTAAAATAGTATAAATCAGCTGGACTAATTCAAGGCTGTCTGGCTCTTTGTTTGCTTAGGCTAGGGGTGCTCCAACTAGGAGTTTTATGAATTACACCACACAAGCCAGTGATCATGAAGGAAAATAATTTTGATTTTTCTGTTTCTGAACATTGTGTTCAAACAGCAGCCTTGTCTTCTCATTAAAGCCAGAAACATCTAACAACGGGGTTCACCCCAGCTCTGAGTTAGGAAAGGTATCAAATGTAGCTCAAGATAATACAGTACAAGGCAGTCTCGTATTCATGAATGCATTTAAGAGGCTTCTACAAATCCAATTGGCCTCAAGGCAATTTATTGAGCACAGTCTTAGGGAGATGGCTCTTCGTGGCAAAGGTTTTTCATTAGGCAATCAGTTCCTTTGATCTTTTTCTAAGCGCCCACACCCTGGGATGATCTTCCTAATAGAACATGTCCTGACGTGCCCCTTTCACGGACCATAATAAATCTTTACTACCCCATCCTGCTGCTTTCTTACACACACCCTCAGCCCCTCCTCACCCACCTCATGCTTCCTTAACATCCTTTGCTCCTTTTCGGACACCCAGTCACCCATCCAAAACCTTGAGGGCATACGACTTCCTTTCTGGCATCAAGGTAGAAGCTGACATTTGTTTATAAATAACGCTATCACTTTTCAGCTGGAAAATGAGCTCATGCAGCACCAGGGAGGAGAGACAAGAGTACACATTGCTCAAGCTGAGAGGACTCTGCTTTCATTAAATGATTTTTATGGAGGTCAAGTTTATACTTAAAATGCATAACACTAGGAGAACATGTCCTACAGAACCAAGTAGGCAGGGCTCATAGGGGCTCACAGAGACAGGAGGGTCAACCACGGAGCCTGTATGGGTCTGAGCTAGGGCCACTGCATATATGTTATGGTTGTGTAGCTTGCTGTTCTTGTGGCACTCCTAACGGTGGGAGTGGGCTATTTCTGACTCTTTTGCCTGTGCATGGGACCGTTTTCCTCTTGCCAGGTTGCTTCGCCCAGCCTTGATGTGAGGCTTTGTGCCTAGTCTTATTGTATCTTGTTACGCTGTGTTTGGTTGATATACCTGGGAGGCCTGCTTTGGGGAAAAGGGCAGTAGGACTGGGAGCAGTGGCGGGAGGGGAGACTGCAGCCAGGATGTATTGAAAACAACAAAAAATAATAAAATGAAATAGGTAACAACAACAACAATAACAAAAAAAAAATAAAATGCATCCCACCAAAGTGTACAGTAGTTAGTCCTGGTATGGATACATTCATGCAACCTTTGTTCCTATTAAGTTATAAAACAGAGACTGATTCCAGAAAGTGCCATCTTACCCTTGTGTTTAGACAGTGACTAAGACATTTGTCATTACCGAGTAGTTGATCATATTCTGGGTCTCCATATATATATGAAGTCATATAGTATTTGCATTCTATATAAATAGAGAGGCTAGAGATTTATCTGTGGTATTGTGCAGATTGATAATTTGTTCATTTTGTTTCTGGTAATCTAAATTACTTGTTTCTAAGGTGTGTGTGTGTGTGTGTGTGTGTGTGTGTGAAGAATACACCACAATTTATTCTACACTGATGAGTATTTGATTCAGTTCCAAGTTTTAGTGACTATGAATAAAAGTAGTACAAACTACCTTTATGTGGTTATCATAGTCTGTTTCTGCTGCCGTAACAGAATATTTAAGTTTTAGATTATTTTATTTTCTGTGTGTGGGGCATTTTGCCTGTATGTATGACTGCACTATGTGCACATGTCATGGAGGCTGGAAGAGGGTGTCAAATACCCTGAACTGGAGTTACAGATGGTTGTGGGCCAGTTTTGAAAGAGTAACAAGTCTTCTAAATGGCTGACCCACCTCTTCAGCCTTGGTAATAGAATATTTAAGACTAGGTACTTATAAAGGAGTTTATTGCATGCATATAGAGGCTGAGCCATTCAAGAGCATGGTGCTTCTTACAAGGCTTCAGTATTGTGACAGAGCATGACTCCAAAGTAGGCAAACAAGAAAGAACTGAAGAGATGGTCTCATTTTTTTTGTAAAAGCTTTCCCATGCTAACTAATCCAGTCCTATTAAAACACCGTAGTTCCTTTCAGTAACTCTTTTGAAAGTCCCACCTGCCAACCCTGCCACAATAATGACCAAGCTTCAACATGGGTTCTGGAGAGGACAACCAATTTTCAGTCTGGGACAGTGGTCATACACAGAATATGTTGATTTGGCATAGTTGGGCTCATAGTTGAGATGCATATTTAATTTAATAAGAAAGTACAAAAACTTTTTGCCATGGAGGCTGTCCTATTTTATGCTCCTAAATACAAGGTATACATATTTCAATCGTCTCAAATCCATGTCAGCACTTATGTCATGTCACTGTTTTTAATTTTAGCCATTGTAGTAACTATGCATTTTGACATTTTATTTTAATTTATATCTTCATGAAGGCTAAAGATACTTATTATATAATTTTAAACTTCATCGTTTATTATCCATATGGAAGTTTTGGCTGCATGCATGCCTGTGCAGAATTTAGGTGCAGTGCTTGAGGAGGTCAGAAGAGGGCATTGGGACCCTTGGGATTGTAGTTACAAACAGTGCAAGCAGCCATGTGTGTGCTGGGAATTGAATTTCGGTCCTCTGGAAGAGCAGTCCATGTTCTTGACCATTAAGTCATTTTTTTCTAGCCCATTGATCATCATTTTATGTGCTTCAGGATATATCTTCTTTCATAAAGTCTTCAAGACATCTATCATCCCCTTTTATTGATTGACTGTTTTTGTTGAGTTGTGAGGCTTCTTTATATGTTTTGAATGTCAGTACTTAGATTTCTTAGAACTACAAACTTCAACAACAAAATGAAAAGAAAGTGTTAGATTGGAAGAAAACATTAATCTAGGATTTGCATTTTTATTTTCTTGTGGGTATAGTTTGGAGAACAGCAATTTTCATTTTTATAAAATACATCTTAGGACTTTCTCTAGTATAAATGTACATTTCTTCTAAGGAATCAAGGACTTTTTATAATAAAAATACACATTTCTTCTAAGGAATTGAGGTCTTAAAGGTTTTCTTCTGTGTATTTTCTGGAAATTTTATCAACTTTGTTTTTAAATTTAAGTATTCTATCCATTTCAAATTAACTAGCATGAATGGTATGAGATAACAATCCATTCTCTCATCCAGTTTTCCCAAATCCTGTTTTTTTGAGAAAACTATAAAATCCATTTTGAATTACTTAGACATTTGTTGAGACTCATTTGAAGATACAATAATTATATCTACTTCTCTACTGTATTTTATTGATCTCAGTTGAGTAACATTTCATGAATGCCTTATTGTCTTGATGACTGTAGTTTTATAGTCTTATTTGTCATATCTTTCATCAGTACATATTCATTGTGAAAAATGGTGGGTTTTATTATAAGAGCTTCATACATGTCTATTTTGCACTTTGATCTTACTAATTTCCTGCTACTCTTTTGTTTACTGCCTCCCCACTCCCCCACGATTTTTTTTCTTTTCCTCCCAATAGTCCCTCCTGTAACAAATCTTGTTATAAATAAGACGTTTAACTTTGCTCTTCTTGCTGGGTGTGGTGTCACACCCCTGTGATCCTAGCAAATGATAAATGGAGGCAGGAGGATCAGAAATTCAATGTCATCCTTAGCTAAACAGCAAGGCCAGCCTATGCAATGTGAGATTCTGTGTCAGACAGACAAAAGGACAATAACTACAACAAACCCCTATAAAAAGGCAGTGGGGGGGGAGAGAGAAAGTTCCTTTAAGATTGTTATGATTATTTTTAGGTTGTTTACTGTTCACAGTTAATATAAAAATCAGGTTAGTTTCTACAAAGAATATTGTTGAGATTTTTGACTGGACCCATAGATCAATGGGGAACAATCAAGTTTCACAAATTGAAATTTTCAATTATAATCATGGCATATCTCACCATTTATTTAGAGATTTTGTAATTTTTCAGGACTATTTATTTTTATTGTCACTTTCAGTATATTGATATACTACATAATATACTATATATTTTGAAAAATGTATTTCTATGCATATTAAATCGAATTACAAACATTCATTTTCTAATTTATTGCTAGCACATAATAGCTAACTGACAACATATCATTGTATGTAATTCATCATTTTTCCAGTGGTTCTTAAAAATAATTTCTATTTTCAGTTTTGGCTATTTGTTTAAACATGGACTTTTTCTTCTTTTGGGACATTAACATGTATTTTAATTAACATAATAGTACATATTTATGGAATACAACATGATAATCTAGAAAATTTATATAAAGTAAAATGATCAAGTCCATATAATAGCATTCCTATTGTCATGTCGGTTCTTCATGTTTGGGGCTTTTGATGAGTCTCTCCTTTCTAGATCTTTATAAAATACATAGTAGGTCATGGTGAATTATAGCCACCTTACTGCTATTGAACACTAGAACAGATTCCATCTAAGTACTTTTGATACTTGTTACCAGCGCCCTTTTGCTTCTAGTAATTATCATTTATTCTCCTTTCTACTTTGAGATAATGTTTTCTTTTTAGCTTTGTGGTTTTCTTTATAGTTAACCTGCTATGGCTTGCTGAAGTCTTACAAGCTTATTCTAAAGTTTGTTCTTTTTTCCACTACACTTCAGAAAATTAGAATCCAGTTGTGGTGGCACGTGTTTTTGAATCCCAGCACTCAGGAGGCAGAGGTAGGTAGGTATCTGTGAGATAGAGGACAGCCTGGTCTACAAAGTGAGTTCCAGACAAGCCAAAGTTACATGGTAAAACCCTGACTCGAAAATTTTTTGAGCTTCGCTTTCCATCATCTTTTTCTTCTTGCCTCTAGTGGGCCAAATATTTCAGAATTTCAGAGATTTGTGTTGTCTCATAGGTCAGTGAGACTTTTGATTACTTTTCAAGATTTTTCTTCTCATTCTAGATTATAGAGTTAAATTTCATTATTCTACAATTCTTCTATATGTTTGCATTTTTGCTAAGATTTTTTCCATCTGTTTTGTTACTTAACCATATTCCCCTGTATGACTTTTGGTGTATTTTTAAATGGCTACTGTGAAATCCTTATCTTAATGCAGGGTCTGGACATATATGGCTGTTTTTAGATTGATTGATTTTAGACTTAGACTGATTGCTTGATATTTCCTTCTTTGATTAAAATTACCAAGTATACTCCTAGATATTTTGGATATTATATTGTAAGCAACCAATTTCACATATTGCCTTCTTTTAAATAATTTATTATCGTGGAAGTCAATTACTTTCTGGGCTATTCTCCTTGTCTTCATGGAGGTTTGAGTATAGGCTTTGCTGGGCAGGCCTATTGTAGCTGTAACCCTATAGCATAGCATGATCCTTTTTTGTAAGGTAAAGCTTTTATGATCCCATAGCCAAATTCTGGGAATTTCAAAGGGCTTTTTCCACTCTGTCTGTGATGAAATTCCATTTTTTAAAAACACTGCATCACCTTAAGATTCTCTGTTCCACTCTCAGTCCTGCTCAACCTTTGCTGATAGGCCTTGCACAATCTTATTCTGTACGTGTATAGACCAACCCTTGGCTAATGACTCATGGGAAATCCCAGCAAAGGCATCTGTGAATCCTGCTGCACAGCTCCCTCTTTTCTAGTATCTTCTTCTGCATGTCAGTATCTTCTCAAATCAGTAGGCTGCCATGGTCAGCTTGGATTCTACTTCCCTGTGCCTTACACTGAAAGTTGTATGAAGACAGAGAACTCACAATAATATGAGGCTCTCCAGATATGTTTTCCTTTTCTGGGTGATTAGAATCCTGCACTGCTTATTGTCTGATAATTTAAAACAGTTGTTTTGTGGGGCTAGTGTTATGACTTAGAGATTAAGAGCACTGGATGTTCCTCTAGAGGACCTACGTTCGATTGCCAGCACCTACTTGGAAGCATACAACCATTCATAATTCTAGTTAGAGGGGAATCCAATGTCCTCTTTTTGCCTTTATGGACACTGGACACACATGTGGTGCACAAACGTATGTGCAGAGAAGGCACCTATACACATAAAATAAAATGAAAATGTTATTTTACATTATATCTGAGTTTATAACTTCTTTAAAGAACACCAGGTTATTTAGATAGTCCCTACTTTTAGATAGTCTCTCAGAAACAGAAGTTTCCCTGCTTTCTAGTGCTTTAGCACCTCTGTTTCTCAAGTATTGCTATTATTATTCATACACACACACATATACATACATGCATGCATACACAACACATACATATGAAGCATAATCATAAACAGATATATGAGCACACATATCTATCTATCTATCTATCTATCTATCTATCTATCTATCTATCTTCACAGTACCTGGGATTAAACCTAGATCCTCTTGTATGCCAGGCAAAGACATTGCCATTGAATTACTCACAACCCCATTAAAATTTTTGAGACAATGCTTCACTAGGTTTCTTTGACTGGCTTTGAATTTTTGATCCTCCTTCTCTTTCCTCATAAGTAACTGGGATTAGAGATTAGAGTCTTGTGTTAATAGGCCATGCTGGTCTCTCTCTCTCTCTCTCTCTCTCTCTCTCTCTCTCTCTCTCTCTCTGTGTGTGTGTGTGTGTGTGTGTGTGTGTGTGTGTGTGTGTGTGTGTGTGTTTGTGTGTGTGTGTGTTTGTGTGTAAAGATATATTGAGTGTAATTGGAGTTACCCTACATAGAGGATTATGCTTATCCAAGAAGCCATATGCTGCTAATTTAAAAAGTCCAGTGCCAGGTGTAGGATAACCCAGAGATCCCCAGAACAATATAGGCTATTGCTATTACTATTGGTTTCCTACAAGAACTTGATGGTAAGACCCTATTGCTGAAGACATCATGCACATTGGCCACACACTGGGCATCGAGAAATCAAGTTAACATTGACCAAGAACTTTCCTTCTGGCTAGCTCTCATAGTATTGAGAAGTTCTGGTAGGCTTTTCAGATTAGAGGGAGATCAGCAGTCTTATCCAGTTGTAAATCCTGTGAACTGCAGTAATGATCAGCTCAAGGACCATCTTTGAGTAGAATGACCAGAAGAGTGTAAAAGCCAGAGGTTGGGGAAGGACAAGAGGGCAACATGCTCTGGACATGTCAGTACTTCTGTATTCAGTAATTCACAGCTGTTCTGGCTACCTGCACAAGACTTATACAAGATTAAACTAGACAACTTCTCACATGGACTGTGAAGGTGTTCATGAGCTACCATTCCTAATTGTAGAACTATGGACAGTTGATGGCTTTAGGAGGAGAGATAATCAGTTTTCTTTAAAGGTATGGCTCTTGCTCCTCCATTGCTGGTGGGAGTGCGATCTTGTAAGACCACTCTGGAAATCAGTATGGTGGTTGCTCAGAAAAATGGGAATCAGTGTACCTCAAGATCCAGCCATTCCTCTCTTGGGTATATACCCAAATAGGGCATGTACTTACAACAAGGACATATGTTCAACCATGTTCATAGCAGCATTGTTTGTAATAGCCAGAACCTGGAAACAACCTAGATGCCCCTCTATTGAAGAATGGATTGAGAAAATGTGGTACATTTATACAATGGAGTACTACTCAGCAGAAAAAAGCAATGGAATCTTGAAATTCGCAGGCAAATGGATGGAACTAGAGGAAACCATCCTGAGTGAGGTAACCCAGTCACAAAAAGACAAGCAAGGTATGTACTCACTGATATATGAATTTTAGACATAGAACAAAAGACTACCAGTATATAATGCTCTTCACCAAAGAAACTAGGAAACATGAAGGACTCTAAGGGTTAAATGGTCCCCAGGAATGGAAGTGGCATGAACTCCCGAACTAATTGGGGGCATGAGGGTGGGGGGGGAAGGAGCTGCTACAATAAGAGCAAGAGAAGAGGAGAAGAGGAGAGGAAATGGAGGGGCAGAAACATTGAGTTGGGGGAAGAATAGAGGAAAGAGAGCAAGATGAGAGATACGATATCAGAGGGAGCCACTGTAGGCCCGAGAAGGGATCAGGAACCAGGGAGATCTCCAGAGACCTACAAGGATGACACGATCTGACAATCCAGGCAATGGTGGAGAGGATAACCTAAAAACCCTCCCCCTAAAATGAGATTGATGACTTCTCTTTATGCCATCCTAGAGCCCTCACCCAGTGGCTGATGGAAACAGAGACAGACATCCACAGATATACAATGAGCCGAAATCGGGAATTTAGTTGAAGAGAGGGAGGAATGAAGAACGAAGGGGTCTGTACTAGGATGGAGAAACCCACAGGAACTGTTGGCCTGAACAAGGGAGAGCACATCGACCCCAGATGCTGTCCAGGAGGCCTGTACAAGACTGATCCAGACCCCAGAACATGGATGTCAATAAGGAGGCCTCTGCACTCCAGGGAGCCTCTGGTAGTGGATTAGTATTTTTCCCTGGTGCAAGAAGGGACTTTGAGAGCCCATCCCATATGAAGGGTTACACTCTGGCCCTGGACACATGGGGAAGGGCCCAGGATCAGCATAGGAAGACTTGGTGGACTTTGCTGAGCTCCCGTTGAGGGCCCTACCCTGCCTGGGGAGTAGTGGGTGGATGGGGTTGGGGGGGTGGGCTGGGGGTGGGGGAGAAAGTTTGGGGGTGAGGGGAGGGAGAGGGAGAAGGGACTTGAAATAAGCTTGTTCCCTAACTAGAACTAATAAAATAAAATAAAATTAAAAAAAAAGGTATGGCTCTTGGTAGGTGGACCACAATCCAATGGATGGTCCTACAGGCTGGAGTATATTGAACAGCACAATATGAGCAAATATGTTATTTAAAAAAGAAAAGGATAAGAAGTTGTGGCTTAGGAAGGTAAGAGTGGATCAGAGAGGAGTCAAATAATTAATAAAAACAATGATACACGAAACCACCAATCAAAGCTGAAAACCACCACCACAAAACTATTCATAAGAGTAGTTACAAATGGATTTGAATAACCAGCTATTTCACATAGACTACAAAGGGTCTTGGTAATTGTTTATAATAACTTTTTTTTGGAGGAAAGTCAGCCAGAAAATAAAACAAATTAATCGATCAAGGCCAAACATCTAATAAATAGAATAGCACATTCTTGAAAAAACTCCCTTTCTAGTCTTCTTACCACCTAGACTCAGATATCTCTACAGTTGCTTCAAGTAATATATTTGAAAGATGAATCCTAGGAGAAGACATAGCATTTCAGTGACAATTCCTTCATGTATTTGAAAAGTCATTGATGACATCAGTAAAAATGTGGCTATCACAGAGTCTAGATACTTTTTAGAAAGTTTCTGTTACGCATTGAGAAACTATAGCTGAGCCTGAGCAAGAGAATTTGTCATTGGTACTATAATGTGTGGTGTGAGCCATACCTCTATCTTTCCAGGAAGTAATTTCTTCTCAACATTGTGATGATGATGCAGTGGCGCTAAGCTGATATTTACAATTACTCATGGGATTTTCAAGTGATACACAACCACCCTTTCCCACATCTCAATTACAATAGCCACTCGTGGGTGTTATTTCAAAGCCTTTCTGAGTATCTGGCAAAATTATTTATGTGAACTGTCATCACTGTCCACGTCTTGTAGTCAGATCTCAGCCATTCAGACATTAAGAGCTAGATAAATAAATGCAATGTGGGCTTTCTCCAGTCTAATCCTAGCTGTTTCTCATTTTTAAAAAGATACATGTATCTCAAACCCTGCTGTAATCTCTCTGTCTTTCGGAATTTTCTTATTTTTCTATCTCCTAACAAAGGAAAGGAAAACTAAATTTTAATCATCTGTTTTTGTCACCAAGAATCTGACAAAGTTGTTTTAGCACTCCTTAATTTTGTGGATAATTGACTATCAGAAAGTTGACACCCTAACCAATCACCTGCTTCAACCATCAAATCCAAAAAGATGTGAACTTACTTCCTAGTTTGACTTCATAATGAAGAGGCATGGGATTCACATGAGCTTGACAAGAGTGAAGTAATTGTGTCCCACTTGCTAGGAGTAGATTAATATAAATAGACTAATGAGAGTCTGATAGATATCACTTGGTTTAGCTTAAGGCTTTGTAGGCTTTTACCATTCAAAATGCCTTTTCACCTAAAAACATTTTACAGGTTCTTGGGAAAATAGGCCCATAAAATAGGTATTCAAGTAAAATATTTACTAGTAATAAATCATATAGAGATTTATTTTAAAAAAAAATGATTTGGTATACATGTAATTTTACCATTTAAGATAAAGCAAATTTGTATACTAATGAGAAGGATACTCTCATTTTTTGCATAAAGAATTAAGCTTTGGCTGAATATTTGATATTTCAGGATACAGAAAATTTTCAGGGTTCTTCAGAATGGATTGACATTTTGATTTTATTGTTTTCAATATTGAAAATGTCACTTTGCATAAATGTATAGCACAAAATGGCAGAAGTATGTTTAGGACTACTTCAACATTAATTTCAAAACTAAGGTAGCATAAACAAGGAGTTGGAGGGGGAGGGAGAGGCAGTGCTTATGTATGAAGTTCTCAAAATATAATAAAATAAAATATATTTCAAAGTGAAAGAACTGTCAGCAATTCTATCCTTAGACAACATCAAAATTCATTTAATGATTATTTGCTAAAATACAAGTCAGCAATTAAAAATAACAATAATATATTTTCATTTTGTCTGTTTGTATGTTTTATGTATGTTTGAGTGTGTCTGCACATGGCATAGCATATGTGTGGAGTCAGAACACAACTTGTGAGAGTCAGTGCCCTCCTTCTACCATGGAGGTTCTGAGTATCAAACTAAGGTCTTCAGGCTTGGTAGCAATGCCTTTACCAACTAAGCCTTCTTGCCTGTCTTCAAACAATTTTTTAAAAATAAATATGCTGGCTATTCAAAGAGTACAATCCAAAGACACAATAAATGGATACTTGCAAGTGGAGAAATAATAGCAAGAAAATATTTAAAAATTTTCCCACAATTAGACCATTATATTTCTGGAAGAGTAGAAAACTTGATTGTAAATAAATACTCTATAGATTCATAACACACAGCAATCTGGATTCTGAGCCAAGTTGTTTCAGGTAGCACCCATTGGTGTTGAATACTGTGATGTTATGTGTAGGGCCAACTGCATGTGATTGCTCCACTGAAGTTGAGGCATGCAGCATAGGCAAGTGCTGCCAGAAACACTTCAGATTCATTATGCATTTGATTTTGTTTTTTTTGTGATAGCACATTGATACTGTTGCCAACTTTTTTGTGATATGTACATTCAGAAATCCACAGTTTAAGAAGCTGACATTAGCTGGAAGGATGTCTATTTGCAACTCAGTACTTTGCAAACTTAAAGTACGGGAAAATAGCAAATGCGAAGCAGCCAAAGAACTTTAAGTTAAATTACCAACCATAAAGGTATGAACGGTAACTCTTCTGCTTATACTTGGGATGCTTTCCTCCTACTGGGGTCCCTCATCTAGGCTTGATATGAGGGTTTATGCCTAGTCTTATTGCATCATGTTATGCCATGTTAGGTTGAGATCCCTGGGAGGCCTGCTCTTTTGTGTAGGGAAATGGAGGAGCAATGGATCTGGAGGAGTGGGAAGGTGTGGAGGGGGATGGGGAGAAGAGGAGGGAGGGATGTATATATGAGAGAAGAATAAAGAAAAGGGAAAAAAGAGCAGTAAGAATAACTCATTCTTATTATGTCTATTATGCACAATTCTAGGCCCTTTGCCTAGAATTCATTATTTGAACCCTTATAAGGACCCAGCAGTACAGGTACAATTCTTTCATTTTACAGATAAAAGCATCCATCAGTAATTCACATGAGGTTGTGGGGTCAAGACCTGAGAGGACCTGGATATGCCTGTGGAAAGTGCTTCTAACCACTAGGGAAAAATGGCACATCTCAATTGACTTGCATTCTAGGTCAAAATGCATATGAGAATTTAAAAACACTCAACTTTAAAACACAATATGAGATCATGATATTTTAAACTAGAGATGATTCTTTGTACTTAGTTTAAAAGTTAAGTGTGATGTAGCAGTTATTAGGTGTCTAGGAAGCTAAGTATTTTCCTTAGTTCTGCAATGAGTTCATCCTACCATCTACCCATGTTACAAGTTAGTTCATTCACTTGCAAATGCTATAAAAATGGCCACTTTAGTATATGTCTTGTACTATATTTGGTGGTCACAGACAGTGACTAACAAGATAGACACATATTACAAGTCAATGTGCCAAACTAGGCAGTCACGAAGAGTCCTTGTGGAACCAGGCACAATCAAGAATGTCAGCATGCTAGATGCACTCTATTATCAGAACCCTGCTAATTAAAGAGCCATTCAATGAACTAGAAAACAAAATGTTTCAAGTCTGGACTCAAAGCTAATCTAGATCTGAAGTTGCATGTGGCCATGAGACAGCACACAGCATCTCCCAGTCTCTAAAATAAATAACTGTGTCCATAGCAAGACTGTGTAACATGTACCCCCTTGCCCAGTGCAGGTTCCCGAAACAGGAGGAATGATGGAGAAGGAGGAGGGAGGAGAAGGAGAACAGGATAAATAAGGCTTAGTGGTGGGTTTTCTTTCTAACTTCTATCTCACCAGGATTTCTCTTTGTTCCTCTTTAGGAAGATTTGTACCTTTAAAGAATAGGAGAAATCGGATCTGAAGAGAAGCATTGACTAATCTAAAAATTATGATGCGTGGGCAAACAATGGTGAAGCTGCTGAAAAGCCCCTGCTATTGACTTTCCACAGAGGATCCCAGGGTAGCTCTCACCTGACCACACCTCATTCCAGACAAGCCACTCGTGGAGATCACATATTTTCACTGGGTCCTTCAAGTGAGACGTTTGAGGGAAACACCCTCATGTGAATACATTGTTTCTTTTGTGCTGTGGTTAAAAGTATAGAACTACAATACAGTCTGGAGTAGTCTGAGATGGAGTTGAAGCTGCAGACCAGGGCCAGACCATGCTCAATAATGCCCTCTTACAGGTTACATGCTTAAAAGTAGAGTTCCAGATTGACTGAACCCATTTTTATTTAGTTTTCTACCAGTCTTCCCGATAGAAGAATCAGAATAACATTCTTCTATTTGATGGATACATTCACACAGTGACATCATCTGTTCACACAACTTCATTTTCACAGATGAAACTAAAACCTTAGATAATAGAGGTTGCAGAGATAGCTCAGTTGGTAAAGTGTGCCTACTGAGCAGGCATGGGCACCTGAATTCCAATCCTTAGCATGCCCTTAAAAAGCTGGGTGTGGCCTGTGTGTGTAACCTAAGCAGTGTGGGAGCAGAGACAGAGGTGGATCCCTGAGGCTTGCTGGCCAGCTAGTATAGCCGGTCTGTGAGCTCTAGATTCAGTAAGAGACCCTGTCCCAAAAGTTAAGGTGGAGAGTGACTGAAGGAAACGCCACCCATTGACCTGTGGCCTCCACCCACATGCACAAACGTGCATATTCACACAAAATGCACACACACACACACACACACACAGCACACACACACACACACACACACACACACACACACACACACACACACACACACACACACTAAATCCTGATGTGCCCAAGATAGCTCTGTGTTTGAGACAGGGCTGTTGATGCAGGACATGCCGTTTCCCAAAACTCACGACTCTAATTCTAGGAAAATAAAATATAATCCCAGGCTAACCTCTATGAATGAATTGCTTTGTTCAATGTGGTGGGGGAAATATCTATTTTATCAATGTCACAGCCTCACACTTTGATGGAGAGGAATAAAAGAGAAGACTTAACACATTCTAAAATTTGAGGTGGTTGCTGAGAGTGACTCTTTCACATGACAAGACACTACAATATTCTGCACAGAATGAGACTTGATGTGTTTCATGTCTTAGCCCCTGATTTATGCTTCATGACAAAATGGCCTGGTATCAGCCTGTGTCACACTCATGGATATGGGAACCACCAGGTGATGCTCTTGAGGACCAACTTCTCTCCTCAGAATTGAGCAGTGAACTATCAGTGAATTCTCTCCTCAAAATTGAGCATATGCTGGCCGGTTGAACCCAATACAATAAAATGAAATTTCTATTAGAAAAGCAAGGGCCCTCGACATACCAGCTTTATGAAGACATTGGCATATGCCACTGTGTTAAGCACTGCTTAGTCATCCTTGGAAAAAATGTCTCAGGTAATGTGAATGACCTATTTGAATCCAGGAGTTTTTTCTGCTTCATTGAACGAGCATGGATTATATTTCCTGTAAATATAATTAGACTCATGTATTTGTGGAAACATTTATTCTACTGGTAAAGAACAGTATTGTCTTGAGCACATCACTTCATTTTTCGGCCTTAGTTTCCTTATCTTTTGAAATAAAGATATATGAATAGATTATGCCACTGTGTGGTTATCATTGTATATACATAGATGTACATATACACGCATCTACATGAGAATGCCAAATCTTTTCAACCAGTCTGGCATTTTTGTCTTTGGTTTGCCCTTTTAGATCCCCTCTACTTGAAATGTGGACAAGAACTCTATTCCTCTTGCACCATACTGAATACATAAAAATGGCTGAATGTACCCAACTCTTGATCAGTGGTGTTCAACAGATACATATGACTTTAAGCTGCCTTGATAGTATTTTTACTTGTGATGTGTGCATGTGCACATGTATGCATTTTCATTTGTGTCTAAGTTCATGTGTATGTGTGCAGATTCATAAGTATGTCTTTGTGTTTGTGTGTGGAGGTCTAAAGCTAATACTGGATGTTTTCTTGTGTTGCTCTTTACCTTATTCAACAGGCAGTGTCTCTTAGTTGAGGCCAGAGCTTTCTTTTATTGCTAGTCTGGCTAGCCAGCTTGCTTCCAGGAACCCCAGTCTCTGCCTTCTGTGTTTTGGAATTACAAATGGGCTTCTTCTTTTCTTTTTCTTTTTTTTTTCTTTTTTTTTTTTGGTTTTTTGAGACAGGGTTTCTCTGTGTAGCTTTGGAGCCTATCCTGGCACTTGCTCTGGAGACCAGGCTGGCCTCGAACTCACAGCCTGCCCCTACCTCCTGAGTGCTGGGAATAAAGGTGTGTGTCACCAATGCCTGGCACAAATGGGCTTCTAAGCACACCAGGCATTTATGTGGGTCCTGAGATGTAAATCCCAGTCCTCAATTTGTGCAGCAAGAGTTTTATATACTCAGCCATCACCACGGCCCTATGCCAAATATTGCTAATGCAATTTATATACTACTTTTGTCGTATTCACGCTACATACTACTATATAGTATTTTAACCCTATTTGTTTCATTTTTATTTACTCACTACAATTCTATTTGCTTTTGTTCCAAAACATTTCTTTTCATGTTTTGTCCAATCACTTCA
This sequence comes from Cricetulus griseus, assembly GCF_003668045.3. Lineage (NCBI taxonomy): Eukaryota > Metazoa > Chordata > Mammalia > Rodentia > Cricetidae > Cricetulus > Cricetulus griseus. The sequence continues at coordinate 32,444,561 of NC_048604.1, read as the reverse complement.
ACTAAATCTAGGGACCTTTCTTTCTGTTCCCACAATTTGCTCATGTTAAGAAATGCAGCCACATTTCCTTTAAAGACATCCTTCATTCTTTATTTTGAAAATTTCATGTATGAATACTATATCCCATTTCTGAAATTAATTGCTCAAGCTGACAGGTTTTCCCTCAGAAGTTTCAACAAGGATATAGAAAAGGGAATTTCTGTGTCACACATTAAAGACCTCAATCCTGCAAAAGCCACAAGTTTAACCATATGTAACACAGACTGAACTGTGCTAATTTCTGCTTGCCCAGGTTTCATTGGGAGTCTTTTCATGAGAAGCCACCCTCCTCCACATGGCCTTAAGATTTGAATTAACCTTATTCACAGACCTTGAAGATAAGATAGAACACTAAGACAGCAGCTGAAGGCAATTTTCTTCAATGGCTCTGTTTGGTTCCATTCAATTTACTTACTTTGGAGTTAAGGAGCACTAACTGAAGAGCACTACAGTGCACAGGACTTCCACACAGCTTCTTCCTCTTCTTTCCTGAGACTGCGAGCAGTAGTTTAGCAGCTTTGCTTTAGCTTTAGTGGAAACAGATTTTGATTGAGAGTAATCAGAGAAGCAGACAACTGAGAGACCATCTGTGTGCTTTGCACAACAGCTCCCAAATTGAGATGGTAGCTGCAAATCGGAACACTGTCAGAGAGCTGTCTAAAACCTTAAGAAGTCAAGTCTGCGCTGGTCTATGTGTCCTTCCTTATATAACACCTACTGGAGACATGTTTTCTGTTAAAATGTATGACTCTTTAATAAACCCCCAAGAGAGTTATTAGTGTATTCATTAGAGCATTAATAGTGGTTGCAAATGTGGCTCCAGTATCACGGGATATGCAGGCATTTGTATCATGGAGGCACGTAAAACACACACAGGAGCACACTAGTACTTTAACTTAGGTAGAGTATTGAACTTGATGTTTGTGCCAGATTTTCTGTCTTTAAGAACTGGGATTATGGTAAAGACTATATCCACTATCATGTCTCACCAACCCCCCATTTTTGAGAATTATATGCACACGAACACTAGATTCACATCATCTTCACCCCATATATTCCCCTCTCCCTTCTTCACAGGTTTCCCTAGCTACCTCTAAAATTCAATAATTCTTCTTTAATTATTACTATCACACACACACACACACACACACACACACACACACGGGTATGTATTTATAAATACAACCTGCAAATCCTTTTAGTGTTGCTTATATGTGTGTTTGTATTTAGGACTGACTATTTGGGAATTAGCTGTTGAAAGGTCTTATTCTTTGTCTCTTAGCAGCCATACATTGACAGGAGCTCTTCATCTAGAGTTGGAGCCTTATGAGGTTTTCCCTGGCCATATTGGCATGTTAACTGGTGCTGTCATTGTGCAGACTATTTTCTTTAGATTTCATGGGTCCAAAGTTCTTTGTCGTAGATAGATGATACTGTCTCCCAAAAGATGTCCTGGATCTCTGGTTCATAATCTTTTGGTCCTCTCTTTCATGAGGTATAGGGACTGTGCTGTACATGTATCAATTGAGAATACTTGTTCTCTGCATTTTGACCAGTTGTATATTTCTCTGATGGTATCCATCTACTGGATAAAGAAGCTATTTGATAGGGGAGTGAAAGCTACACTATCTGTGCGTAGAAGGATATGCATTTAGAATATAATTAGAAATTATATTGGTTTAGGAAAGCAGTAGTAATAGGTTCTTTTCTAGGGTCTATGACCTCGTCAGCCATAGGTAATTGGCTAGGTTGACAATGTCAGGCAATAATTCCCTCCTATTGATTGGTTCTTAGTTCCAACTAGACATCTGTTGGTTACTCCCAAGACATAACTGCTACCATTGCACCACTGGGATTATCTTGGCAGGTTGCTCATTGTTGTGGCTCATTGTTGGGTAGGACTAGTCATTCCTTTTCCAACCTAGGTACCTCCCATAGCACCTTCAGATACTATGAGAGCTTGCCCAAAGTATGCATTGTCTTTGACAACAGGTTCTTAAATTTAAGTTCCAGGAGGTAACCAAAAGGTAAATTGCAAGAACCTATATCATATTCGGAGTCATTTGGACATCCATGACCAAGAATTTGTAGACAGGTTTCTATGTTTGGCAGTGGGTTGTTAGACAGTCTACGGCTTAGAGTGGGAGTATTATTACTTTAAGTCTTGTGGTGTAACTTCATTTAAGCATATCCTTAGATATATCAAAGATACATTTTAAGTAATCACAATATGCTTCTCTATGGCTTTTCAAACATCTTTCGTGTTATTTATCCCTCCCACTTCCCTTTCTGTGTATATCACCCTCCCTCTTCCTCTTCAGCTAAAGTTCCATCTTATTTTTTTCCATTTTCCCTTCATAGCACCTGTGTCCTACTCTACTCGTCTCTAGGGCTCCTTCTCTCCCATCCAGCACGGTTCCTTTGTACTTTTCTAGCTTCTGTTGTTACTCCAGGTTATATACTCAAATATAATGATTCAGAGGACCCACAAGGAAAAGACAGTATGTGGCATTTATCTTTCTGGGTCTGGGGCACCTCACTCTGTTGATACTTTGTAGTTCTGTGATTTTACCTGAAAAATTTCATGCTGTCATTTTTCCTTGTAGATGAATAATATTCTATAGTGGATAGTTAGTTGGAGAACATTTTGGTTGTTTCTATTTCCTAACTATTGTGAATATAGAGTAATGAACTTGGCTGGGTAAGTATCAGCGGAGTAGTGAGTCAAGTCATTTGGGCATAGAGCTGGGTCATATGGTAGATTCATTTTTGCTTTTTGAAAATTCTTCATACTGATTTTCCAGAGTAGCCGCACCAGTTTGCAACCCCCCCGAAATGTGAATGATGGTCTTTCTCCTGCATCATCACAGGAAGGCAATAATTACTAACTGCTATAGAGCACCAGAGTTTATTCCCTGTATAACTATATAGTACTAGTTGCTCAACCTTACTCTATCTTTCCCTCCCCTTCCTACTTCTTCTAACCTCCAAAAAGACTATCCTCCTCTCTATTTCTAGAAATTGACACTTTTAGCTTCCACACGTGAGCAATAACCTGTGTTATTTGTGCAATAGAAAATTATTCAACCGTGAGTGATTGAAAAAGAATGAAATTCTATCATTGGAGGAAACATGTATGGAACTGGATGGAACACATTATGTTAAATGAGAATGACATACTGCTTGCTGCACCAAGAGGGTGAACATTATGTCAGATGAAATATCTACACACAGAAAGATAAATATTGCTCATTCCTTTTTAATGGTATTTTAATGATTTTATAATGACTCATTTCTCTATTTGTCTTATATATTAAGCTTTTCTCCCCACACTTTGCTTTTATGAGAAACATAATAAGCATTACTGCACACAAGTTTTTCTTTTATTTAATTCTTTTCTTTTGATATAAATTCATAGGTATAATATCGCTATTGAGGAAAGACATGGTTGCTCCTAGAGTAAAATTTCATTCTGTGCTCTTATAGGGTCCAAATTCACTTCACTGTTTCCCACCTAAGTGTTGGACATTGCTCTCAGCTAAGTTCTCAGTTCTTCAGTATTTTTTCATAAATTTGTCCAGAAACATCAGTTTTTGCATCTTAAATACAATAAATTAAACTTGAATACTATATGTTGTATATGTAACAGCAACTTTTATTAGCCATGTAAAATGCATTCAGGAGCATGCTTAAAACTTAACACTGATTATTGAATCCAATGTTACAGCAAACTTTCTTAATTATAAGAAACCTTTGAATTATCATAAACAAATAAACTGTATAAAAGCACAAAACCCCAAACTAAACTACCAGGTCCTGGAAGATACTTTTATGGCTTTGTCCTTCACTTGCGTTTAGAAAATGGGCGAAAAATCTGCCAAAATGGGATTGTTGAGTGATTGTGAGGAGATGGAGTATTGCTATGATTTTATGTAATGCTCAGAAAACTATGTAAAACACATTAATAGCATTATAGCATTTTATTTTAATAGGAAATATGCTTATGTGCATTTCTGCTAGGTTGAAAGTCTTTGGAAATTTAAACAAATGGACACCATTGATTCCCATACTTGAGATGATGGTGGCCTTATTTTGCAAACAGATTGTTAAAACTTGAATGGAAAGGAAAATGTATTTTAAATTCTACCATCACTGTTCCTGATAAGAAAAAATAGTCTGATGAAAACTTGGAGAATCAAGGGACTTTATATTATTATCCCAGCTAGTCTATATAGGAGTTATTTGACAGTATTTCATATTATTTTCCTGGCTATTCTATCTGGGGGTTATTTGACAGTATTTCATGTATAGTCCCGGCTATTCCATATAGGAGTTATTTGACAGTATTCAAAGCTTATTGCAATTCATTTGATTGCTTTTTTCTTTTCTTCGAACAAGAATTTAAGACATCCTTAACTATCAGGATTGTGTTACAATGTATGCTAATTATGGAAGAAAGATTTAAACTATCCCTGTGCTTTTTACAGAATTTCTTTCACTTATGCTCTTGCTTGGGTTTTGCCTCCTATTTTCTTCTCTCACCTTCTTGGCAAACTTCTGTTTACTATTCAAGATTTGGGCACTTCAGAAAGTCTTTGGGGACCTGCATAGAGAGGTAATCACTTGTAGTTCTGTGTTCCCATAATATTTCATGCACACCTTTATTTAAGCTTTTATCATGCTGCTATAATTATGCACTTTCTCACTGATTCTCCCACTAGCATGTGAGCTGTGGGAAAGAGAAACTACTTTCTAGTTTTCTTTGACTATTTGGAAAAGAGTAAACATTTATGACATACACGTCAAATGAATGCATTGTTATGTTGCCAACATCTGAAGTGATAGAGTTCCAGGAAATCACTGAAGGCAGTGTTGTCTAGTGCCAAGAGAGGGTAGAAGAACAGTTTCCTAAGTAAGGCTCATGGTTATTTTGGATCAAAACAGAAGGTAAAATGGGAGTTTTCAAATCTGGCTGCAGACTAGACTCATCTAGGAAGCCTTGAAAACTGCCTACAACCCCCTCTACTTTGGGCCATTTCAATCAGCATATTGGGTATCGATAGATACTTCAATCTTTTCTCAGTAATTCTAACAAGTTTCCAAAGTTGAATACTGCTGAGCTTGAAGCCAAGGAATTCAGTTTTCTCAGATAGAGTCCATGACAAAATGAAGAGGAGACGAGATAAGAGTCAGGGTAAAGTTAACTGGAATCCAGAAATAGCATCAAAGCTGTTATAAATACATAAAGCAGGGAGGGGCCCCAATCATTACACAGGTAATAGAGAGCACATCCTCAGTGTAATAGCTAGCCAGATTCAAACCCAGATAGGCAGAGATAGTAGACAGTGAGATAGCAGTTTCTAATTGTGACAAGTGGGTGCATAAGGCCATAAATTCCTTATGAACATTTGTGAGCCATAGTTTAAGTCTACTAACGTGACAGATTTATAGGATCCCACCTCTGTTGCATTTTTATGTATATAATATTCATGTGTATTGCTAGTGCTGGTGCATGTGTGGGCATGTATATGGAAGATAGAAATCAATGTCGAATGTCATATATCACTACCTCATTATTATTATTGCTGTTGTTTCTATTATGGTTAGGATTATTTATTTCCCTCATTTTTATCAGTCCTTTGAGAATTTTGTACAATGTGTTTTGATTATATTCTCAGCTCATCCCAGAATCAATTCTGCCTCCTTACATACCCATTTTTTTGTACTCTTTTTTTGTTTGCTTGTTTTTAAACTCACTGAGTCCAGGTGGTGCTCTCTTTATATTCTTGGATTTGTGACCTTCCTGTCAAGTGTGGCCAATCTACCTGGGGGCTACATGCTTAGAGAAAATTGGTTTTCCATCTCCTAGCAGCTATCAATTGCCAATAGTTCCTCATTTTGGAGGTGGGGTTCGTGTCCACCTTTCCTCTATGGTGCTGAGCTTTGTTTTTTTCTGGCTTAACTTTGTATATGGTGCCTCAACCATTATGAGTTCACATGTGCAACTTCCCTGCTGTGCCCAGACAACACTGTTTCCTTAGAGTCTTCTACCACTCCTGGCTCTTACAATCTTTCTAACCCCCTCTTTCATAATGATCCCAGAGTCTTTGGAAAATATCCCCATCTTACCTTTTTTAAGACAGAGTCACTCGCTAAACCCGAAGCTCATCAATTCAGACATACTGCCAGGCCATCAAACTCCAGAGATCCACCTGTCCTACCCCCAACCAACGCTGGGGTTATGCTATGTGTCTGCCAAGCTCCACTTTTGCTTGGGTTCTCAGGATCCAAAGTGAGGTTCTCATGCTAATATAACAGGCACTTTAACCACCAAGGCATTTACCTAGCTAGAAGTTTTCAACCTCCCTGGGGAGCAGAAAGGGTATGGGATAGCTAAGGTAGTAGTTAGGAGGCAGGGGGTGAGGGGAGGGAGAGGGAACTGGGATTGACATGTAAAATAATATTGTTTCTAATTTAAATAAAAATGGCCAGCCATTGGTGGCACACGCCTTTAATCCCAGCATTCAGGAGGCAGATCTTTGTGAGTTCGAGGCCAGCCTGGTCTCCAGAGCAAGTGCCAGGACAGGCTCCAATGCTACACAAAGAAACCCTGTCTCGAAAAACCAAAAAAAATGGAGAAATAAAGTTTTGGCTTACTTTTCTCAGTATTTCTTTCAATACCATTGTAGTACTTTGAAAAGAAACATCAGAAAATAAAACTACTCACAGAATTACTCCCTTCTTAATCTCTCACTCTCTCTTCCCCCCTTCCTTCCTTTCTTCTTACCTCTCTTCAGCAATCATGTGAATTCGAAAATAATGTAAGAACTTTGGAAACACAGGCACAATGTCTCTAATGGGTTATAGATTTAGTAAGAGTGAGTTATGGTGGCTCATGCCTGTGCTAACTGGGAAGGATAAAGCAGAGTCCGAGTTGTTTGAAATACAGGCATCTTGATGCAAGATGATATCCTTGAATAGCCAACTATTCATTTGACATGTTTGTTTTGCTTCATCATGATATTTTATGGCAATTTAAAATATTGTGGAGTATTACAAGGATTTAGCAGCCATTGGATTTGGGAATAAGGAAGTTGCTGGTCACACAGCAGAAGATACTTTTAAGAATTAGAATAAAAGCCAGATTGCAAAGTTCTATGAAGAAAGTCAGTGATAACAAAGCAATTAATAGGCACAGAGTTATGGGTTTTGACAACTGTAGAAAGAAAGTTTTGACAAGAAAGATGTAGGCTTCTGTGGTAGCTAGAGGAAGGAGTACGACAAAAGCCAAATACTTTGGAGTATTTTAGGCTAAAAAGAAAAATCAGAGAAAATGATAGATTGAAAGGAATACCAATAAAGACTGATAATTAACCACAGGAACTGAGGATTGCATCTCCATATCTGTTCTCTCTTTTCCCAAGAATACAAACCCCATTTTTGTGTGAGCTTATGCAAAAGGGTATTGTCTAAATCCCTTTGCAGCTGTACCTATGCTCTGATTCATGAGATGTAAGTAGACATAATATGTGCAATTCTAGGATATATTCTTAAAAGAAAAATGTACACCTCCCACCTCTTTTCTCTCTTCCCTGTAGTTGCAGCATGGGGCTAATAGCTACAACTATCCTTCTTTGTCTGTATAACAGATTTTGAAGTCGATACAATTAGTTGTGAAAAGATAAAGGGGTTTTGAACTTTATAGCTATGGAGCTAACATGTAAGTCCCCAGAAAGTTTATGATTTTCTTGGGGGTGTTCTTTTCTGTTTCAATCACTGATATTTGGGGGCATCTATTTCCTGTGGTAGAACTTTATCCTAGCTAACATAATATACAAGTGATATTGGGATGTGGTTGATGTTAATTGTGATGGGTTTGGTGCTGATGTGTGATGAGTTTTGCTTTCATTTGGAAAGAGAATATATCTTTTATCTGAGACAGGATGGAAGGAACAGAGAATAATAAGGATTCTTAAATGTTTTTGACGGTACACCATGTTAAACAGATTCAACATCTGTGAAGGTAGAAATGAGATTAAGTGTTAAAAAAAGAGAATTTGAACAACACAATTTAGATCAGCACAGTTTAACATGCCGTTCTCTGGACCAGCATCAACAACATTACTGACAATTTGATTAGCAATGCAGAATCTTAGCTTCTACACATCTATTTAGTCAAACTATTTAGGGATACCTGAAATACCTTTTTTTTTTAATTTTGGTTTTTTGATATAGGATTTCTCTGTGTATCTTGATTGTCCTGGAAATTGTTTTGTAGACCAGGCTGGCCTTGAACTCACTGATATCCGCCTGCCTTTGCCTCCTGAGTGTTAGGATTAAAGGCATGCATCACCATTCCTGTCTCTGAAATATATCTTTAAGGAGATATAGATTTTAGTTTCATTAATGTCTGAGGGGCAGTGGTCTATAAAAACCATTGTGGGAAGCAGTTCATTAAAAATATATCCATGTGAGATGTGAACATTAGCATTGACATTTTAATAAGAGGATAGCAAGATGACAGTTTTGATGATGAAAACTTATGTAAGAACTGTGGGTTAAACAAAACTCCCACGTGTTACAGGGTTTCTCTGTGGCTAAGCTGTCAACCTTGTTTTTAGTTCCTACTCCAAAGTAATGCAAATCAAGAGAACAATCTGAGTTGGAATCATGTTTGAACATACAATGCTTTGATCTATCGGGGCTAACCTTGACCTTGGTGAAGTCTTAGATCCTGGATTGTTTATATTGAACTTCAAGATCTGTATGTTTCATCTATGTGAAACCGCATGTAAAACAAAACTCTAGGTCCAGCCAAATATTTCAGTCTTTTTTCACTTGGTTGTGCCAAAACATGAAAGACTAATATTTATTTATTTGTGATCACAATCAACTTCTTTTCTAAGTTTTTATGTGTATAGGAATTACACTGTTTTGTAAGTTCTGTGATGCTCATCAAGACACCATTTTCTTTTCTAGCATTTAAAAATGAATCCTTTGCCATAGCCAAATGCACTTAAATTAAAATCTACCCATCACAGGAAATGTACAATGGCTTCAAGTTACTAGATGTGGTACTAACGGCCTCCCCAGACCAAGAAAGTATTTCTCCTCAACAAGGACTAGTCTGTGATATGATTATTGGCCATTGCACCACACAAAAATAGTTTAAACAGGATTGAGTGAGGTCAACAGAGTTACGGTATCCTATAAATCTTTGTTCTAACACTGCTTTTGTTTCCTGTAACTTGACTAATGATGCTGGTGAAACTTTTCATATATGGCACTTCAGATGGAAATATTTTTAGTAAAGTAATTAGTCTCTAACAGATAAAGTTGAGCAAAAATATTTTCAACCCTAAATAATGGCTCGAATTTATGAATTCAGAGAGATGGTAATAACAACACTTAGAACTGAATGTTACTTTGCCCTATGTAGGACTGCAAGCTACATAAATGATTTCTTTTAATCCTCACAGTAGTTCTGTTACTATCCATTCATTCATTTGTTTATTTATTTTTTCTGTGCCGGGGATGGAGCTGTGCTTCACCAAGAAGCTACATGTGCAGTCTAGGTAGATGATGTCATTATTCCAAATTGGAGCAGAGGGAATTAAAGCTCATGGAGATTCTACTTTGTTCATCTGCAAAGTTTTGATTGGAATCTTCCTTTTCTCTCGTCACATCTATTGTTTAATTGTTCTTTACCAAATTGTTTAATTGTGAATATGTTGAGTGGCCATGGGGGTATTTGTAACTTAGACTTTACTATTTTAACCCATATTCTTGTGTCTATCATGAAATCAAATAAATGCGTGGCTAATTCACAAACTGACAGACTAGACAGATACCTTTGAATATGTTGAAGGTATTGGCCTGTTACTTCAGTGACAGTAGCTAATTGCATCATTTGTGGGAAGAAGCAGCCTGACACCTTCACAGTTGTTTTACTGAAAACTTCTAATGGCCTTTGTGGCAGTTTGAATGAAAATGGCCCCAATAGGCCTGTAGAGAGTAGGTGTGGCCTTTTTTGAGGAAGTGAGGTTGGGCTTTGAGGTTTGAGAAACTTAAACCAGACACACAGTCATTCACTCTTCCTGCTGTCTGCCAATCCCGATGTAGTAGAACTCTCAGCTATATCTCCTGCCCCATGTCTGCCTGCATGTTGCATGCTTCCCACCATGATGACGTTGAATTAAACCTCTGAACTGCATACCAGCTCCAGTCAAATGTTTTCCTTTATAAGATTTGCTGTGGTCCTGGAGTCTTCACAGCAATAGAAATCCTAACTAAAACAGCCTTGTAGGTTTTTATTATTAAAAATTTTCATTCAATAGATTTTGATCATATTCTTTCCTGTTCCTAAACAGCATCCAAACAATGGCTTCTGACTGGTGAAAATGCCATCATGATTGGCCTTTCCTTTGGGAATGAGGTGGGGCTGTGGGGGAGACACATCAACGACAGCACTACAGAACTCTTCTAGCATAGAAGTCCTTTCTGAGGACAACTCTATTTTAAGCTTTTTATATATAGGGATGTGCTTTGAAATACAGATTTGGACAAAAACTTGACACTAAATTGTTCAGTGCCTGCTGTGTTTACTTTCTTTAAAATCTTTTTAAAAATTATTTTTACGTGTATAGGTCTTTTGCCTGAATATATGCATATGTACCATGTCCATAGCTGGTGCCTGCAGATGTCAGAAGAAGGTGTCAGAACCCTTGGAACTGGAGTTACACATGTAAGTCACCATGTGGGTGCTAGAGATTGAATCGGGGTCCTCTGGAAGAGCTGGCCACAAGAGCTTTTACCCACTAAACCCTCTCTGAAGCTTCTGTGTAGGTTTTATAATCATCTATCATTCTTTAATATTGATTATAAGCTTGATAGGATTTAGAATCACCTAGGAGATAAGCAAGAGGACATGTCTCTTAGGGAGTTTCCTGATGAGATGAAGTTGCAAGACCAATCTTAAAAGCACTTTCTGATAACAACCCAGGTATAAGAAGCTAAAAGGGAAAAGCTTTTTGCTTTTTGCTTTTTTTTTTACCTGCTTGCCTTCCTGTATTGCTGATAAGTTCATTCTACTGCTGCTGCCACAGGTATCCTTAGTTGTCACCAGAACCAGGTACTTCAGCATTCTAATGGACCAATGGCTCTCCAGGAGTCTTCTGAGCCTTTACTGCCAGATAGAAAGTGATGAGGCAATCAGCTTCTTAGAATGAGTAGTTATCAGGCTCTCCAGGTTAAAGACAGCCAATGGCTGTTGGACTACCCAGATGGTATCATGTAAACCAATCTGATAAATGCCCTTTTAATATATACTCATTCTGTGAGTACTATTCCTCTAGGAACTGTAACTAATACAACCTGAGTTGAATTGTGTACACATTTGTCCATTCTATTCTTTTAGAATATAAACACAAAAGGGAGGAGGCATCATTGTGCATTTTTATAGTGGATTCTTGGGAGCTGCCTGAGTGTCTTGAACAGTATAATCATTTAATATTTTTGGATGAATGAGTGAGATGGTAATGATATATTTCATTTCTTTTTTAGTTCAGAGTGTTTTTCAGGGGTTGATGAGGTAGCTCAGTTGGTAGTGTTCTTGCTTACCATGAACAAAGTCCTGGATTCAGTCCCCAGAATCACATAAAACCAACTGTATTGATACACCTATCTCTTGAGAGATAGAGGCAAAAGGATCAGAAATTCAAGGTCATTTTGTGTACATAGTGTTCCTGACTGGGCTGTATGAGAGTCTGTATAAATAAATAATAAAAAAGTGTGCTTGTTCACCTAGAATTGCCATCTGAAGTATAGAGAAACAACAGCATGAGCACAAACATGATATGGGGATCATCTTGATGTATCTTGGAATGACTTGAGGTGCTTTTCAAAATATATATTGACTTTTAGATATAGCCCATGCTAGCCTCAGACTTAGGATCTTCTTGCCTCTGCTTCTTCAGCATGTCTTACCAGCATGTATTTTATCTTAAATCTGGATTCTACAAGAAAAAATGCGATAGAATAGCTGCGGTGATCTTCATGTGGTAACTTGTGGCCAACTGTTATTGTGCATGTGAGTCACCTTAGCAAGATGCAAGTTCCAATTTAGTAGGTTTCGACTGGAGCCTGAGCTTTATTATTTTTTAACCCCCCCCCCAGTGTGTGTGTGTGTGTGTGTGTGTGTGTGTGTGTGTGTGTGTGTGTATGTGTGTCTGTGTGTGGGTGTATGTGTGTCTGTGTGTGGGTGTGTGTGTGTCTCTGTGTGTGTGTGTCTGTGTGTGGGTGTGTGCACATGAATTCAGGTGCCTGCTGAGACCAGTTATTAGATCCCATGTGGTTATGACCCACCCTCCAATGGGTGCTGAGAACTGAACTAGGGTAAGTGCTCTAAAGCAATGAGACATCCCAGAGATCATGCATTTCTTGAAAACAACTCAGTGATGCTTTCGTATGGAAGAACCATATGGTAGAAAAGAAATAGCCATATAGCCATAAGATAAATGTCCCAAGACTTAGACTTCTTATGGGTCTGAAGTGTCAAGGGATACAGTTGGGGTTAGAAAAATGATCTGTGTGAATAATCACTTACGATGTGGTAGGCACTGAACAAAGATCTCATGCATTGTCTTCTTTCTAAGAAGGAAAGGCAGAAGTTACCATTTACAGAGAGAGTGTGTGTACTATACAGAAAGCTCACTGGATCCCCTTTGAGATATTTAAATCTGATGTTTTCTATTTCTATTTTATTCTTAGCCTGACTCACTGTGTGGCTCTTCCATTCAATAAAAGCACCTGTTTTATATTTATAATAAGCATTTGAAGGCAGTCTAGAAGAAAGTGACTATTTAGAGATTCTCATCTATTGAGATTTGGCAAGCGTAAGCAAAGCCAGAGGTGAGGGATCTGCTTAGATGGTTTAGAGGCTTGGTAAGTACTTGCTGTAAGTTTAGAATGTAGTTGCTCCAACACTCTTATTCTTAAAGAAAATTCGCTATCCAGGAAAGAACAGATGAAAAGTAGGAATGAATAACCCTTTTCTCTGGACTTGTTTTTGAGATTGGATATCACTAAATTACCCGGGCATGTCTTGAACTTGTTCTGTAGACCAGGCAGGCATTAACCTGTGATCTTCCTGCATTAACCTCAATTGTATCTTAGAGTCTTACACCATCAAGACAAGCTTTGTTTTCCCCGCATTAGACTGGTTATTAGTTGTTTACAATAATGATTAGTACAAGCTAGGCATGGTGTTGCTTGCCTTTAATCCAAGCACCAGGGAATCAGAGGCAGCAATGTCTCTGGGAGTAGGCACCCTGATCTAGAAGGCAAGTTCCAGGTCAGCCAGGGCCACATAGTGAGATCCCATCTCCATAAGAAAACAAAACACCGAAAAAGGCATCATGGCTTCACACTTCCCTTCAATTGCTAATGGAATGCCACAGCAAGAGGAAGGAAATGCCAAATTACAAGGCACTGCTCTAAAATAAAAATGTTCAGTGTCTCTCTCTTTGCATATTGTCTTCTCAGATTACTAGTTGGGTCTTTGTCTTTTTTATTACTCTTTTATTTTTGTTTTTCTGTTCAAGGCAACTACACATTGGATCACTTACTGGTGGCATTCTTTCTGTGTGTTGTCTGGATATTTTTGTAGGTGTGCATCTATATGTATGTGGTACACCTCTAGGATACATTCCAACTCAATTGAAACTACTGAGGCACTGTTCTGATTTGCATGTGAAATGTCCCTCCTAGACTCCTGTATTTGAACACTTGGTCTCCAGCTGGTTTGGGAAAGTCTAGGAATCTTGAAGTGGAGCCTTGCTAGAGGAAATATCTTATATCCTGGCCCTACTTCTTGTTCAGTTACTGCTCCTGGGCTGCTGTTATGAGGCAGCTCTGCCTCCTGCTCCTGTCCCTGTCCCTCCCTCACCCTCATTCATTATATTCCTTCTGGAACCCTAATAAAAAAAAATCCTTTCCCCATTAAGTTGCTTTTGTCAGGGAATTTTATCACAACAACAAAAAAGGAATCAAACACATGTAACCTATAGGAGCATTCTGCAGTTTGTTCCTTTTGCCCAGCTAAACCAACATATCCCATATTACTTCTAAATGTGTAAGTCCTTCCCAAATTCTCATAGATAACATTCCTTGTGTTATGCCTTTGTTCCCTCTTCCATACTCTTAAAAACATTGAAAAAGAAGGAAAAATATAATTGGACAACATTGCATTTATTTGTATCATGTATATTTTCTTGTGAACTGGTCCTGGATTAACGATAGTGGTTATGCAATATTTTTGTCTGCACTATTTTGTTTAACTCTTTTATATGGCTTTCATACTGGTTATCAGTGCTTTTTCAGCATCACATTCTACTATGTCCTCTAAATATATACTGTATTTTTTGTCACAAGCAAGTGCCACCTGCAAAGAGAGAATCTCAGCTGAGAAAATACCTCCTCATAAGATTTTCCTGTGGGTAGTCCTCTGGGGGCATTTTCCTAATTGGTGATTGATACTGAAAGGTCCAGCCTACTATGGGCCATGTTTACCATGAGAAGATGGTTCTAGGGTGTATTAGGAAGCAAATTAAGCTAGCCAAGAGGAGCAAGTCAGTAAGCAGCATTTTTCCATGGCTTCTGCTTCAGTTCCTACCACCAGCTGTCTGCCTAGGTTTCCTGCTCTGGACTCCTTAGATGATGCACTATATGTAGAAGTGTAAACCATGTAAGTCCTTTCTTCCCCAACTTAGTTTTGGCCATGGTGTTACCACAGTAATAGAAATCAAACTACAACAATGTTCTTTACATCTTTGTATTATTTTCCTGTTCTTACCCATCTTCTTCTTTCTCTACATGGATCAAGCATCTTCCATTGGAATGTTGCCTCTTGGTGAAACAGTGTGTCCTTATGTCTTCTGTATCCATCAATGCAAATGTGTGGTATATTTATTACATGTCTTACATCATGCCAATCACTATGAAAAATACATCTTGAGTAATATGCATACATATATGAAACATTTTTGTTACTTCCCTACCCATGATTTCATTTTATTCATGAAAACTTCCTTTCTTTTGTAAAAGAAAATCATTGGGATTTTTATATAACTTTGTATGTTTATGAAACACTCAGACCAATTTAGTTTAACCAAATAGTCTCCAGATATAAAATTGCTCCCTCACCACCTATTGCTGATTAATCTTATACTTGGGAGACATAGAGGGGAATGAAATTGATGTGAATGGAGGAGACAGAAAGAGTAGACAAATGTTAGGATCTATTTTCTTTGTAAGATCTTCACTTATCTAATGTTGGATCTGAGATGGGAAATAGGAGAGATGGTTGATTTCTTCTTTTGTAATTGTTCATGTGCTGTTGCTAAGGAAGCATCCATGGGTTTGATCTGGTTTTATGTGTTTGCAACTTCTGTTGGCACTGTATGTGGACACAGTACAGTGGTCCACATAGATGGTTGGTGTCATTTTCTTGGAGGTAGTATTCAGCATTAGCTTAGTTTCCTGAGGATCTTCCTTAGTAGGTCTTTCTCATTGTGCGCATAGTCAAGTTCTTCCTTTGCTATGGTATTGTGTCTCTTGTCTGTGTGTCCCTTCTCTAGTCTGTTTCCCACATGATAGCCCATAGGAAATATAGACATGCTCATCCATGTACTCTGAGAAGGAGAGGGAGGGCTTAGTTTCTTTTTTGGCAGTTTACAGCTTGATATTTTATTATTCCTTTGTGACCAGCTGCTTATGAAAACTATCCTCTTAAGAAATCTTTAGATTTTAAGCAGACATCTGCATGTTCATAACATCACATAATAATTCAATTCATAAAACAAAGCATCAAATTCTTCCAAGAATTATCTCACTAAAGTTAACTTCAATCTAAACAATATGTGGAGATAGGCACGTTGTTCATAACCTAGCAACTTTCCAGCTAAGATATGAAGCAGTAGTCTCACTATTTTTGCAGGCAGGCCATATTCTATTGGTTACTGGCTTTTCCTTCCACTGGACTTTAGGAGGAAGTGGCCCACATCCTTTCCCACATGGAAAGGGAAGGGGAAATTCTTTTCACTGTGAACTGGTAGTTTTGACAACTACAACAATCCACCCTCCTTTCCCCTTTGCCTTATCTTTTGGCAGGGTGTGGGCTTTGAGACAGTGATTAGTGTATACATGGTCAGTTCTTATAGTTTGAGTAAATTTTTATGAAAGCCTCTGGACCCAAATGTTGGGTCTCCTAAGAGTGGGTAAGTCTTTAGATATTGTCCTCTTCATCTTTAAAATTTCAACACCAGTTCTAGTACAACATGAAAAAGTCTACAAACATCTTTAAAGATATATAGATATAGATGTATACATAGAACTATAGATATATATAGTCTTTAAAGATTATGCTAAAAGTTAGAGGAGTGTATCAAATATGCTCCTCATTTCAATATTCAGCTCCACATGTATATAATACATATAAATTTATGGCTGTGACTAACCTTCAAGCCTGCCCAGTTCTCAGTGGAACAAACCATATCAGTAGCTTGCATACATGCATTTAGTTCAAACTGGTTTCCTCATTCTCTGAAATGTGTTGTACTTACCCTCTAAAACAGACACGTTCCCACACATATCTCATCTGACTGATGAATTAACTTGCAAGACAGAATTCCAGAGACTTGAGAATATGAAAAGTTTCCAGTGAGCAAGCAAAAACTTCTACTCTTTTGTCTCCAGAAGAATTCATATTAGGCTGCAAGGAGCAAGTAATATTAATAGTTCATTTGCCTGAAGATCACTTTTATTTATAAGATCATTTTCACATATTTATATTTTATTACTGTTAAGGTTTTTTACATGCCTCAGAGATGATTATAACACTTTCAGAACACTTAATCTAAACTCAAACCTATATATAGTATTTCACAGTCTGTCTTTTTGAATCTCAAGAAAAATGTAGGGCCATTAATGGCAGAGATTATGATTGGTATGCTCATGGTGCTTACTAAGTTGTATTTTTGAAATCATATTTTATTTATTCTTTGAGTGTTCCCACAGATACATGCAATATATTTTTATATCAACCACATCCTATTTCCTTTCTTCTATGTATCTCCCCATATATCCACCAAAACATCCCCTTCCTTGTTTCATGTCCTTTATTAATAACCTAGTTAGTCTAATTAGTGCTACCCATATGCTTGTAAGGGTAGGCTCATTCACTGGAGAATTGGAAACCTACCAGGGGCTATAACCCTGAAAAGAAAATGACTCTTCCTCTCTCAAAAGCCATCAGCTGTCCAAAGGTCCTCAGTTAGGGGTGTGGTATCATGAACCCCACCACATTCACATTAGAATGTTGACTGACTTGATCTTGTCTGGGTCTTGTGCAGATAAACAGAGTTACTATGAGCTCATGAGTGCAGTGACCCTGTCATGTCCAGAAGACTTTGTTTTGAGGAAGCCTTTGAAATCTCTGTCTTTTACGAACTTTTTACCATCTCTTCTGCCATATTACCTGAGCTTGGTGTGTGTGTGTGTGTGTGTGTGTGTGTGTGTGTGTGTGTGTGTGTGTGTGTGTGTGTGTTATAGATGTCCTTTTAGGACTAAGCATTCCACATTCATGTGTTCTTTTCACTTCTGATCATTTGTGAACCCCTTTAGTAACCATGGCTTATATTTTTAAGGCAATAGATAAATAAGTAGGTAGATAGGTAGACAGAAAGATAGATAGAGATTATTACCTTAAACACACACAAATAAGTACTCCACACTTTTATAGAATTATAGATTAAAATCATAAGCTTCCAGTGAGTGGACAACAAAGTAATTAGTTTTTGGTTTTGGTTTTTTGTTTTCGAGACAGGGTATCTCTGTGTAGCTTTGGAGCATATCCTGGCACTTTCTCTGGAGACCAGGCTGGACTGAACTCACAGAGATCCACCTGCCTCTGCTTCCAAGTGCTGGGATTAAAGGCGTGAGCCATCAACACCTGGCAGTAATTAGTTTTTATAGTCATGAAAAATTATTATTGAATCAGATATGCTGCTTGTTCTTGTATGTTTTTTAAAGAGAGTAGGAAAGGGTGTGTGTCAGGCTCCATAAAGATGGCTCTGCTTCATCTTGGCTCCAGGTCAGAGAGTTCAAAACTGTCCTTAGTAAGTCAGAAGACCTAAGGGTCTTTGGTGTGGCTATCGTTGGATGTTTTGATCTTGGTAGTAGATATCTTATCTAAATAACAAGGGACTTGGTCTGAGGTATGTTTACTCTTGACCCTCAAGGGCAGATAACAAGAAATTGAGTCTAAGGTGTGGTTACCAAATGGTTGTAGGATTAAGGGAAGAAAGTCTGTTTGTTCCTTATACATGACAAAGAAGTCTTTTGCCATGCCCCCCTTTTGGTTAGAGTTCTTAAGAATGTTGAAGAATAAACTTGGGGCATCCAGTATTCACTGGATTGCTCTCCCAACTCTATCCTGTGTCTCTGTTCTTTTCTAAGCGTCTTTACTTGCTGTTTTTCAATCCACACTCCCCCTCTCAGGTACGAACCAGCCAGTTGGCTGCATCAGACTGAAGCCTCACAAAGACCGTGTGTAATTGGGGAGATGGGAAGAATCTGGGAGGAGCGGGTGGAGGGAAAAGCATGGTTAGACTATATTGAATGAAAAAAATGTTTTTAATTAAAAAAAGGATAAGACTTTGCTATTAGTTTGACCTTTCTTGAACCTTCTGAATTATTGCTTTAGTACTGGTTTCATTGTATACTTAATGCACATTTATTGGCTACTTATTAAGTAGCAGTCACAGTTGCAAAGGCACTGTCAGTCATAAAGAGGCCCAAGCATTGTTGGTTTTCCATTCTCTTAGAAAAAGGCCCATAATGTTAAGGAGTCAATTGTATGTAGTCTCTTAGAGAAGGACAGGCTAATAAGGAAACATATGGCTGAGGAACAAATCCTCAGACTTAACGAGGATAGGTATGGAAAGCTTCCTGAGACAAAAGGTATTTACATTTGGGCATTAAAGATGAGTAAGTGCAAACAGTGTGGAACGGATTCAGGGAAAAGCAATAACAAAATGCACGATCTTGGTGACTTTTTATAATATGTCACTTTCAAGGAATCAAATGAAGTTCAATAGAACACTGGGATTTAAACCAAGGGTGACTATAGAACTTAAATCATATAAAAGTTTTTATGCCAAGGGAAGAAATTTGAGAGTATGGTATGCAAATTGAAGGGCTTAATTTAGGTTATGGAATGATCATGTTTTCATTTAACAAATGCTTTTGCTTCTAGGGCTGAATTGATTGAAAGAGAATAGGATTAGAAGAGGGAAGATGAGTTAAGAGGTCAGTAACCCAGATATTAATGACAGAGACTAGTGATTTTCTATAGGGTTTTTGAGCTTTAATTTATTTAGTTTTGTTCCCTCAAGCCAGCTGTAGTTTAGATTCTCATATAGCATAACACTCCACAGCTGGCACTCCAATTCCACGCTTATCAAAATGAAATAAGTAGAGGTCCATTGTTCACTCATGTTTCTTATTAAGCATCTTTTAAAATCTGGCACATTTTCTTCCCACACAGAATTTGGCGGATGATTATTGTTTCCTTGTATTGATAGTCTCCATTACATTTAAATGCCTTAATGCTTTGTAGGGTGGGTTCTTCCAAAAGTAAATTCTGAAATAGAGATAAGCAGTCAGGACATTTATTTGGCAGCCCTCTATGTATTAGCAACCCTTGAAAGGAAACAAAAGGAAAGAAAAATTTAAACCAAGGAAGAGAAAACAGGAATGGGTAAAGAGAGAAGCTGAAGTCTAGAAAAGCCCCAAGAAAGTCCAAGGCCAGTCATCCTTCAGTAAGTATTAAAAGTGGGATATCCATTTGGAGTTTCCTCACATTGTGGTGGGTGGTCAAAGCTTTATATTTCAGTCTTTAGCCATGCTAAATGTTGACTGTCCCTGAAAAATAGTTACAGACTAACTCTTTCCAGCTAATGATACTCTTTGGAAGGGGTTAGCAGCTGAAGATCATCAACTAGAATTATTCTCATAAGATGTGGGAATGAGCCTTGCAATCCTTAAGGGGGATCACTGCAATGTTTCATAACATCCGTTCTGACTATATTTCTGGGAATATTTGTTCTATGAGATACTAATTGGTGTTTCAAGGGAAAAATGAGTTCTGCAGCCAGAGAAGTTTAGCAAGTATTAGGCTACCTAGGTTTCCTTACTTTGGGAAACTTAAACATGTGCTTGTTTGTGCAGTGAGTTGCTGGAAGTAGATAGAAGATATAGAAGAACCCCATCAAGTATTCCTGTTACCATTTTGGAGGTAACCTATTTTGAACCCTACTGACTGTGATTAGAAATGCAGGAAATTCTGTTTGGGAATCACAATGGTCAAGGCTTGTGTTCTAGTTAGGGTTGATATTGCTGTGATGAAACAATATAACGTAAAGCAAGTTGGGAAGGAAAGTGTTTACTTGGCTTACACTTCCACATCATAGTTCATCACTGAAGGAAGTTGGGACAGGAACTCAGACAAGGCAGGAACCTGGAGGCAGGAGCTAGTCCAGAGGCCATGGAGGGGTAGGAGTGCTGCTTATTGCCTTGCTCAGCCTTCTTTCTTATAGAACCTTGGATCACCAGCCTGGAGATGGCAACACCCACAATTGTCTGGATCCTCCCCCATTAATCAATCACTAATTAGAAAAATGTGATATACCTGTATCTTACAGAGGCATTTTCTTAATTGAGGTTCCCTCCTTTCAGATGACTTTAGCTTGTATTAAGTTGACATAAAATTAACCAGAACATCTTGGAATGGCAGAGAACCTTCCCACATCACAAGTTTGTTCTAGGTGGTTTGGGGGTGATTTTTCATCTCTCATAATTATTTCATATTGAGATTTTTCTATTTTTTGTTTCTTTTAGTAGTTTAAATGTTCTTAAATGATCAATTCTAACAGGATTTTAAGATTTTATTTGCATATTACATTCCAGGCTCATAGTACAAGAGAGAAACTGGTTCTTATGTTCAAACATCAGTAGTTGCTGGTTGTGGTACACGACTATAATCTCAGAGGTCGGGAGCCCAAAGGATCAGGAGTTCAAAACCATACTCATCTAGAAATAGAAAGTTTATGACAAACTTATGCTACATGAAACTGTCTGAAAAAAGAATCAAAATGTCAGCACTTACTGCCAATCATAGCAAAAGTATCCCTTACAATCTTTAAAGTCTATATATCTCAGTGAGCATCTGTACATTAGAATAGCCTTTCCAAAGCTATAAAGCTTCATGTTGGTCTGATCAATTTCCATGCATTATTTTTTATTTGTCAGTTTTAATTATAAAGTTTATATTAAAAATCTTTATATTGATGTAATGTAGGTCTATAAAAGTTCAAATTCCATGAATTAAAGTTTTTTCTCTTTATTTTTAGTTGTAGCTTCCATTTTCTTGGTTCCACAGAGGCCTGACTACAATTTAATCTGGCAAAGAGAACGTGAGCAATTGAATTCCTGTTGTGAAAACTTTTCTGTGGCAAGACCTCAACTTCCTAACCTAAATATGCATTAGTGAAGTTTGTAGATCAAAGATTCTATGCAGACCCAACCTCAAAGTCTCAGGGAACGTTGTGGAAGGTGGGGGGTGGGGGGCGTGCGCAGAAAGGATGTAAGAGCCAGAGGGTAGAGAGAAATGCTGTGATATACTGTCTTCTTAATATGGCATAGCTGTTGCACACAAACTCATAGCACCTGTGGTTCCCTGTATAAGATGTGCACAAAGTCAAGAGAATTAAAAGTCTCTTTTAGTAGCAAGGCCCTACTTCTAGCTTAGAAGTTATTGCCAGTTGATGATTGTTAGAGGAGGGAAAGTTAAATTTCTTTGGAGTACTGGCCCCTGGTAGATTCCTCACCCTGTAAGGATTCAGGCATTATGCTGTCCTGCCCCTGTCACCTGGCAGAACGCACTCAGGCAGTACCCTGGTCAGCCCAGGGGTCCATAGCTGCTACATCACTAAGAAGTCTGCAAGAAGGTGCAAAGGACCCTTTAAAAAGAAAAACCCCACCCACTTCTGCTCTCTTTCCCGCTGTTCTCTGAAGGGAAGATAGGACTTTTTCTGCCTTCCTCTTCTCGCTGTTCTCTCTCTCTGCCCTCTTCTTTCCCTTCTTTCCCTCTCCCCTCCCTTCCATTTCTAATAAAACTTCTCAATTAAACTCTGCTGCCTGGCATGTTTGTCCCTCGCCCACCATGGAATCCACCAAGGTCCCCTATGCAGTTTATTTCTAACAGGCCCCTTAGTGGATAAGCCCATACTCATGTGCACAGAGTCTGGATCAATTGGACTCAGGGAAATAAATAAATAAATAAATAAATAAATAAATAAATAAGTAAAGATGATATGAAGCTGGGGGGGGAGATGTGTTGGGGAGTACTTATGATCAAGGTACACTATATACATTCATTTGAAAATATACCAAATAAAGTTGCTTGTTTAGACTTGCCTTTCCTTGTCTGTGTACGAAGCTTAACAGCATGTTAAGAGCTGGTAATATTGGGTAAAGGCACTTGGTTCACAAATCTAATGACTTGAGTTTGGTCCCTAAAATCCATTGAGAAAGTGGGAGAAGAGAAAAGATTCCACAAAGTTGTCCTCTACATGCCATGGTATTTTTGTACTCAGGCCTCCATAGTGGTAATAAATAAAATGATTTAAAAGTTTCAAAATGAATACATCTTAATAATATACTGGGATTGGGAAAATGATTTAATCTTTCTATACCCCAGTTTTTTTATCTTTACAATTGAAATACAAATAGCATCTACCTCAAAGGATCATTTGTGAAAGAAGGGAATTAATATATGTAATAATTTTAGAACATTAAGTTAATTTTAGAGTATTTTCTGACATGACATAATGCAATTAAATAATTATCTATTTTCTTTTTTAGCAGACACAAAACAAGAAAAACATCCCGTGGTCAGCAATTGGAGAAAACAATACTACCTTAAAATGTCCTATTACCTCAAAGTAGTATCTATCAAAATACCAGTGTCATTGTTTACAGAATAAAACAAAAGAACATTCAAATTTTATGTAACTCCACACACATACATAAATGAATAGCCAAAATAAACTTGAGAAAAAGAGCAAAGCAGGAGACATTACACTAATGGACTTCACAAAACACCCCAAAGGAGTGGCAATTAAAATAAAATTACCAAATAAAATCAGACTCATGAACATGAATAGCCTAGAAACAAAACTACACATCTATAATCAATTGACTTTGCTCAAAGGTGATACAAGTTTGAAGTGAGGAAAGGCTACCTGGGGAAAAATGGATGCTACATTCAGAAGGAAGAAAATAGTCCCTCATCACCAGATACACACACACACACACACACACACACACACACACACACACACACACACACACAAACACACACACACAAACCCAAGAAAATTCAGAGGTTGATTTAGGGGAAGAATAGAAGAAAACAAGAAAGGAGATATCATAATAGATGGAGACATTTTTGGTTTACAGAGAAATCAGGCACCAGGGAAATGTCTGGAGATCAACAAGGATGACACCAGCTAACAATTTAAGCAACAGAGGAGAGGCTACCTTAAATGCCCTCCCCAGATAATGATATTGATGACTGACTTATATGCCATCCTATAGCCTTCTTCCAGCAGCTGATGGAAGCAGAAGAAGACACCCACAACTAATCACTGAACTGAACCTGAATACAGTTGCAGAGAAGGACGAGTGATGAGCAAAGGGGTCCAGACCAGGCTGGTGAAACCCACAGAAACAGTTGACCAGAACAAGGGAGAGCTCTTGTTCCCCAGACTGATAGCTAGGACACCAGCATGGGACTGATCCAGACCCCAGGAAAGTGGGTTTCAGTGAGGGTACCTCGGAAATCTACAGTACCTTCTGTAGTAGTTCAGTACTTATCCTTAGCATAGGTGTGGACTTTGAAGCCCATTCCACATAGGGGGAATACTTCCTGAGCCAACACACACGGGGGTGTGTGGGATAGGGCCTAGGCTATATACAAAGGATACAATAGACACTGATGACACCCTATGGAAGGCCTCACCATCCAGGGGGAGCAAAAAGGATATGTGATAGGTAGGGTTTTAGTTGGGGGGTGGTAGGGGAGGAGGGAGGGAGAGGAAACTGGGATTGACATGTAAAACAATCCTGTTTCTAATTCAAATGAAAAAATCTGCAAAAAAAAAAAAACAAAGAAAATGCAAGGGTGACATGTTGAGAAGAATATGGGAGGAGCTAGAGGGTACAAATGGGGCCAATATGAATATATTTTATTGTATACATGTATAAAATTCTTAAGATAAAAAACTGTATTTCAAAATACTAATTCAAACTAGAATAAAGCTTAAAAATAAGACCAAGAATTATGAAACTATTAAACAAAACACAAGGGAAATAAACATTTGAATGACAATGAGGTATTTGAACACCCCCCACTCCCCCTCAAAAATCATAGGAAACAAAAGTTGAAACACAGTATGAAAAGCACAGCAGAGAAAACAGCAAAAAAGTGTAGACACTGAAGGAGGAGAAAACATATTTGCATAGTATACACCTAAAAAGGGGTTCATATCTAGAATATATAAGGTGCCCAAACAACTCTATATTCCAAAACCAAAAAAAAATTTTTCTCAAAGAATACACAACAAATAGCAAATGAAAAAGAGTGTTACTAATCTTACACACACACACACACACACACACACACACACACACACACACACACTACAACTACCACCATCACCATATCAAGTCAGGTGAGCTGGAACATAGCTTTAATGTCAGCACTTGAGAGACTGGAGCAGGGGAATGGTTGCTAGTTCAAGGGGTACATAGTGAGTGATAGGGCAGCCTAAACTACATAGAGAGAACTTCTCAACAAAAGCAAACCAAAAATTAACTAACCAAACTAATAATAATTACAAAACTGCAACATCATATTATTCCAATAAGAACAAATAACATTAAAAAGGCAAGAGTATCTTGGGATAAACATCAATCTAATTGGACTTCAGGGCCTGCTGAATAGAAGAGAAATCATTCCTGGTACTGTGAAGCTAGCCATCTAGGTAGTTAGGTCATTGATCTTAGAAGAGAACCTAGTACTGCCACTTTGCTAAACTACTGTAATTCCTCACTGCTTATTCTTATACCCACAGAGAAGTTTAGCTTTCAGCCTTCATCAAATACATGTGCTTTTTTCTTTGCAGTAGACAGAGCTCAATGCAGAAATCAACAACTGTTCAAAATGCAGGGAACAACTGACCATGGGGTGCCCAATACCAGTTGATAAGTCTAGAATATAACCCATGTACCTAAGGTTCAGGAAACATTGCAGAAGAGGGAACAGAAAGATTGTAAGAGCTGGTGGACTAGGAAACCTAATATGAGATAGGGTGTTTCCATGTATGACAGGGAATCTGCACCCATAAAATCTCAAAATATGTTCATTTAAACAGGACCAGTTGACATGCGAACACGAGTAAGAGAAATCTCATAGGGCCCAACCCCTAGATGGAGAGCTACAGGTCATTAATGGCTGCTTAGAGAAGAGTCAGTTTATTAAAAAGTCATGCAAGACCAAAGATATATATATATATATATATATATATATATATATATATATATATATATATATATGGGCAACACCACTGGACTCAGCAGGATGTATATGTATGCATGTGTTTGAAGAAGAGGTCATAAATTTGAGAGAGAGTGGCAGGGGAGCACAGTAGACTTGGAGTGGGAGAGAGAGGAGTGGAAATGATGTAAATACATTATTAATATATAGAACTCCCAATAAATAAAAATTAAATGAACAAAAATAAATGTAGTGTGAAATATAATTGGTCTCAATAATAAAAACCCGGAGTCAGATATAGGCGTAAATACTGAAAGAGCAGAGTGACAAAGGAGCAAGCCACATTCACTTCTTACTTTACCAACCCCTCAGCCTGAAAAGGGGAGCTGCTATCTCTGTCTTGCTTAGATTCTTCTCTGCCCAGCCATATCACTTCCTGTTTCCTTCTCCCAAGTACTGGAATCAAAGGCATGTGATCCCAAGTGCTGGGAATAAAGGTGTGTGCCACCACTGCCTGACCTCCATGCTTAACTAGTGGCTAGTTCCACACTCATCTCCAGGTGAGCTTTATTTGTTAGGGCACAAACAAAATATCACCACAAATACATATGCACATGGAAATAAAAGTTACAGCTATGAGAGTAAATATAGTGCCTAAACTCCTAATAGGTGTACAAAAGTCCACAGAACTAATAATACAATCATGGTATCATGGGAGAATCAAAAATACTGCTACCCTGTGAAGAACTATGCAAAGTGGTTCCGATCAAATGACACACAAAGTGACTTCACAAAGCCTTTGTTGAACTCAGTGTTGTTTGTAAATTTACATTCAGTGTTTTTCTTCTCTGGAGGTTAATATTGGTAGACATCTAGTTTCTCCTGCCCTGCATGTCATATTAATAACAAATTGTGTTTGGGCATGTAACTGTATTGATTGCTATTCAATTGATTACATGCTTTAAAGTTTTTTGTCGGATAAAGTATCACCTACCCACCAAAGTCTGCACAGAATAAATTTACTAAATAAGAAACCTGACAAATCCCTGTTACCACAGCTCTTAGGAGGCAGTGGCAAGAGGATTATTCCAAGCTCAAAGCTAGCCTGATCTATACAGTATTGCACATTCATTATATGGTACTGCATTACATGGTACCATGCTTATGGTTTTATGTTTTAATTAGAAACAAGAAAAGATGTACTCAAAGTATAAGTCAGTGGCAGATTATTTACTTTGCACACACAAAACCCTAGGTTTGACTACTGGCACCAGAAAGAGGGAAAGGGAGAGAAAGAACAAAGTAATCATATAACACAAACTGTTTTAAAAGTTTGTATGAAAATTTGAATGCTCTTGTTATAAATCAATAATTGCTGAATTTATATTTACCATTTATCCCATTGAAGCATTCCATACTGTATAGTCACGTGATGTACCACTAAATGAACAATTTTATCTTATTTAACAGTTTAAAATAAACATTAAATTCCAACTAAATATTATCAATTATTGTTAAAAATGAACAACATGCCACACATGGCGACTCACACCTTTAATCTTAGCAGCTGGGACTCAAAACGCAGATGTTTCTCTATGAGTTCAAAGCTATGCTGGTCTACAAAGGGAATTCATGCCAGACACAGCTACATAATCAAGTGTTCTCAAAAAAAGGGAAAGAAAACAACAAAACAAAAGGAACAAAATTTTCACGCCATGATTATATGGGATACTTGCCCTTACATTGTTGGTCAGAGGTATCCCAGAGATCCCCGGAAATAATACATGGTATTGCCATTACTCTTGGTTCCCATAAGAACTTAATGGTAAGACCCCCATTGTCCTGTTGTAGCAGATACAATACACCTTGGTCACAGGACATGGAGAAACCCAGTTGTTACCGACCAGGAAGCTTTGTCCCTGACAGCTAGCTCTCACAGTACTGGTAAGTACTTTTCAGTTTCTGGATGAATTCATCAACAGTCTAACCCATCTGTGAACCCTGTGAACCCCTGTGAATGACCTGGGAGGCAAGAGACACCCATTGATGAAACAGTGGCACAGATGTTAGCAGTAACCAATTGCTTTCTGATTTGTTTTATGGCTGCTCTGCAGAAGGAAATGCCTGTTTGGGGAACTTACAGGCCCCAAGAGTGAATACACGACTATTGTTCTGCTAACCAGCCATAGTATCAAACTGCCATCTGAATTCATATCTGTCTGCCTGTGGATTAGTACAGCTCTGGGACTGGGAGGAAAGAGGGGGACAAACTGCAGTCAGAATGTAAATTAAATAAATTGATTTTAAAGAAGAAAAGTTTCTTTGTATAGTGGGAAAAGTTAAAGCAGAAACTCACAACTTGTCAAAGTGAAGAAAATTAGTGACCACATCGCTCAACCACAATTAGGTCATTTATATCGACCCTCTCCCCAGATGCTCAGAGACCATCATGGAAGAGATGACAGAAAGATTGTAAAAGGCAAAATTATGGGAGTTCTGGTGCAGACAATTGTCTTCTGGACATGACAGAACCACTCCACTCATTAACTCACAGCAGATAGGGCTGCCTGCCCAAGACCTATACAGATTAAGTTACTTAGCATTCTAGCATGGAGGTGGAAAAGGCCCATGGGCCCCAATGCCTAGCTGAGGAGCTATGGATAGTTGATGGTAGATAAACTATTCTCCAGTGGATAGATTCATCCCACCTGGGAGCATGTAGGCAGTCCAAATTGTACCTAATAGGTTAGTGAAAGAGTTAGGGGATTAAGGAAGTAAAGGTGGATCTTGGAAAAGTTAAAGGAAAGAGTCGGGGTGAGTATGATTAACATATGCAGTATGAAATTCTCCAAGAATGAAAATAAGCTTGAAAAATACTTTTATTGAAAAATAACAATTCTGTTAATTCCTTGGCTCCAATGTACACACATATACATTGTGGGGTAGTTAAAGCAGTCTAATTACTACAAATCTCTTGTCTTTCATGAATATCACATATTTTATAGGTTGATATTTCTCTATGTATATTTAAAATTTAAACTTACATTTGTGGCATATATATTTTTTTATTTTTAGTTAAGGTACAGCTAGTAAAATGTTCCAAAATGATTGTCATTCATATTTGTTTTTGGATTGTTAACTGAGTTATACCACTGTCTCTCTCCACTCTTAGGATGAAAATGTTTTCATTACTGTAGCTCTGTATCATCACAAAAAAATTACATTTTTATGATACGTGGTAAGGCTGAACCAAATCTTTGTGCATATTATCTTGGGAATTTTCCTGGTTATCCTCACATGATTTTAATTGTTTGGTTTTTAGAGTCAACTAATATAGTTGTAAAAATCTTACTGCACTGTTTTTATTTAGATTACATAAACATATAGACCATTTCAGAGATTTACTTTTATGTATAATCAAGATTTATCTCTAAATTCATTTGTGTTTGTCATGTTTTTATTTCCACTATAATTGAAATTTCCTGTTCATTCACTACATTTTCTTGAAAACTTGATATTTTATTTAAATGTATCCATGCATTAGTTATTTTGAACATCTGATATTTCTATTGTCTATATTTGATATTTTGTACTAGAGAGTGGGATATACTTTGTGGAAAATTTCACAGACTTACTTATTTGGGTAGTTATTGTTTCTTTTTATTTATATTATTTATTTATGATTTAATCTTTGGTAATAATTTCTTTTTTCAGTTGCTTCTCTGAGTTGGACTTGGAGCAAAGTGTTTTCATTCTTCACATTAAATAGGAAGAGTCTTTACAGCTATAAATGATCGTGAATATAGCAACGATCTATTCTGTGCTTTGACATATTATTTAAATCATCACATTTAAATACATTTGGCTATTAGTTTTCTAAGTAGTTAGTAGACATGCCACATTTCCTTCTGTGAGCAATAAGTTATTTAAGAATGAATTAATTATGCTATAATCCAATTTTCTTATATTTGTGGCATTTTTCCTTTATATTTTTGAGACGTGGTGTCATATAGCTGAGGCTGGCTTTTGTCTGCAGTTTTCCTTTAAATGGAACTGAAGTTTGAGAAGTGAACTTGAATACTTTGTTTTTTGGGGGGAAACAATCACAATCTCATTATAAGGAAGTTATAGCTTTATTGAATAAAAAGAGTTTTCAATATCTAAGTGACAAGTCACATTTTTAAGGTTTTATTACTATTTTTAATATTCATTCTTGTTTTTCCATTTTTTATTTTTTGATTTCATTTTATATTCCAACTACAGTTCTCCCTCCTACCCCCCCACTCCCTGACCTCCTAGCCCACGTCTTGTATATTTGACAGACAGAAGTTCAAAATCTGATTTTATTATGTATTGGTTTCCCATGCACATATTGAATGATCCCTTTGTGCTTCACTGTTATTATATTGAGATCAGGTCCCTATATTTGAAGTTTAGGAAGGGTATGTGGGTTACTGGGCACACAGTGTTTTGCACACTGCCTAAAGTATGGTAGGTGTTTTATCAAAAAATTACTTACTATTCTTTTACCTCTGTCTTTTTAACTCCATATGGAAGATTTCATCAGATAATTTAAATCTTTCAATGTTGTTAGTTTAAAGGTTTCCTTCATTCTTTTGGCTTTTTAATTTTTAATTTTCTCTTTTTATTGCTCCCCCTCTCTCTATCTCTCTCTCTCTATATATATATCTTCCAATAAAATTTCATTTCCTGACACAGATTTTCAAATTTTTATGTACTTTTCACATGTCATTAATTTCTTTACTAAAAATGTAAGAAGCTTTTGGAGTTTGTGGTCCCTAAAAGGAGTGGAGAGTCAATTGTGCTGACAGGTCACAGCGTTCCTCACTCTGTCACATTGCATTTCTGAGTCTTCCTTATTTATCTTCCCTCAGCCTATGAAAGTTATTTCCTGAGTCAACAAATACACTTCTTATTGGAGGGGTTGTTTCTATGCCACTGCAACAAATCATGATTTAGCAGCATAAAACAACATAGTTATGATCTCACAGTTCTGTGCCTTGGGAGTGTAGGTTGGCTTGACTGGTTTTTCTGCTCTGGTTTCCGCAAGACTGAAATCACAGTGCTAGCTGGCTGAACTCTTGTAAAGTGCCTCAGAACAACTTACTTCTGCTCTCTTCATGTGTATAACCTTTAGTTCACTGTGGTTGTAGGGATGAAGTCTGTTAAAGTTTGGATTTGGAATGGCCCCAAAGATTTGGACCCCATCTGGTAGGGCTATTGGGAAACAGTGGAAACTTCAGGAGGTGGGGCCAACCTACTTAGAAGAAGTAAGGCATTGGAAAGGCTTGCTACTTTCTTTCTTTGGACTTCTCAGTCACTGTGAGGTGAGCAGCTTTGTTCTACATATCCTCCCCACCATGTTGCTATGCCTTACCATGGGCCCAAAGCAACAGGATCAAGCAACCATGGACTGAAGCTTCTGAAACAGTGAGTTAAAATAAAACTACTCGGGTGTGTTGATTTTTGTCAGATATATTTGTAAGAAAAGCTGACTAATGCAATGTCTTCCTTTCTTTGTTGGCTGTTATCTCCTAACTGAACAGAAGTGCAGAAGCCCCTGGCTGCAGTCCTGTTTTAAACATTATACAACGTACACCTGCACCAAAACATCATGTAGCTCCCCACTAATATAGGCACTCATGTATCAAAACTTTCTGTGTCAACTTTTTCTTGTTTGCAATCTGACACTCCACTTTTCAGTCTCTATTCTACCTGTCCCTTATTTTTCCCTTTTTAAAAGGGCATATGTGATTAATTTAGACTCAAATAGATAATCTCGGATAATATTCATATTTTTTAATATTATACCTTAATTTCAACATTTCTCCCTTTCATTTACTCCCTCCAAACTTTCCCATGTACCCTTCCTCTCTCTCTTTCAAGTTCACGGCTTCTTTTCTCACTAACTGTTGTTGCATGCATATATGTATATGTACATACCGTATTCCAAAATATAACCTGTTCAGTCCATACAATCATTATTTTTTGTTTTAACACAATTCTTTATTGATTCTTTGGGAATTTCACATCTTACACCTTAATCCTGCTCACTTCCCAGTCCCTCCATATCTGGCCCTTCCCCCTGCACCATGCCTCCACCAAATTAATTAAAAACAAAAAGAGCAAACAAAACCCCACCTAGCTCTCTTCTGTTTTTCCAACACCTCTTCATTCATCCTGGTGGCACTGGGTGTGGGGTGTGCCACAAAGTATACCCTTTTGTCCAATCAGCCCCACCTGCAAAATGTTCATTGCAATGAGTCACTGATCTGATTCAAGGCCTCTGGCACACCATCATCATTGGAACCAAAATGAAACTCCTCTTGGATATCGTGCTGTTGCCCCAAGTCATGGAGGCCCTGCAGTTATCATTTCGCGGGAGCAGTCCCTTCAGACACTCCATCAGTTCATAGATGGGGTAGATGTGAGGGTGGACTAACCCAAGGCCCAGGATATGGGTCTGGGTGGTAGCTGAGCTGGTTGCTCTGGGTCCCTGAGACTGCCCCCTTGGGAAGGGAGCAGAGCCATCTCTTCTAGTCCCATGCCAATGGGGCCATCTCTCCCAAGTGAGGGGCAACAGCTCTCCTATGAGGGGATGAGGCCAGATCTTCTGCTGCAGTGTCCAGCAAGGGGCAGGTCCATCTGTCCCAGGGCCAGTGACGGGCAGGGCTGGCTTAGCACAGCCTTTGGATTTCAACCCACAAGGCTCCTATCACCCTCTGTGGTAACATGGGCCATGACCATCATGACAGACCCCAGCTACAGCAGGAACACAGACACAGACATGCCCTCAGCAACAGTTTGGGCCCAGAAGTCACCATGGCCCTCAATATAGATGTTGGCTACTGCAGGGCCACAGACCCAGACATGGCCCCCAGCAGCAGTCCAGCCCAGATGCCATCATACCCCACAGTGGCAGCATAGGCCACTCAAATCAACATGGGCCTGGTGGTGGCATGGCCTTGGGATACCAAAATGGCCACAGTTTGCAACCCAGACCCTGGACATCCCGATGACTTTGATGGTAACATGGGTAGAGGACATCAACACAGACCCCAGCTGAGGTAGGACCATGGACCCAAACATATCCCTAGGCAGCACACAGATACAGATGCCACACTTGTCCAGGGTAGCAAGCAGGCCACCAACATCAACCCATTCCTCATTGCACTCGCTTCTTCAGAACTGCCTCTCACCATAGCAATGAAACATTCTTCCTCTCTTTCTTTTCTATTTATCCACCATATATTTGCTTATCATAATGATATACATCCTCCCCAACGCTGTAAGGTGCCATATTGGCCAGTGGGAACTTCGGGCAATCCAGACAATTATAATAACTATTTTTA
The DNA here is from genome assembly GCF_003668045.3 of Cricetulus griseus. Lineage (NCBI taxonomy): Eukaryota > Metazoa > Chordata > Mammalia > Rodentia > Cricetidae > Cricetulus > Cricetulus griseus. Next base: position 32,411,474 of record NC_048604.1, on the reverse strand, counting down.
AAATTTCATTTTATTCTCTGCATTTTAATCAGTAGTGGCTCTCTGAAAATAGCCTCTGTTTGCCATAACATGAAACTTCTTTAATGAATGCTGACAGCTACATTCATCTGTGGGTATAAGGGTAAGTATTTAGAGTACAGTTAGAAGCTGTACACACACACACACACACACACACACACACACACACACACACACACACACACACACACTTTTTTATCTTTTGAGGCAGGGTCACTCCCTAGACTTGGAACTAGAATGTCTGGCCAGCATGTTCCAGGGATCTATCTGTGGTACGTATGTGCTGTCATTTTTATGTGGGTGGGTTCTGAGAATCTGAACTCAGGCCCTAACACCTCCCCAATCCATGCCTCTTCCAGTTTTGTTCAGAAAGGGGCAGGCTGGCCACTGACATCAATAAAACATGGCATTTCAAGCTACTGTAGGACTAAGCAACCACTCTTAAGGAGCTAAGATGTATTAAGACTGGGCAAGACAAGCCAGTATGAAGAATAGGTTCCCAAAATGCAGCCAAAGTGTTAGGGACAGCCCCTGTTCCAACTGTTAGGAGTTCAGAAAGTAGACCAAGCCACACAACTGTAACATATGTAGAGAGCCTATGTCAGTCCCATGCAGGCTCCCTGGTAGTAGTTCAATCTCTGTGAGCCCCAATGAGCCCAGGTTAGTTGATTCTATAGATTTCCTTGTGGTATTCTTGAACCCTTGTAGGTTCCCTCCTCTTTCTCTTCAGGATTCCCTAAGCTGACCCTAATGTTTGTCAGCTCTGCATTAGTATAACTCTATTTTTAATGGCTAGTTTTTTACGAGACAGGTTTTCTCTGTGTAACAGCCCTGGCTGTCCTGGAACTCATTCTGTAGACCAGCCTGGCCTCAAACTCACAGAGATCTGACTGCCTCTGCCTCCCGAGTGCTGGGATTAAAAGCTTGTGCCACTGCTGCCTGGCAAGTATAACATTCTTAATATTACTGAGCACCTTAAATTCTACAAGCATGAATGGTCTGTTCTTCAGACATTGACTGGTACCTGTTTATAAGTGTAATACAGAAGAAAGAAGTAAGGCTCTGTAATGAAGAAATGTACTAGGTTGGTACATTTCCTGAATATCTCTTTCTTTCTTTTTTTTTTTTTCTTTCTTTTGGTTTTTCGAGACAGGGTTTCTCTGTATAGCTTTGGCGCCTATCCTGGCACTCGCTCTGGAGACCAGGCTGGCCTCAGAGTCACAGAGATCCGCCTGCCTCTGCCTCCTAAGTGTTGGGATTAAAGGTGGGCGCCACCAATGCCTGTCTCGAATATCTGTTTCTTAACTCTCAAATCGGAGGCTGTTAGTATCTCCTGTGCTTGTTAGGAACTCGAATTTACAAAACAAATCAGTTTTGTCTATAATCATTGTGCACTTCTGATCTCTGTCTGCTTAATTCTTTAGTTCTTTTCACATGCCCATAAAAATACTGACAAGGACTGGGTGGTGTTGGTGGTACACTCCTTTAATCCCAGAACTCAAGAGGAGAGGTGAATAGGTCTCTGTGAGTTCAAGGCCACTCGGGAGGCAGTTGTAAACAGGTTTCTGTGAACTGGAAGCCAGCCTTGTCTAAAAAGCCAGGGAGACATAGAGAGACGCTGTCTCTAAAAACAAGAAATAGAAAGGAAGCAGGCATTTTGTGTTGGAAAAAAAGTACACACTTAACCTTTGTGGACATTAATCTTGTTTTTGTTTCTTACGATTATAAACTTTTGTCTAAAAGAGACATGAGCAGTGCTGGAAATCTGCTGTTCTGCATGATTGTGGCCTTACAAACAGAAGCCTGTCCTCACGTTTGAATTTGGAGAACATATGATATTTGGATTCAGTCAGAATTCGATAGACACAAGTAAGGAGGATTGTACACTATCCATTTCTTAGTTCAACAAAAATGCATTAAGATGCTTCCATGTACTGGACACAGTTGGCACATGACTGCCGTCTAAAGCCACCAAGTATTTATTGTGCAACAGAACACAGGTAAAAAGAAAGATAAATTATTCATAAATTATTCACTGTTATTATTTTGGAAATATACCCCCTCTATCACACACACACACACACACACACACACACACACACACATACACACACACACACACACACCACATGCACAGAGAGAGAGAGAGAGAGAGAGAGAGAGAGAGAGAGAGAGAGAGAGAGAGACGAGTCATGGCAAAGGAATCACCATTTGTTTTTTCTTTCTTTCACTCAATACCCAGAGTAAGACAGCAAGGATTTCATTTTTTTACCTGTTTTTGAGTTTCAAATGTGAGCGTCAGTTCTAAGAAAATCATCAATATGGAGCTGTTTAGGTAGAAGCACTTCAGCTTGTTCAAATCTGAAACTGGGGAGTAGAGAGATTACGTCATTTGCCTAAGACAATAAAGGTATTTTGTGTAAGATGGAGCGTCCCAGACATAGAATTTTTTCCACTCCACACACTGTTCTTTTTTTCCCCTAAGGTATTTATTGTGAAGGGGGCATGGATATCACATACAATCTATTGCTTTGGCAGGACAAAAACATGAAATTAAAAATCCATTCATGATGAGATCATGTCTCTGAGTGGTTCAGAATAATACTTTGATACAGTCATGCAGATGAGAAATTTATGCCCAAAGCAATGACAAGGAGAAGCAAAACTCAGCCTTGTTTCATGGATTGGGACAGTTGAAGAAGAGGTGAGGCAAGAGTCATTACTCCAAAGGGTTACAGAATACGAGCACCAAACCTACTGGCAGTGGCACCATCTTCCCGTGCTTGTAACTAAACCTCAGGCTTCTTAAATGTAAAAAGTAACTCAACTGTACCATAGGTCTCTTGCAAGGCCAAGCCAGGGTTTAGTGCCCTCCAGGCAAGTTCTATATGAAGTGAGCTACATTGCCATCCTTTTTCAAGATACACTCTTGTGGTAATTATTGATAAATGAGTAGCAAGGAAATCATTCAAATGTTACTGTCTTAAGCTACTTTGATGGTCTAACAACCATTTACTGAGTCATTTTACTTTCTTTACTTTGTCCTTAAAAAACACGTGATGATTGTCTGCTGTGGACTTCATATAGGACACATGTTTCTGAGCAAGATGGGCAAACTTCAGCCTTCAGGGACTTTGCAGTTTAACGGTAGAGACAAATTTACTCAAAGAAGCATATGCAATACACTTATGTTCTCTATGCCTGTTATTCTTTTGTTTAAATTAAAGATAAAGAAGAAAAGGAGGAAGGCGCAAGATGAGACAGAAGATGAGACATATTAACCAGTTTATTATAGGCCTGGCAGAGTAGGGAGACCAAGAGAGTAGGGAGACTAAGAGAGAAGAGAAACAGGGTAAATGGCTGACTGCCATGGCCGGTTGCCATAGAGAGATAGAGAAATGAAGCAGAAGCAGACAGAGAAGAGGAGAAGAATAGAGAGTGTAGAGAGAGCATAAATGGGTAGGGATCTGTCTTTTAAAGGGGTCCTCTGCACCTACGTACAGATTTAGTTCCCATGGAACCCTTGGCTGACCAGGGTACTGCCTGTTCCACCAGGTAACAGGGGCAGGCTAGCAAAATGTCTGAACCTTTCAATGACTAAAGGATATTTTAGTATCCTGAGAAAATATAGGAGTGAAACCCAATTTAATCTGAAATCCCTTTGAGTAACTGACATTTGACTTAAGATCTGAAGCTAAGTGTTAAATAGATAAAAGAACAGGGATCTTTCCATGCAGCAGGAACATTTTGTGCAAACCTTCTGAAGCCAAATGAGTGATAGCATATCTGAAGAGCAGAGAACAAGGCCAGTATGCTTGGAATGCTGAGGTCAGGAAGAAAAGAAGGCTCAATGAAATTAAGCTGGAGAGATGGGCACGGATGGAGTTATACAGACCCTTTTAAATCATAGGAAAGCAGCTAATTTTTTCTTTCCTAAGAGGGAATCAACTCAAGACTTTCAAACAGGAAAATGAGTATAAGGGATACACCTCTGGAATTCTAGCACTCAGGAGGCAGAGAACAGAGAATTGTGTGTTTTGGGATAACTTGTGCTACCAGGTAAGACCCTGACTCAAACAAAACAAAACCAGTTTCAACTAGCAAACACAGCGATCTCCTTTCTTATTTAAAAATATAATTTTATAATTTGTGGAGGCCAAAATTTCTCAGTGTGCAAAGATGCTTGCCACCAAACCTGAATACCAGAGTTTGATTCCTGGGACCCACATGGTGGAAGGAGAGAACCAACTCTTGCAAGCTGTCCCTCTCATGTAACAAAACTTTATATATAATTTTGCATAACAAATAAAGAATGATTTGTTTGTAAATGTGCAAAGGGAACTACTTTGATATCAGGTGGATGAGTTGGGGGGTATTCTCTTAGTTTTAGCAAGTAAGGATAGGGGCTTCAAAAGAATAGGTGAAGGTACACAACACAGATAGATTTTAAAAAACACTCTAGCCCCCCCAAACTTTTCCCTTCAAAATACTGTCAAGATTACTACTTGTGAGTGCCTAGGTTTAGTTTCCAACTCTGTAAGGAAAACATTACTACCATGTTTTCTTCAGAATTCTCAAGTAGGTGGTTCCTCTTACCACGGGTCGGTGTCACCTTATTGCTGTTGTTTATGCTTTGTTAATGTTCTCTTTTGCCCTTGCATGTATCCAATAGACTGCTTCCTCCCAGTCTCTTTGTCCTTTTTCCCAAGAAATTATTTTTTATTAGTTCAAATTAGAAACAAGTCTGCTTCACATGTCAATCCCTGGTCCCTCTCCCTCCCCTCCTCTCCCACCCCCACCAACCCCCCACCCTACCCTCCTCCCCAGGGAGGGTAAAGTCCTCCATGGGGGATCCCCAAAGTCTGTCATACTATCCTGGGCAGGGCCTAGGTCCTCCCCCATGTGTCCAGGCTGAGAGAGCATCCCCCCATGTGGCATGTGGGATGGGCTCCCAAAGTCCTTTTTTTCTTTTTTTGTTAAAGATTTATTTTTTTATTATGTATACAGTGCTCTGCCTGCATGTGTGCCTGCAGGCCAGAAGAGGGCACCAGATTACATTACAGATGGTTGGAAGCCACCATGTGGTTGCTGGGAATTGAACTCGGGGCCTCTGGAAGAATGGGCAGTGCTCTTAACCACTGAGCCATCTCTCCAGCTCCCCCCAAAGTCCTTTCTTATTCCATGGATAAATACTGATCTACTACCTGAGGTCCCACAGAGTGCCGAGGCCTCCTCACTGACATCCACATTCAGGGATCTGGATCAGTCCCATGCTGGCCTCCCAGACATCAGTCTGGGGTCCATGTGCTCCCACTTGTTCAGGTCAGCTGTTTCTGTGGGTTTCACAAGCCTGGTCTTGAACTCTTTGCTCATCACACCTCCCTCTCTGCAACTGGATTCCAGAGTTCAGATCAGTGTTTAGCTGTGGATGTCTGTTTCTGCTTCCATCAGCTACTGGATGAGGGCTCTAGGATGGCAAATAAGGCAGTCATCAGTCTCATTATAGGGGAAGGGCATTTAGGGTAGCCTCTCCACCATTGCCTAGATTGTCAGTTCATGTCATCCTTGTAGATCTCTGGAAATCTCCCTAGTGCCAGGTCTCGCCTCAAAACTATAATGGCTCCCTCTGATATGGTATCTCTCATCCTCCTCTCCTCTATTCTTCCCCTGACTCAAACTTCCTGCTCCTCCATTTCCTCCTCTCCCCTCCTCTTCTCCCCCTCTATTTCTCCTAGCTTCCTCTCCCCTGCCCCCATGCTACCAATTAGCTCAGGAGATACTGTCCCCTTCCCCCCAAAACCCCTGAAAATAAATCTACCTTATGCATATGCCCAAAGTACTTGACATCTTACTCCACAGATGCTCGCTCAGTCACATTCATTTCTGCTTTATTCACAGTAGCTAGGAAATGGAATAAACTCAAATGTCTGTCAACTAATGAATGGATATGAATATGTGATATATATATAGATTATGTAAATGAAAAAATGAAAAGAGTTGTGCCATGAATTTTAAGAACTTATCTTAAAATGTAACCATGTGTTTTGTGTGATAAGACTAATAAAGTTGCCCTGATAGATACTCTATTTCTATTAATTGTAATTTTATTGAAAAATATTTAAAATTCCAAGATGTTAAAATCAGGTCTGATACTAGATGGGTTTCAAAAATGGTAGCAGAAAAAGGAATTTAATGCAATTCTCATTGCTTTCCCATTTATTTGTGGTGAAAAAACCCCATCAGTCTACAAATGAGGTAGGTCCCGAGGGGCTGACTTGAAAAATATTTACAGCTCCATGTAGTTAACAGGGGCAGTTCAGTTAGCAGAAAGCCAAAGCTTCATTTCTTGAATCCAGTGTTAAGGACAATATGCCATGATGTATTTAAACAGTACTCATGGCTTCTTAAGTGTTGCATTATTGGAGAACAGAAAAATGAATCAAGAATGACCTGAGCCAGTAATGTTTATATTTATGTAGACATTTGTTACTTGTAACATAATAGTGCAAATTGGAAGGTTGGACCTTTGTGCCATTAAAATTTTATAAGCACAGAGAATGAGTATGATAGAAGCAGCTTCCGTAAATTCTGGATTAGCTGAGAGATGTGGTTTACATCCATAAACCTAGTTCTTGAAAGGCCAAGGCAGGAAGATTGCTATGAATTCCAGGTCAGCCTAGGCTACACAAATTTGTTCCACTGAACTACAGAGTGAAATCCCCTTTCAAAAAAAAATCAAAATCAGAAAAAAAGCAAACTCCAATTTCGCAGCTTGCTAATGAACACAGTAAATTTTCACACCAATCTATTGTGAGGGTATGCCTGAACTGACAGGTTCTTAAAATGCAGTTTACACTAAAACATATAATAGTGACATACCACAAATTCTGCTTAGTATGTTGACAGGCTCCAAGAAGGAGGGGTAAGAGAGGACAGACAATGGAGCCAAGAGTGATGTTAATTGAAATAACATATGTTATTCCACACTGACTCGGAGCTTTCTCGACATTTTCTCAAAGAAACCTGATTAGGACATTAGTGAACACTGAGAATTAGAATCTCATGAGCATACAAAAAGTGTTCATTCTGGGGCAGGAGAGTTGGCTGGTCCAGAGCACCGGCAGATATTCTGGGTTTGGTTCCCAGTGCACAAAGTCTGGCTCACAAGCAACTGTAGCTCCAGTCCAAGGGCATCTGCTACCTTCTTGTGACCTCTGTGGGCACTGAGTGCACATGGTACATATATACATACATGCAGACAAAACACTCATACATGTAAATTAAATCTAAAATAATGTTTTGAAATTTTGTTTATTCCTATGCTTAATAGACACAATATATCTTAGTCTTTGGAGTTTGAGTCTGAACATTCATGTGCATATGTATGTATATATATGCAATTTTAATCTCCCCTGGTAACGCTAAAAATAATCAAATTCTAATCTTCCCTGGAGAAAGGACTAGGAAGAAATGTCTCTCCAAAGTCTTTAAAGGGTCACTAAAAAAATTAACAAAATAAAGGGACACCAAGTAATGTTTAAATAAAAACAACAAAAATGCCGTTCCAGAAAGCCATGTCAAACTCCATCAGTGTTTTTTTTTTTCTACTGAGCTTTTAATAGAGATTTCGTGGTAACTGTTCCAAATTACCAATTAAGTACATCTTTAAATGACAATTTAATATTGGCACTCTATTGTGAAATTTGGCAGCCTAAAGAGCATGTGCCCAACAAAAAGGACCTCATCAAGACCTGGCCTTAATTGTTGTGCTTTTCCCCTTGGGTGGTGATGGCTTTGCTCTGGGCCACCCACATCCAGATCCTGCTAATGATACATATTTGAAAAGAAGCTCACCCTGGGTTATGCTTATAATTTGTGAATCAAAGGAAAAAACTCTCTATATAATAGCTAAAATCATGGGCTTTGAAGTCAGAGAATCCAGGCCTAAAAGCTGGGTATTTACCAGTTGACTTGAGGCAACAAACTTGAACTTGACACTTCTCTAATCCTTCATTTCCTCATGTCTCAAACACTATTAAGTAGGGCTGTTGAGATTGCCCAGTGGGTAAAGGCACTTGCTGTCAATGCTGATAACCTGAATTTGATTCCTAGACTCACATGGTGAAGGATGACAACCTGATCTGAGAAAGTTGCCCTCTGACCTCTGTGCTTGAGTTGTTGTTCAAGTACATCCTCCTGACATGCACAATTAATCAGTCAATAAATAAATGTAATTAAAAACTATTAAACAATAGTCCATACTTCACAGGGTTTAATAAAGATCACACGTGATAAGATATACTATTTTCCTGTGCACAATGTGCACTGAATTGATATCAAGAACTTTAGAAAAACAGTTATTGTTTAAATGATCAAGTCTGATATAAATAAAACTCCACAATCAGTTATGCTAACCATAAGGCTAACTGACCATCCTGATCAAGTCCTTTTTATGATGTAGGATGGAAACTTATCTGCCGAAATTTACCCATACCCTGCTTCTTCAAATCAGCCAATCTGACCCAGTATCACTTCCCCTTACAGTTTGCGTTTAATCAGTAATGGCTACTCTTCATTTTATCATGATTTTCTCCTGTTTTGTTCTAGTTTTTTTCTGCTTGTGGATACTGGACATTTCCCCAAGTTCTCAGTACTTTGAACTCAAGCTTATGGCTCTGATTCAGTGTCCTGGCTCTTGGAAAGCTCTGGTTCCCATTTAGTCTATCTTTTCTTTTTCACTCTTGGCTATCTGGGGGAAGATGCTTTGACATTACTTCAGCCTTTTATGACTGAAGTCTTAAACAGTCATTCCAGCAGGCTCATCCCAGATGACCCACTCTAACTCCCCTCGAGAGAGGATTCAAGCTGCAGCAAGACCAGATGCTCCAATATATGAAAACATCAATCTTGAATGTGTTGCACAATAGAAAATATTTCCATCCTGTTGCTTCTAATAGTGTGTTATATGGACGGTTCAGATATAAATTCCTTTGGACTGAACTTCAAGCAAATCTGTGCTATTATGTCATCTGTTCATCTCAGACATTTGTCTAAGGTTTTTTCCCCATAATCTATTAGTCAATGTGATCACCTACTAACTGTCAGGGATGTCCAGCAAGGCTGTTTAACTTGAAACCATGATAAAAATCTGAGTAATTATAAATAAAAGTTATTTCTTCTCACCTAGTGTCCTTTCCAAAGGTTTTCTAAACTGCTGCCATTTCTTGAGCTTCTACTTCCTGATAGCTACTGTTTATTCACAGCACTGTGCAGATTCAGCTAAATCTTCAGCATAAGTTTATCAGGCAGATACTATTGTTACCTCCCCTAATCAGGGAAGGACAGTGTGTCTCTGAGAAATTACATGCATTTTCTAAGGTCAGGAACAGAGATAGTCACATGCACACAACACTGCTTTGTTCATCACTGGGGTGCATTGTCTTCCAGTGAAGACATTATACAAAAAAGCCAGTTTCTAGCTGGAGTGAGGGTCTGTGTGGAACTGCTTGTAGTGAACTTATAACAAGCTTGATTTCAGATAACTGTCTTGCCTCATTTCTGAGTTTTTGCTGTTATGAAAACTTAGATGAGAATCTTAGAAAGAAGCACCTAGTCTCAGACTTTTTACACTAAATTTCAAATTAGCAGCCTTAGAGATGCCAACAGGCAGTATAGCAGGCAGAACTAGGTGATTCTGAAACTTCTTCAGCAAATGGAAGTGCATAATCACTTCTTGTTTATTCCACCATTTGTTTGTGTCGTGTTCATATGCATTGTTAACTCAGAGATCGTATAAGGGATGCATTAAAATAATAACTCAGCCATAAATCATTGGATATAATATCTTTAAATGATTACCATTGCTACAAAGAAGAAGAAACTGAATAGTTGGGTGGGCACTTTCTGCTAATGCCAGATCTACAAAATTCTCAGCTAGCTGTATGTACATTTTCATACAATATGTCCTCTACAAGCTTCTAATGCCACTTCTGCCAAATGAAATTTCGTAAAGAAAATGTTTTCTTACCATGCTTAATAATTTAGACTTTCTAAATTAAGAATTTATAAAATTGCTGGTGAACAAAGAAAAGTCATGCAAGTATTGCCAATAATATTTTTTTTCAAATCCACAAAAATGGAAAGAAATGCTTCCAAAAAGCTATACATTCAAATTCAAGCTGTATCTAAAAACATTTTTTGAAATGTATGTAAAGTCAATATAGAGTGTCATGAGTCTTAAGAAGGTAAATTTTAAAATGTTCTCATCTAATGCTCCTAGTAAACACGAATTTTATTATAATGGCTAACCTTCATTTTCACTAAGGATGCCCTCTCATAAAGACACAGGTGAAACTGAGGTAGGCTACTCCAATCAATATGGACTAAGGCATATTTAAAAATGAACATATTGTAGACATGCTCAATGTCCTATCTTATTCTCTGGTGACTTTAGTCTTTCAGAATATTCTATAATTGCTCTCATTTGGCCAGGCAGATACAAGAAACAACTGAGAAATTGCTCTGTTCACTTCTTACAAACTATGTTTGTACATCTAAAGCTTGGGAATGATTTACTTAACTACTTTATAAAGTGTTCAAGATTGCTTCTTTAATAACGTCCCTTCCCTCTTTTGTGTTTTTATTACAGTAATAAAAGTATGTAATCTTAACCATTTGTAAAGGTATAGTGCACTTTTGTTAATTATATAAAGATTATTATACAACAGATATCCAGAAATCCATCTTGGAAAACCAAATCTCTAACTCTGTCTCCCATGCTCTAGGGAACCACCATTCTGTTTTCTGTTTCTTAGATGTTGACTACTTTAAACAGCTCCTCAAAGTAGAATCATTAAGCATTTGTTGTTTTGTGACTGGCTTATTTAACTTATACTAGTGTGCTTAAATTTTATTCATGTTGTAGCATGACTTGGCTGAGAATGTTGGCATATGCACTTGTAATCTCAGCCCTTGGAAGGTTGGAGATTTGCCATAGGTTTTAGACCAACCTTGGCTACACAGTGTGCTATCCCATTCTAGCTTGAGCTACAAAGCAAGAGATCCTGTCTCAGAAAAAAAAAATCAACCCCCATCCAAAATTTCCTTTCTTATAGGTCTCCAGATATTCTCTTGTATGTATGTTTGTGTATGTAAAACTTTTGAAATCCATTCATCCATGGGTTGACATTTTAGTTGCTTCTACTTCTCATCTCTAGTGGTTAGTGCTGCAATCTCTTCAAGATCTTGTTCTCAGTTCTTGTAGGATAAACATCCAGAAGTAGGATGGCAGAACCATATAGAGGTAATATGTTTAGTTTTGTGAGTAAGCTCCTTAGCGTTTTGATACTAATTGTATGTTCCTACCAACAATATGCAAGGCTTCAAGTTTGTCTGTGTTTTTGTTGACATCCATTTTCTGTTGCTTTGATAGTGGTCACCCTACCAAATTTGAAGTTAAATCTCCTGATAGAGGGTTGGCAATATTACCAAGTGATAAAGTATTTACTTTGCATACACAAAGCCTCAGGTTTGACCCTTAGTACACCAAAACAAGTAAGGAAAGATTTTATTAAAACAACCAAAATTGTATCATAATTTATACTTACATTTCCATTTTCATTTGTTGGTTAATTGCATAACTTCTTTGAGAAATGTCTATTCAAACTCTTACCTTTAAATTAGATTACATTTATTACGATCAAGTTATTGCTATACTTTGTATATTCTGTATATTAACTTTTCCCACATACATTGCAAATATTTTTTCTCCATCTATAGATTGTTGTCTCACTGTTTTCCTTCACTTTATCCCACTCATCTGGATTTTGTTAGACATTTTTGAGAAAATAAGGAAGAGATGGATTTACAGTTAGGAAACTTGGTATTGCACATGTGTTAAGTATATTCTGTTAGATAAAAGAATGGAGTCTGCTAGTTTCGAGTACTAGAACACTAAGCATACTCAGTGGAGAGGCAAAGTGGCAGAGATGACAGAATGTCAGTGGAGTTGATCAAAATTCATTGTATTTATGTATGAGATTGTTTAAAATTTTTAAAAAAGTAAATACTTTGTCTAGAGAGAGGACCCCATGAAATTTTCCCCTTCCAAGTTAACATGTCCATTGACTTTGCCATTGTTCTGGTCTTGTTTATGCAAGGAAAGACTTTCACAGCAGGCTTCCTGGTATTTTGACTTTTGCAATCGTTCTGCTCCCTCTTCTTCAATATTCTGAGCCAAAGATGAAGAAAACGGCTGCAGATTTGTCTATTGGGGGTGAACTTTCTATAAGCTATTGTTATCTGCGTTATGTCCATTTGTGGTTTCCTGAGATGATCTCTGCCTGCTGCAAAAACAAGTTTTCTTATCTGTGGGTATAAGGATAAGATTTAGAGTGTAGTAAAGAATTATTCTAGCCTAGCAAAATGGAAACAATAGATTATCTTTTAAGGTCTATTACCTTAATAGACCTGTGAAAATGGCTAGGTTTCTGGTTTCTATTACCAGGCATGATTTCTCTCTTGTTGAGTGGGTCTTAAATCCAATTTAGACAGCTATTGGTTGCCAACAACATGTGGGTGTCACTTAGTGCATCTTTATGAACATTTTGCCAGGCTGGCAATTGTCATGGTTCATAGGTGTTGCAGCTGGGTGAGACTGTTTGACTCCCAACCCTCAGCAGCATGCATAGTATTTTCTGGAACCATGAATGTTAGACCACAGGGAAGAAGCTTTCATGTCAGATCTAGCTTGAAACATCTGAGTCCTGTGTCCCAAGCGTATGTTGTCTTCAGCAATAAGGGCCCACCCTCAATTAATGAGATACAACAAAGGCTACATTGATAATATGCATTATTTTGTGAGTCACTTGAGTTACCCTGACCAATCATTCAAAATGAGGTTTCTCCTACCTGGTACTTGAGTTTTTGTTAGTCTGTGGTTCTTGTGAGGAACATTGTCAACCCAAGTGGCTCAACTTCCTTTAAGATATGTATGTGTACACTTATATGTATTATGTAGAATTTTAGGTAAATATAAAATAATATGATTCCTTGAGGCTTTATCCAACAACCTTGGTGTTATTTATCCCTCATCCCTCTTGCTCCTTCTGTATTGACTTCTCTCTTTCTCATTTGGAGGCCCCACCCATTATTCTGTTTCCCACTTCTTATCACCTGTGTCTTGCTATTCCCTTCCAAAGGCCTCGCCTGCACATATGGTCTCTTCCTACATTTCTGGTGTCTGCTGGGAGACAGAGCATTAGCCTCTCCCAGGGAGGAGTGATGGGGGATGTCCTTCTGTATATATGTTTCTGTTATTCCTTTGAGGGAGGTAAGTTGGCGGTGGAGGGAGGAAATAGAAAAGGGAAATTTATGTAATTCTGTTTCACTTAAAACACATTAAAATGAATAAAAATAAAATGGAAAAGCAAAAAGCAATAATAAAGAGAAGTATTAACTTACCTAAAACCAAGCTCCCAGTAAATACTTAGTTTTGGTTTATTGAAAAAAAAAAAGAGCATGTTGAAGAAAAATGAAGTAAGATAAAGCAATAAACACTATTCCCTTTTTGACCACAATATTACTTTACATACCAATCCTAGTTCCCTCTCCCTCCCATCTTCCCATGCTCCCCATGACACCCCCCATTACACCACCTGTCCACTCCTCAGGGAGAGTGAGGCATCCCATGGGGATCATCAAAGTCTGTCACAACTTTTGGGGCAGGACCTAGGGCTTGTCCCGTGTATATAGGCTGAAAGAGTATCCCTCCATGGGGAATGGGCTCCCAAGGTCCGTTTGTGCACTATGGATAAATACTGCTTCCACTGCTAGAGGCCCCATAGATTGCTCAAGCCTCCCAACTGACACCCACACTCACGGGACCTGATTAGGTCCTATGTTTGTTCCCCAGCTGTCAGACTGGGGTCCGTGAACTTCCACTTGCTCAGGTCAGCTGTTTCTGTGGGTTTCTCCAGCATGGACTTGATTACCTTAAATGCCATCATAGAGCTTTCATCCAGTGAAGCAGAGATTCACACCCAAGCACTGAGCCAAACTCCTGGAATACACATGTAGAGAGGGAGTAGTGATGAGCAAATGGGTCAAACGCTATTCTTTTTAGCATTGTATTGTGGCTCATGTCTATAATCCTAGAATTTACGGTGCTTGAGCAGGAGGATTTTTATGAGTTCAAGTCCAGTCTGGATTACAGAATGAGAATTTGTCTCAAGATTAAATGTGAGTGCATGCAAGCAAAAGAGTGAGAATGACTTTTTTGGGATGTTACTAATTTGGGCAGGTAAGGTTCAAAAAAGAGAACAGAGTAAAAATATTTAGTGGGATTGATTAATAGCTTATAGCATTCAATTGGTTCTTCCATCACTTCTGTGGAAACAGGCTTGAAAAAAGGACATAAACATTTAAAGTGGCCATGTCTGAGTATTCTAGACCAGGCTGTTATGGGCACTGTTGAAGATCTTTGACTTCTTTTTCTGAATTATGCATATTATCTATCTTCTGTGTTCATACACAGGCACACTTATTCGGAGTTCAGAGGACAAACCCCCAGGGTGTGTCTTCACGTTCTACCTTGTTTGAAACGAGATCTCTGCTGTTCCTTACTGCTTTTGCTTAGCCATCTGGCTTGGGAGCTTCTTAGGAGTCTGTCTCCATCCACCATCTTGCCACAGAAGCCCTCGGATTACAGACATGTGCTTTACCTTGGCTGTCAGGATTCAGATTAAGCTCTTTATGTTTGCACAGCAAGTGTTACCCACTGAGCCATCATTTTCCCAGTTTCAACATAGTCTTTCATATTGCATGTTAGAAACTTTGCTTGGCAAGGGGTGGATCACAATTGACCTGTGATGACAGTCTTTGAGGAAGAAAAACAGCTCATAGTCTGTGTTCAAAAGTAAACATATATTTGAGACTTAGCCCTCTGCTTTTCCCCATACTTCCTTCAAGAAATGCATTGCCCTTAGTTACTAACTTACTTTTCAAGGTCTTTGGACAGGTTTAATCACCTTAGTTCAGAGAGGAGGAGAATTACAATGCTGTTTTTTTTAAGACTTTTACTAGATATAGTTCTATGAGAAACTTCCTTATTTTGTGTGTGTGTGTGTGTGTGTGTGTGTGTGTGTGTGTGTGTGTGTGTGTGTGTGTTGTTGTGTATGGCGTTCTCATTCCTTTCTTTTTCTCTGCTACAGTTTCAGCTGATTCTCTTATCATGGCTGAAATTTTCTGAGTGAATAGGCTCCTTTGTTTGCTACTGACATCAGTTTCTAGCCACATTCCAATGACAATTCTGGATCAGTTTCTCTATGTGATATATGGTCACTCACTGTTTCTTATCTCTGAAATTTGTTAGCAAAAAAATGTGAGTTTTAATCTGCTTCTAGACTCTCCAACCCCAGTTTCTCCAGGGTTCCCTTATAGCCCCTCCTCTTCAGCTCTGGATTTGTGTGGCAGAAACTAAGGAAAGACTGTCTGCATAATGTCATCTTCAGAAATTCTCTTATGGATCTATTACTCATGACTTTCTATTTTACTATATGAACTCTTCCCTTTATGTAAAGAATTAATTATTTGATCTGGGAGGAGTTAGGGAGAAGAGTTGATGAGCTTATGATCAAAATGCAATTAATGAAATTCTCAAAAATGGGATGGAGGTTGATGGGGGGCAGGGAAGGAGGGGAGGTAGAGGGAACTGGGATTGACATGTAAAATAAGCTTGTTTCTAATTTAATCAAAAAGAGAACATAAAAGAAGTACCTTTTAATTTTAAAACCATTTTGTTCAATCTACTATAAATGGGTAGTGGTAATGTGGTAACAATACCGAATCCCATTTTTATCCATTTACATTAATTTCACACTGCCACCGCTCATGTCTTGTGTTATCGTAAACACCAGTGAGGTCTAAGTCACAAAGTGAATTCTTTCTGTGCCCATAAATAATTCTAATCCAATGATCCCTAAATGCCCTAGCTATCTTTTCAAAAATATACACAATAGAATTCCCCCTTATTCTCTGAACTCATTTTCATTACTGCAATAAATGAGTACCTTTCTTTCAAGACAAACAGGATTATTTGCTTCCCCTCAAACATGCTTTACTTGTATTTGAACTGTACACCTTTGTCATTACCTCTGACTGAGGGAAACACCTAAACCTATTAACTTTTGAATGTTGAAATACAACTGATCTTTTAAAAGCTTAGTTTAAAGTTCTAGTGGTATCTTTGGCCTCAGCCACCTGTGAACATCCTTTGTTCCTTATGAGAAAATTTGTTCCAACCCAAGAGTCTATAGATTTCCCCAGAGCCATATAATGTATTTTCTTGGCACTGTATTTTGCTCATGATATCCCTTATGCTAGAATTTTACTGAGTACCTAAGGAGAGCCCATCAATGGTCATAAATGAAAGAAAAGAGCAGTATTTGGGAACTAAGAAGAAAATTGCACTTAGGGGGATTGAGGAAAGCACTTCAGATAACTTTTGACTACATGAGGATTTAGTAAATACTGGTAGGTTTTCTTGTGGAAGAGCATCAGTGCCTTGTATATACTAAGTAAATAATATATATCTGTATTTTTTAAAGGACCAGACACATAAGTAGATTGCTATACTTATCTGCATTTGTATCTCTGTGTTTGAGTTGATCACATTTATTCTCTCTCCAATGATACAAATTTGGAAAAAAATGATATGAGGTGTCCCAGGAGAAAGAGGACTCTGAAGAAAGAGGACTCTGAAGAAAGAGGACTCTACTATAAATGGGTAGTGGTAATGTGGTAACAATACCGAATCCCATTTTTATCCATTTACATTAATTTCACACTGCCACCGCTCATGTCTTGTGTTATCGTAAACACCAGTGAGGTCTAAGTCACAAAGTGAATTCTTTCTGTGCCCATCAATAATTCTAATCCAATGATCCCTAAATATGGGAAGGTGTCATTCATAGTAAATGAGTGAGTGACCTGTCTTACAATTTGCCTGACTGAGAAGATAATCTTGGATTAGTCACAGGATGCTCAGACTTTGGAAATATGTTAACTGAGTAGCCATTGTCATATTTACCATGTAGGACAGCAACTACAGCAACTATTTGATTCATCGAGATTCTTCTCCTTTACCATGAGGACATACTTCATTTGGATGTTGGAGGAACACCTTTTGATTTCTTAATAGAATTTCTGTTGCAGAGTATTTGTTAAGATATATTATACAAGGACTGGAGTTTGATCCCTAGTACCACATAACCTATGTGTGGTGGCACAGTTATTTGTTTTTTTTTCTTTATTGAAAATAGATTGATTTATTCTTAGTGTCTTGTTCTGGTATCCTCCATCACCTTCTGCTCTTACACTTTTTGCACCAACTTTTGCACAGGAGTTCACTGATATCCTATTTATGGCTGAGTGTTCCCCCTTCTGTGTGTGTGTGTGTGTGCACTCACACATGCGAGTGTGCACATTTGTGTGTGCATGCATGCATAAGGAGGCCAGAAGAGGATATTGGGTACCCTGGTCTGTCATTTCCATTTTACTGCCTTGAGACAGATTCCATACTGAATCTGGAGCTAGGCTGCCACCCAGGAAGTGTCAGCGATCTTTCTGTATCTACCTCCTCCATGACAGCTCTGTGGGTACAGAGAACATTCATAGTCAAACCCAGCTTTTTACATGGTCCTGCGGATTTGAATTTGGTCTTCATGCTTGTATAGCATTCTTACTCATTATGCCCTCTTCCCATTCCCCACTCCCTAATCTTCATTGTCAGTGTCCATTTAACTAGAAAGCAAGTTGGTGTTCAAGATGGCCTCTTAATAAAGGGAGTTTGGGGGAGTAGTTTAAAGGCACATGTTTCATTAATTCTCCTTTACCAACTGTGGTGATTGGTCTTCATTGGCAACTTGAATAGATTTAGAATCACCTAGGAGACATATTTCTGAGCATGTTTGTGAAGTAACACCCACCCTGAATATGAGTAGCATCTTCTGATGGTCTGAAGTCCAAGACTAGCAAAAAAGGGATTTAAAATGAAGAAGCCAGCTGAGTAACAGAATTCCCCTGTTTCCTGACTGCAGATGAAATGTGAGCAGATGCCTCACACTATCACTCTCACAGCTGGAGCTGCTCTTGTCTCTACAACTTTCACTCCATGACTGAATATATCCCTTCTTAAATTACAAGTCACGATAAACTCTTACTTAGGTCACATCTGTTGGATATTTTGTCACAGCAATGAGAAAAGCTAAGTACCATAACAACCAATAACTCACTTTGGACATAAACTAGAAATCATGAAGGAAGTAAAGGATGTCTATGTGGTGGGTCCATGGTCAAGGAAGAATGGTTCTACAAGCCTCATGGGACTTAATCTGTCTCTTAACTTTGTGGTACAACCTTGGTCTTCTCAATTCATTCCTGTGGGTCAGCTTTGCTACCATGGTACTCAGTTACCCACCAAAAAGTTGCAAAGCTTAGTCAGAATAGAGATGTGACTAACAGGACAGAGGTGGTGACACATTAGCAATAGATAACATGCTTTTAAAGGCACAGAACTTTACGGATGCCAACACACTATGTGACAAGCAGGCCACCACTTCTGAAAGTCAGTGCTTTAACTACTGCTAATAATACGTGAACTGAACTTAGAAACATCACTTTGGTATGCACTTACACATATTGTTGGCATTTTATACACAAAGATATCATACTGCTGTGTTTTTGAATTGCCCAGACAGGTGGTGATTAGTCAAGGAAGAAATCTATTTATGTATGGAGGTGATCTCATTTGTGGAAGGGTATTTAGTCTGCATGGATCCATTTGCAGAGACTGAGATCTAGTTATCTCACATCTAAAACATGGACCAGCAAATTTAGGCTCCTTGTTTGTTGATATCTACAGGGGTTCTGCATTACATATGGTGTCAGTTGTCAACTTACTTCTGTTCGGATCTATGCAAGTATCCAAGGAGATTAAAACAGGGTAATAAATTTGGCAAGCCTTGTTCTAGTGGCTAAGGAGAGGCATCACCCAACTCTAAGCATCCTGTAAGTATTAGAGCACTGCCAATACCTTGTAAGTTGTTGCTGCTGATCCCTGCTGTGAAAAAGAAACAGTGATATTAACAGCCATCTTGACTCCACTCAAAGGCATCACTGCTATACTTCCAGGCTGCCTGCTCTCTAAATCAAAAGCTGGTAAGTCAAACATAGCAGGGATGTAAATAAGTCAGTGGGTATTAGGTAGCCAAGTGTAAACAGTTACATTGTACCATTTTCATATCTTCCTTAAACAAGGTAGACTATAAGAAAGTCAAATTGCTTAAAGATTTAAGCTATTTGAGCTTTTTCTGTCATTACAGAAAAACCTTACAACATGCATGAATATAACGCAATTAGTGATTGGTTAACATATTACATCTTCCTACATTCTTAAGTAGAAGTAGGTTATTTTCCAAAGCAGGGCTCTAAAAGAAGGGGGTGGAATTTATTTCAGCAGAGTAGTCAACTTCCACTAAGAGGTACCAAATGACATCTGGAAGCTGGGTGGATTTCATTAACACAGCTGGACCGTTGAGAAGAATCTTGCTCCCTGTCCCAGTTCAACTCGTCATCACATTTCACCTCAGAACGATACAGCCCTGTGTTTTGCAGTATTGAATTTTGAATGCTATGAAGTTGCTTATGGCCAAGACTTTACTATCTGGTTATTACTATTTTACTCTAATTTGAATTACTGCTAATGCTACTACTACTACATTGCACACACTAAGAACTAAAGTGTGTCAGAAGCTGGGTTTTGTATAACTGTCTTGCTGAATTCTTACCTTGAGAGATAGGTACTGTCATCATCCTCATAAAGAGAGGTTCAGAGAAGTTAGGTAGCTTTCCTAGTCACTCAGATAGAGCTGAATTCAGTCCCAAGTTTGTTATTGTTTTTTAAAATCTCAAAGTCCCAGTGCTTAACTACTGCATTATATACTTCCTTTTCTTTGCCTTTTCTCTTAGAGTTCATTGGTGATCTAATTAGAAACAGAAATATGGCTGTGGTGGGTGGGTGGATGGACCTTGCCCCCTTGCCCTACTTCTTCTTCCTCCTCTCTTCACCAAAGAGAGTTCAATTGCTGGTCAAGAAGACTGCACTGCTGGGAAGCCCAGGAAAGGAAGATGCCTGTCTTCATTAAGGATCTGTTTACACATTTAATTAACCAAGTGTAATGAGACCTTTTCTGACATGTTTCAGGACACAGAATGGAAACTTATACTGTTACGTGCTTGTAATGGAAATGTGTTCTGTGCTTAATAACTGTGGAATGAAACACATTATTGATGCAATATGGACCAGAAGTGTGGCCAAACATTCAAATGAAAGAAAAAAGTAAAAACAGCGACTCAAATGAAAAATTAGACTAAAATTAGTTAAAGCACAATGTAGCAAACCCAAAGAAAACTTTGATTGTCTTTTCCCAAAGAAATTATTTACACATGCAGCTAGTTAAAGATTTCATATCTAAATTGAAACTGACATAAGGTTATCACTTTTATATTCACGATACGTACTAGAATCAGCTTACCTGGATGCACTTAGCATGTCTGGTTGAGGGGCAATTGATGGGTCCATAATTACAAAGATGCTCCTCCCATAACTGCAGCACCTAAAGTCATTTCAGTTTTGCTTCTGAACCTAATAATCTGAGTTTAATATGGAAAGAACAATAAGACATCTGTTGTTGGATCTCTTTTCCAGATTGAGAGTCACAAAGCAAGTTGCTTTTTCAATTTCATTTGCTTGTTGAAGTTCAAAGGCTGAGAGTTGACTACATCATGCGCCTTATTTAGTGCCCATCATCACCACTAACCCCTGAAATGTTCTGCTGTCATCTATAATTTATCTTCATATCTACTTATTTTCTTATCTACCATCTATCTATGCATCTATTATCTATCATCTATCCATTATGTATCTATATATAATTATCCATTTCCTTATCTAACTATCTACTATGTATCTATCACATATATAATCGATCCAGTGATGTAGTAGGTATGTGTGTATCTATCTATCTATCTATCTATCTATCTATCTATCTATCTATCTATCTATCTATCCTCTACCAGGGAATGAACTTGCTACTCATTTCATTCAATTTTATCCCCATTCTCACATCCTTTTACTTTCCTTTACTACAGGCAGTTATTCAAATGTATGTTATGTGGATAACCCTACTTATGCTTGTTCAAAATCTCTACTATTATTGTTGTGCATGTATTTTTGTATGCATCTGTGTGAATACTATTGTGTGTATAATATCGGTGTATATGTGAGTGGGTGTGCATAACCATGCACACGTGTACAGGAGCCAGAGGAGGACACTGGGTATACTGTTGTTTCATTCTATATCTTACTCCTTTGAGACCGTGTCTCTCAACGAAACCAGAGAGACAAGCAAATCCCAGAGATCCTTCTGTCTCCATGCTCCAGGTCACTGGAGTTACAGGTATGTGGAACATACCTGCCCTTTTAATGTAGGTACTGGGGATTTGAACTCAGTCCTTCTGTTTGTATAGTAAATGCTGTTACTCATTGAGCTATATCCTCAGCCACCTGTATGCATTTTTAATTTAAAATGTTTGCTTAAAACAAATCTCTCCGCGTATATATTTTCAATTTTTTATAGGTGGTACTAAGCTGTAGACCTTATTTGACATTTGATTTATTATATTTTACTTAGTGTAATATACACATGCACACAAAAATATGCATATATACACATATATAAAATATGTATATAATATTACACCTATGACTATATATATATATTTAAAGGATAATAATAAAAAGGAATGGTCTTTTCTTTCTTTTTCTCTTGAGAAAATATCTCCAGGTCAGGCTAACCTTGGCTTCACTATGGACTTCTGATCTTACTGCTTTCACCTCTAGAGTGCTTTGATTACAGGCATACATAACCATGACTAGTTTTATATGGTGCTGAGAATCGAACACAGGGCCTCATGAATGTTATTAAGCACTCTACCAAGTGAGTAACATTCACAGCAAAGTAAACAATTTCTTTTCTGCAATGTTTGCAATAAATTTTACTCACTTTTGGGGGGTAGGGATGAGCTCGAGAAAGTGAAGCATGACTGTGTCAGAAACCTGATTTCAGTTTGAAACGATAGTGCTTGGTATCCATAGAGGTGATTCCAATATTATCTTGAAGTAGAATATTTTTCCCACTTCAAAAACAGGATATTTGCTGACGCATTGGCAGTCAACATTTCCTGGTTACTTTTGCATGATGATGAAACTTAATAAGCTTTGCGATACATGATAAGTTTTCTATAATTATAGATTTTGTGTTGTGACATCCATATTTACGTAGCCCTCTGATTTCCTTGATCTATTCCAGCCTGTTTAAATGAACAGCACCAAAATAGTTAGTAAAATACTTGAGACCAGAATATCGTCTAGGAAAATGAAATGAATAACAGACCACACATCTATTGGCTCCGTGTTAAGTCACCTAAACTTCTGCCTTAGCTAAACTTCATACTCAGTATATGATCCTGCACAAATCCACCCTGGGCTTTCATCCGTCAAATAAACCAGTTGGACTAGGTAAGACCTAAGTCATATCCTGGTGTGCTGGTACACATCTGTATTTCAGAACTTAAGAGGCAGAGGTAGACGGGAGGGAGAAGGGAACTCGGATAGTCATGTAAATCAATATTGCTTCTAATTCAAATAAAAGAATGATAAAAAAAGAGGCAGAGGTAATATAATCACGAATTCATGGCTGTCTCCAGCTATGTAGTGAATTTGAGGCCAGCCTGTTATGCCCAAGAAACTGTCTTGAAAGAATAAAATAAACAAAATAAAATAATTTGGAGCATGACCATTTTAAGCTAAGATTATTTGCACTTGTGACTCTCAATGAATACACTATTTCTTCTCTCTTCGATGCATCCGCCAATTACTTTAAGAAAAAATGCTAAAACCAAAAAGAGTAGAGTAATTTTTTATGAGCATTGGAAGATGAGAGGCCTAGAAACAGAATAGGTGACAATAGATACCTTGGAGATCAGAGCCAGGAAAGTTAGAGGCAGCCACAGACTTGAGAAAGCTAGTGTTGACTGTTCACAAAATTAAGAAACATAAAAATATCCTGTTCAACAGATAATAAAAAGGGTCCTGGAAGAGAAACCAAGTCCACCAAGCAGGGAAAATAATTGTTTTTTTTTGTAAAATATTATGTCTAAGCAGCCTTTCTGTGAAGCTTTGTGTTTGTGCTAAAATGAGCACATATTCAGCTGAACAAATGTGTTTAATGTCTTTTGTACATGTATCTGAAAAGTACCCAAATGGCCCAAGACAGATGCAATGACATATTTCAAAACTATTATTAAATGTGTATAACTGAATTTTCTCCACAGATATTTTGCAACATCCTCAGCCTAATTCTGAACTGCCTGTTGGGACTGAAGGGGGTTGGGAGACCATTGATCCAAGTCTGAAACTGGCTTAGCCTCAGGAAATGAGCTGCAAATGCGTCATCGTCCTGGCTAGGGAAGGCCTGCTGCACGGCAGGATTTAGCATCACCTCAGTACAACCTTAACAGTTCACTTGCCAAGACTGTAAACTTGGCTTTTTCCAATTCTGTCTCCAGATCCCTCTATTTCTTCTGTGAGTTACCAGCTCCACCTCATCGCTCAGGGAACTGTTCCTAAGAATCTCTTATATAGTACAGTCTCCTGCACGTAGTCTAACTAGTGTCTACTGCCAAGCCCTGTCCTATGGGGAATGTAAGTTTTAGACCAAGGTCAAATTTGGCTAGGACAATGACTGCACATGTGTCCTCAGAAAAAATATGATCCAAGATCATAACTCAATTGGGGAGACCACTGAGGCCCAGGGAGGTGAAACAATGCACTCTGCTTATATAGGTAATAAGAACTAGAGTTGGGATGAGAAAGCCAGTCACTTTTCTGACCACTAATTAGGTGTTCTTTGGATAGGGGTGATGCTTTTCTTGAGAATGTTCCACTGTAATTCTCCAAAATACACTTAACAGAAGATACCCGGGGATAACACAACACAAAGAGAAGGCTCTGTGAAATAAGACAGAGCAGGGCTTCAGTACTGTGAAGAAACTATAAAGTATGTGACCTTAAGCAAATAAACGAAGCTTTCTGCTCGAGAATCTGATTTACCTGAGATTCCTCTAGTTTTCTCATAAACATGGTTATCATAGAATATCTATTTTCATTTTCTTTAGCTCTGGCTGCTCTCCAATTTGCTACAAGGGAAGATAACCTTCAACACTGAATCCCTCGGCTTGCATCCCCTGAATACTGGGATTATAGGCATGAACCATCACAGCCAGTTGCAATATCGTTTGATGGCTCTGCTTTTACCTTATTTGTGTTTTTATATTTAAGGAATGTTTATTGTAAGCAGGGTGCAATTATAATTATGTGGCATATTTAAACCCAATCTCACAATCAAATTAGAGTGCTTAGGTTATGTACATTTAGTATGATTATTGGCATAATTAGACTGGCTCTGTCATTTGTTACTTGTTTTCCATTTGCTCCATTCTATCCAGTTCCCCTTTCTGTCATTCTCTCCCTTTCTGTTTTTGATTCAGTATCTTGATGAACACCCTCTCTTTCTTTTGATATTTCACTGGTTATCTTAAGATTTATAATATGAACCACAATTCTGATTTTAAGTAATATTGAATTTTTTTCATATACATTGACAAGAATTTTATGGGACAAAGATGGACCTTGGTTGTTGGCATGCTTGCCTAGCATTTGAAAAGTCCTGTGTTTCATACCCAGCACTGAAGAGAACCAGGTGTGCTGATACCTGCCTGTGTATCATAAATTCAAGGTTAACCATTTCAGCTACATTGGGAGTTTGAGGCTAACATGGCCTACATGAGAGTTTCTGTCTCAAACAAACAAACAAACAAACAAACAAACAAAAAAACCCCCATGAAACCACAAAATACAAACTGGGCCTGTGAGATGACTCTCTTTGTATATTCTCTCTCTTTCTCTCTCTCTCTCTCTCTCTCTCTCTCTCTCTCTATACACACACACACACACACACACACACACACACATACACAGGTACAATATATTAACACTTTTTTCCACTTTCTTTTTTTGAAGAAAAGACTCTTACAACTCTAAAGCTTCATTTCTTTTATTTGGCCTTTATTCCATTTTTGCTATATTTTACTATTATCAGGGTTTTAAATTCCAGAGCATATTGTAATGGTTTTTGTTTAAGCAGTCAATTATCTTTTGCAAAGTCCTGTCTCTTTATTCATTTATCATTAATCAATCAATCAATCAATCAATCAATCAATCATCTGTGTTTTTTTTTTCTCTTTGGGGGCCTGCAACCCAGCTGCCAAATAAATACATAGAGACTTATTCTTACTTATGAATGCCTGGCTTACCTTGGCTTGTTTCTAGTCAGCATTTCTTAACTTAAATTATTCCCATCTACACTTTTACCTTTCTCTATTTTATATACCTTTCTTTACTTCCTACTTTGTGGCTGACTTTGCAGTTGGGTGGCTGGCCCCTGGCATCCTCCTCTCCTCCTTTTTCTTGTTCCTCCTTCTTCTCCTCTTTTTCTCCTTCTATTTATTTCCTCTGCCTGCCAGCCCTACCTATTCTCTCTGCTGCCTAGTTATTGGCCGTTCAGGTCTTTATTAGACCAATCAGATGTCTTAGGCAGGAAAAGTAACACAGCTTAATAGAATTAAACAAATGCAACACAAAAGAGTGCAACACATCTTTGAACAATTAAACAAATATTCCATAGCATAAACGAATGTAACACATCTCAAAGTAACATTCCACAATAATCTATCTAGTCATCTGCATCTATCTCTATCATCTATTTGTTTAAACTACCAGCTACCTGTTTCTACCCAAGAAGTGCCATTTCGAGTGCCACCCATTCCTGGTGAATGATCATATAATTTTTCTCCTGGCTAAAAGTAAATGTGGGACTTCCTCTATTGAGGGGCTTCTGGAAATGACTTATTTTACATATTGTATGTCTAAAGCTACCTTTGTTTATGTTTGTAAGGTATTTTGCCAGAATTCTAAGTAAACAAGTTTTTTTTTTTCTTTTAACAATACATGGATCTAGAGTTTTGTTTATGCGTTAGTTCACAATTTTGGCCATGATGTCATCCTTTTATGTGTTTCATTGTATGTAACAAATCATTTCTTCTAGCCACTTTTGATATTTGGTCTTTGTCATTGTTTTGAGTTATTTTATCAAAACTATATCCTGATGTAGTTTTCTTCAGTTTTTTCATACTTGAAGTTCACTGAATGCCTTATATTCAACATATGTAGCTTTCACAAAATTTGGAATGTTTTTCAGAAATCTCTCTGCCATTCATGTCTCTCCTTTACTTTTTTTGAGTATAACCATGTGCCTTAGGCCAGATGAAATCACTCTTTAAGTCTACATTTCTTTTTATTATTATTTGAAAATGTTAATATTATTTAATTAGTATGTGTGCACTATGTTTTACTTGTGTCAAAGATCACCTTGTTGTGGAGGTCCTTGCCTCTCTCCTTGTTTGATGCAGGGTATCTTATTCAATTGCTGGCTAGACCAGGATAGGAGCTCATGAGTTTCCAGGAATCCTGCTGTCTTCTCCCATCTCGACACAGGTGCAGTGGGATTACAGTTATGTGCTAATGCTTGAGCTTTACCTGGAGATATAAATTCCAGTCCTCATACTTGTGAATCAAGCACTTTAAACACAGAGCATTCTCCTCAACCCTCTGTTTTTCTTCCGTTTATTTCATTCTGTTTTCTTTTGCACATGTTGTATGACTGCACCTTCAATTTTACCACTCTTTCTTCTACAACACATAATTTGTTGCTAATGCCATCTAATGCACTTTCCATTTTACACATTGGAATTTTATGTCTAGAAATTTAGTGTGGTTTTTTTTTTTTTTAAGATAGGCCCTTCCTATGTTGTTTTCCAGGTTGACCTTAAACTTACGGTCCTTCTTCAGCCCTAGTACTGGCATAATGTTAAGTGTCCCCCCCATACCTAATTTTGATACTGGTATTTATATTTCTTTATTTAACTACTTTTAAGCTTAGACTAACTGAGGGTCCCCTGGCAGTACGACCACGATACAAATTTGGTACATGAGCTAGCTTATTCGAACCTACTCCCCATGGTGTGATGCTGTGCTCAGTCTTAATGCATGTGAGAGGGGCCTGGCTCTGCCCCAACCCCAGACTATGTTGAGTCCTCATGGGAGCCCTTAACTGTGAGGAGGAGTGGCCTGGGCATGGCTAGGGGGAGGGGAGGGTGGGAAGGAGGTAAGGGAAGTGGGAGGATGGGGTAGGAGGGAGAACTGTGGTTGTAATGCAAAATGAAATCAAAAATAAAAAATGAAAAAAAGAGGGTCTCACTGTATATCTCTAGCTGGCCAGTGAGTTCTAAGCAAGCCTGGTTTACATAAATTCCAGACACTTCTGCCTCTCAGGTTTTGTGATTTAAAAGTGTGTGCTACTATGCTTGATCTCTAGTTAATGTTTTGAACTAATCAAATTCAGTTATAATAACTATTTTATTTATTTTTCCATTTATTCTAGATATGTGATATTTCTGGATTCTTTAACTAACCAAACTCATCACAGATCATATTTACTATCCCTTCACATGCCTATTGATGTGATGCCAGAGACTGTAACTTTACCTTGTGTGCTGGCTAGTTTTATTTCAACATGACACAAGCGATAACCATTTTGAGAAGAGATGGCCTCAATTGAGAGTATTTACCCCACCAGATTGGCCTATGGGCAAGCTTGTGGCATGTTTTTTTAAATTAGTGGTTGATGTGGGATGGTCCAGCTCATTGTGGGTTGGGCCATCCCTGGGCTGGTGGTCCTGAATTCTAACAAGAAAGCAGGCTGGGCAAGCCATGAGGAGCAAATCACTAAGCAACACTCCTCCATGGCCTCTGCATCAGCTCCTGCCTCCAGATTCCTGCTCTGTTTGAATTCCTATTCTGACTTCCTTCAGTGGTGAACAAGTGGAAATAAAACAAATAAACCCTTTCCTCTGCATCTTGCTTTGGTCATGGTGTTTCATCACAGCAATAAAACCCCTTCTAGGACAAAAATTGGTACCAGGATAGTGAGGTGTTGCTGCTCTGTTAAAGCTATATTCCCTTAGAGGCCAAGGTAGCTGAATTAATGTTTTAAAAATCAGAAAAATTAAGACAATATATAGAAACATGAATTTAACTAATGTTAAAACATAAGTAAATAGGCAAGAGCTGTGATGGAGTGAGATTGGTTGATGGTAGTGGGAGATAGCTACTTTCAAAGAGACATTAGGAACATCTTTTAAGAGTCTTCACAGAAAGGCTACCTTAAATGCCCTTCCCCTATAATGAGATTGATGACTACCTTAAATGCCATCATAGAGCCTTCACCCTGTAGCTGATGGAAGCAAAAGCAGAGACGTACAGCTAAGCACTGAGCCGAACTCCTGGAAAACAATTGTAGAGAGGGAGGAGTGATGAGCAAAGGGGTCAAGACCAGGCTGAGGAAACATTCAAAATTCTTACTGAATTGTCTGATCTGTCAGTTTCAAATGAGTTAATTCTTATCTTGGAGATATAAATCATAAAAGATATATCCCTGGGGTAGAAAGATTGGATACATGGTTGACAGCACTTGCTGTTCTTTCCAGGGTCTTAGATTTGATTCACAGCACCCACATGGCAGTACATAACAGTCTCTAACTCTAGTTCCAGGGGATCTGTCATAATAGATTCTTCTGGCCTCTGTAGACAACAGACAGGCACATGGTGCACAGACATAGTGCAGGAATAACACGCATACACATGACATTAAACTAACTAAACTAAACAAAAACTGAATTTGAGAAATGGGGGAGGGATCTATTCCTATATAGATTTTGCATTCTAATAAGTTTTCTTAAAGTCAATTTCAATGTATTTTAATTACCTCTGATACTGAGTATATTACGCAACAACTCCTGTTCTCAAGTACCTTCAAACCATGATTTAGAAAAAAATTTCAAGTAGTTTTAAGTGAGACGTGGGAATGTAGCTTGGTTGGTACAGTCCTTGCCTAGCATGTGTGAAGTCCTGGGCTGGATCCCAGTTCTTCAAGGAAAAAAGCCTCATCAGTTGATTCATGCATGCAATCACAGTAGTTGAGTAATGGAGGCAGAAAGATTATGAATTTTAGACTATCCTTGGCAACATAGCAAGTTTGAGTTCAGTCTATGATATCCGAGATTTTCTCAAAGAACCAAGAAGAAGGAGGAGGCAGAGGACAAGAAAGAGAAGTCGGAAGTGTATATACATGAATGATTGAAAATATTGGGAGATTTTATAAGTAACAGTTTTTGTTAATAAAATCCACATGCCATACATACCTAATTAGAATACATAATATAATGGGCACTTCAGTGTATCCAAGTATTGTACAATTAACATTATAATGAATTTCAGAATATTTTCATTATCCACCACCAAATCCATCTGTGGGAATGAAACACATTCTTTTTAAATCCCTCAAACACCATTAATTCTTTATAAAGTATTATAAGCTAATGTTCAAGAAGGGACCATTCTTCTTGGAGGTTTATAACAGCCAATTTTTTTATTAAATTATTAATATTTTCACATATACTTTCCCTCTCCCTCCCCCCACCCCCATTCCTTCTCCCCCACCTCCAACCTACCCCCCACCCCATCCACCCGCCACTCCCCAGGCAGGGTAGGGCCCCCAACCAGGGTTCCACCAAGTCCACCAAATCTTCCTGTGCTGGGCCTAGGCCCCTCCCCATGTGTTCAGAGACAGAGCGAATCCCTTCAAGTGGGATGGGCTCTCGAAGTCCCTCCCACCCACCAGGGCAAAACGCCAGTCCACCTCCCTCTGGAGTCATTCATGATTTCTAGTTTCCTTGGGGTAGAGGATTATAGGCTGGTAAACCTTTGCTCTATGTCTAAAAATCCCAGGAGTGCAGGGGCCTCCCCATTGGCATCCATGATCAGGGGGCTGGATTAGTCCTGTACTGTCCTCCCAAAGAGCATCTGGGGTCGATATGCTTTCCCTTTTTCAGGCCAACTTATAACAGCCAATTTTGCAAAGTTGGTTTGTCTTTTACAACCGTGATCTTTATGTAAGTATTGAGTATAGCCATAATAGCAATATTATAGAGAATGAATTAATCATAGAAACAGAAAAAAATCTTTAGTTATCTCTGTGTGTCAGTGGCTTAGATGTATATTTCTTGTCCCTAATAGATGGCAAAAAAGTAACCTTTTGTCATAAGAAATGATATCGCTAGCTGAGGGCTGTTTAGTTTTTATAGAGATACTTCATGAAATCGATAGCCTTAGTTATCTATCATCAATACAACATGGACCAAATAATGAAGCCTTGTTGCTGCCTACAGAGATCTGTAGATTGCAGCCAGGGCTTGTAAATAATTACTAGTATTGACCTCTGATTTACCCGTTGTGACAGAGTGGCCAGCCTGGGTGAGAAAAAATTCTAACTTTAAATTTTGAAAGGTTGGATTTGAGTCCTCATACTGTCAATAGTTTACCCAGATGATATATTTTATGTTTTCCTTGATACTCATTTATAAAATGATTTTTTGAGCTTTTCCAAGACTGTTTATGACAATAGCGATAAATGGGAAGAACAAAATTGGAATATGATAAATGTGATAATGTTAGTGGTTTGAATATTAGTCACTGAGCCTCCAACCAATTACATTCTCATCTAGGTCTTAGCATTCATACTGGTCAAACTATGTATAAATATGTTAAATAAAGAGATAATTATACAAAGAGCATGCTACAGTTATCCCAAATGACACTCTTCTGTTTCTTGGTTCAGACTTGCTCATCAAGACTACTAACTCAGAGATGTCCTGGCTGCTTCCTCTCAAGTACATCCTAACAGCAAGCTTATATCAGGGCACATGAAAAGCAATTTCTCAGAGGTACCCAACTGAAAGCTCTCCTATTCAACAGTGCCAACAAAACATAAAAGTCTTTCTTGAATATTTAATGGCGCTCCCCTGAGGGATGCCACTCCTTCTTCCAGAACTACTGAATCAGTGCCTGAATTTTAACAAGATGCTCAGCTAGTTCATATACACACTGAAGTTAAGAAAGCACCATAGCTGATGATGTCAAAAGGTACCCACTAGACTCACCAGTATTTCTTGAACTTTTCATACGTTAAGTCTGGGTTGGTAGGCTGTGAATCTTCATTTATATAAGCTCTCAGATCACCTCTAGAGATCAAATTTGATTAGTCCTGAGATGGTCTTTGGAATCCTGTTATTCTGCAACAAATATAGATCCCATAAACTGAAAGGTACAGACATTTGTCTAACTCACTATTGACTTGTATGCATTATAAATATGTGTCTGCTAACAAGGTTTTAGAAAATGTTTTGGAATTTACAACTTTATTGTTTGTGGGATTTTGGTTTTTGCTTTATTCATTTATTTACTTTAAATTTTTATTTATTTTTATTATTGTGTCTATGTGTAGAGAACCCCATGTGCCATGGCAGAGTAGAGGGCAATGCTTGGGAGTCGATTATTTCCTACTCACTTGTGTTCTGGCATCTCAATGTATGCTTTTATCTACTGAACCACCTTGCCAGCTATACATGTACTGTTTTTCATTGGAGTGGGGTGTTTCTCCATTTTACTCAGATGACTCCACAAACTAGAAAAGCTGTTGCTCATCCATTACATAATGATATTTTAAAATGAATGTATATATAATTAGAGTTCCTACAAACGTTAGTTGTACTGTTAGCTTAGGAAGAAAATACTCTATTTTACTGAATTTAGTAAGCATGTACAGAAATTTACAGTTACAATGGTCTAGAAACATTAAAATTAAAAAGTTCCATTTGTACATGGGTAACCCTGTTAAATACATAAGGTTTTACATGTGTTTGCTTGCGATAACTAGTATTCTCTAAGTAATGAAAAAAGTTGGCTTTTTATTACCCTATAATACTTGCATATTTTTTCTGTGTACAATGCAATATTTCAACACATTTATAAAATATGCAGTGATCAATAGGAATAATTATAATTTCCATTTCATTCTTATTTATTTATATATGAAGCTTTATTTATAATGGTTCATAAAATGACTAGTAGAGCAGTGTCATGCAGCTTAGGCATACTGTGCCCATAAAACATACACTGTACTACTGTAAACAGTAGTCACTCCCACCATTACAGGAACTACCAAGACTTGATACTTTCTTACACCGTTTTAGTACTTGTTATCTTGGACTTAATATGAGTTTATCTTATCTTCTTGTCAGTTCCTAATAATTGCTGTTCTACATTCATGTTGATGTGTTTAGCTTTTAAATTTGAGCAAGAGCAAGCACCGCTTGTCTTTTTGTGTCTGAATTATTTCACATAACATCATGTCTTCTATTTTCATTCATTTGGTTCTAAATGACAAAATTTTATTGTTGTGGTAGAATACTATTCCATATATATGTTCACTATTCCTTCTTTTATTCATGAACCTGTTAGATTATTTTATAGCTTGGATATTATGAATAATGGTACAACAAATACAATAGTAGAGGTTTCTTTCATACTGATGTTTCCTTTTAGACATATCTTCAGCAGTGTAGGGGGGTAGATCATATTAGAGTTCAATATTTAGTTTCTTGATGATTCCCTATACTGTATTTCATGGTGAAATTTTACACAATCACTAATAGTTGTTTGAGAGCTCAATTTTCACAGTCTTGCCCTCATTCTTTGTCTTTTTCATAACAGGCAGTCTGACATGACTCATCATAGTTTTAGTGGACGTTCCTTGATAATTAGTGATTTCCATATATTTGTTGAGCATTTGTATGTCTTCTTTTGACAAATTCCCATTTTCATCACTGCATTATTTCAAGATGAATGATACTTCCATTAATTTAGACATCTCATTTCTCTACTGTTGATAATATTTGTTGAAGTTTTCATAACTTTGAGGAGGGCATGTAGTTCAGTTGGTAGTGTGCTTGCCTATCATACACAAATCCTAGATTTGATATCCAGTAGTGTAACTGGGTATGGAAGCACACACCTCCTGAAATCCCAGAACCATGGAATCATGAAGACAGGAGGATAAGAAGTTCAAGATCATCCTTGGGTACATAGTAATTTCAAAGCCAGATTGAGTAACATGAGACACTGTCTCACAAAAAGAAACACAGAGCCTCTTGCCTTCTGAAACTCATTAATATATTATGAGGTTGGAAAACTTGTGTAATTGTTCTCCGTAAATACTATGGTCTTCATATTCTAAAACAGCACAATAAGATCACAGAAGCCTTTGTTCACTTTCTAAATGGACCCTGTGTTTATGGGAACACACTTAGAAATGAAGAAAATGTTTCTCCTTCTTCAGCTACCATTAGTGGCCTATAGATCTTCAGAGCAGTATGGGTCTTCATGAGATCTCTCCTCTCCATAACAGGGTATAGGCAGGCCCTCTCTTGTGTAGATATTTGTGGGTGATCACAGCTGCAATGGAATCAGTAGTACCAAGGCTATATTATGCTCACTTCGCATTCCTTCTCTCATGTTTCCTGACACTTGGAGGGGACAATATAGGTGTCCAATTTATAGCTGAGCATTCACTGGTCACTTATTCTTGGTGTTTTGACTAGTTATGAATCTCTATAGTTACTGTTGTCTGCGGTGGCATATTATTTGAATAGATGTCTTTATTGATAATCACTTAAAGACCAATGGAATCTCACCATTTGTTATAAGCTCTCTTTTGATTGAAATATGGAGCTACCTTATTGTATGCATGCTTGTATACATGAAGTAAACTACTTTCATTATGCTCTTGGAGAAGTCTTGCAGCTTGATCTGGAGTGTTTCTGCACTTAGCTACTTTTTAGCAAAGCAAAATGATCACCATTGGTCATGATGTTAGCTACACACATTAAACTGCACTAAATTTCAAAATAACCCAAGAAACGAAATCATTTAATTATGATGACTGATGAAAGCCACTACTGTCACTATGGCTCAAGGAAAGTAGGGTTGTGGGAGGGTCAATTGCCACCTTTCTTTCCATTAGTCATTGCCATTGTTCTAGAGATCAGATAGACTCTAAATGCATCTGTTTTGTTTTTAAAGCTTGATTTTCGTTATGTGTGCCTGTGTGTATTCAGATGGCCGGAGAGGACAGAACAACACATTGGATATCCCTGGAACTGGAGTTAAAGGCATTTCTAAATTATTTATGTGGGTGCTGGGATGCAAACTCTAGTCCTGTGATAGAGTAGCAAGTGCTGTTAATCACTGAGCCATCTTCCTAGTCTTCTAATTACAACTTAATGAGATAATTGCTTTACTCCTTGAGGTAGTCTTCCTGCCTGCAAATTCTCCTTAGTTAGATCAGGTTCATTCTTTATACTGCTGCTTTGTACTCTGTTTATTTTTTTTTATAGTTCCTGTTTTCATCTCTACATTTTAAGCTTCCAGAGAAGCAAGGACAATGTCTAATTATCTTTTTCTCACAGTAAGTCACTTCATTGATTCCATAAATACATATATGTAGAAATCCCTGTGTAAACATTTTGTCTGTCTTTTACTGAAGAGCTGAATATTTCACTCACGAAAACAATTTATATCAATGCAAGGTTAGAATTCCCTTAATAGAGATGGGAATTCTAGGCTTATGATAAATCAGATGGAATTTTGAATTAATTCACTGATAATTTCTTGGACCACTGGAGCAAAAAGTAAATCATTAACACTTGAAGTCTCTATGATTCATTCTAGTAGAAAGACAACTATTTAAAGCATTGAATACCTACAAACACAGATAACAGGACATTTTTTTAAAGAACTTGTTTCTCTTATCAAGTTTGATTTAAAGAGTGTTAAAAATGTGTGACAGAGGATTTCAAGACATGCAAATTGGAGATAATTGCATCATAATCCCTAATGTACTATGGCATCAGGCCCCTTCAATAATTACTATCTCTTAGCTGATCTTGTACCATCAATAATATTACCCAATATCCTGATTCCCATGGTTTGCATAGAAACTAAGATATATTATTTCATCTACACACAGTTTAGTATGATTTTCAAAGAATTTATTTAAGTTGACAATTATGGTTCAGTGGTATAGCACTTGTCCAGTACATACAAAGGTCTGTGACAAGACTTCATGTTGATTCTGGGGATGTAGTTAAATGTATAGAGCACTTACCCAGCATGCACAAAGCTCTGTCTCTTTCCCTCAGCACTGCACAAAATTGAGTTCAGTAGTTCATGTCTATAATCCCAACACTTGAGATGTAGAGACAAGAGGAGCAGAAGTCCCAGATCACCATCCACATTGTAGACAGTGTCTCAAAAATTGCATATGTTTGTCCTTCCAGTGGTGAAGAGTTACACACAGCACGTTGTTATACATGGTTATTAAAGTAAAATGGACATTGAAACTGTAAAGTTACTTAGTTGATGTTCAGGTTTAGGCATGACAGAGAAATGTTGATAAGATTAAACTTGAACCAGAAGGTAGCTCAGTTGGTAGAGTTCTTGCCTAGCATGTTGTAAACCCTGGGTTCAATACCTAGTACCCCACAAAACTGGGTATGTCACATCTATAATCCCAGTACTTGGTAGCTAGAGGCAGGAGAGTGCCTCTGGCTGAATAGAGTTTGAGGCCACCATAGGCTTCGTGATATGATCTCACAAACATTTTAACCAAAATGCCTTCTATTTTCTTTGTTTTTGACACAGGGCCTTGCTATGCAAAAAAGATGGCTTTAAATTGAGAACATGTATTTTTAAAAATTGTGTTGTTTTTAAAAAATATATCTTTTTTTGTTTTTTGAGACAGGGTTTCTCTGTGTAACAGTCCTGACTGGCCTGGTACTGGCTCTGTAGACCAGGCTGGCCTTGAACTCACAGAGATCCTCCTGCCTCTGCCTCCTGAATGCTGGGATTAAAGGTGTGCACCCCCAGGCCAAAAGATATCTTTCTGAGAACAGTGGTGAGTGCTTGTGCTACCCAAAGTGGGGAGACTGAGGCAGACAAGCCAGAGTTCAAGGCATTCCTACTAAATTTTGAAAGACATCGTGTCAAAAAAAATTCATGTAGAACACTTACCTAGTTTGTATTTGAAGCTTAGAAAAATTAATCCTGTCCCTTTCCCCTTCTCCAGAGGACCATTCTTGTCTCTCTTAGAGTCCTCTTTGTTTCCTAGATTCTCTGGCTGTGTGGATTGTAGGCTGGTAATCCTTTGCTCTATGTCTAAAATCCATATATGAATGAGTGTATACCCTGTTTGTCTTTTTGTGACTGGGTTACCTCGCTCAGAATGGTTTCTTTTAGTTCCATCCATTTGCCTGCGAATTTAGTTGGGAGCATGAGGGGAGGAAAGAGGGAAATAGGAGAATGAGAAGGGAAGACGAAGAGGGGTGAGGAGGATAGAAGGGAGGGTGAGGTTTGAGTTTGGGGAAGAATAGAGGAGAGCAAGATAAGAGATACCATAATGCAGGGAGCCATTATAGGTTTAAAGAGAAATCAGGCACTAGGGAAATGTCCAGAGATCTACAAGGATGACACCAACTAACCATCTAAGAAACAGTGGAGAGGCTACCTTAAATGCCCTCCCCTGATAATGAGACTGATGACTGACTTATATGGCATCCTATAGCCTTCACCCAGCAGCTGGTGGAAGTAGAAGCAGACACCCACAGCTAATCACTGAACTGAACTGGAATCCAGTTGCAGAGAAGGAGGACTGATGTGCAAAGGGGTCAAGACCAGGCTGGTGAAACCCACAGAAACAGCTGACCAGAACAAGGAGGAACCCTTGGTTCCCAGACTGATAACTGGGAAACCAGCATGGGACTGATCCAGGTGCCATGAACGTGGGTGTCAGTGAGGAGACCTCGGAAATCTATGGGGCCTTTTGGAGTAGATCAGTTCTTATGGATAGCATAGGAATGGGCTTTGGGAGCCCATCCCACATGGAGGGATACTCCCTGAGCCTAGACACAAGGAGGTTAGCCTAGACCCTATCCCAAAGAATAAGACAGACTTTTAAGATCCTCTGTGGAAGTCGTCACCTTCCCTTGGGATCAGAAAGGGTATGGGATAGGTAGGGTGTTAGTTGGTGGCGGGGCAGGGGAGGAGGGAAGACAGAGGGAACTGGGATTGACATGTAAAACAATCTTGTTTCTAATTTAAAAAATGGAGAGGAAAAAAACAAAATAAATATGAAATTTATATATTGAATTTAAAAAAGAAGAAAACATAATCCAACACATTGCATTTTTCAAAGAGCTCCCTCCACATTACGCCTCATTTTTGACTTTTCCATCTCCCTCAAAGCAATAAATAGCAATTTTTATTCTTAGGGATAAATTGCCGCATTGTGTTGGGCTGTAATTACATTTGTGTGCAACACATCGCTGTCTGCTGTTGCTTTCACAGTAAAATTTACTCCACTCAACTGAGAGACTCCCACACAGTCAGAGCAAGCAGGAGTCAATGTCACGTGAACTGAGGCTTAAGACCTGAGGATTTTAAGTAGCGAGTGTGCACTGACACAGACCTTGTATTTATTCCAGCTACAGATGATGTCATTAAAGGTAACTCCTTGCACTTTAAATACAGACGCCCTGTGTTTGCTGGCTAGCATCAGGTCAGTGTCTAAAGTGTATATTCAGAATTCTGGTCTCAGAGGAAAAAGCGTCAAAGGGAATTACAAAGAAGGTGCTTCACACTCCCGGATGCACCTTGAAAACCACATTCATGTTTGTCTTTCAAAGACAAATGCCTGCACCCATGCAATGTGCTCAGCTCTTACTTTTACTGCCAGGTTTTTGTGCAGCTTTTCCCGGCCCTCCATGCCCAGCAAATGGGCAGCAGTGGGGCCGGGGTGGGATCAGAGTGTTATATGTATGGCTTGAGGAATTGGTTTGAAAATCTTGGGCAGAACTGGAAAGACAGTACAAGGAATGTACACCCTTGCCTGGGGCTGGGCTCCAGAGAGGCCTAGGCTGTTGGACCTAAAGTGCAGGAGACCAAGGAAGACAGAAGCCTGCCGGGTGGGGCTGGGTGAAAGCCGCCAGGCTGGAGCCATGGGAGCCCTCAGGAAAGAGCATATGCACCCCTCCCCTCAAGTCTCCACCCTTCCCCATACCAGCTTGGCCGTGCCCACTTGATCCTGCTGTAGTTTCTCAGGTTAATGTACCACTTGTGCTAATTTATAAACGGGTTAAAAGGGGTTCAATGAGTATTCTTTGTAGTTTCTCAGCTTGAATTTCTAATGTGATACATATCAATAAATATAATGCACAAAGCTCAACTTCACTGGAGTCTGAAGAAAGTTTTGAGTGGGAAAGGTCTTGAGAACCCTAGCGATTACAACATCCAGACTTGACTCATGCACATTTTTGCCTGATTTTTATTATTTTATTTCATTTTAAATTTTTAATTGTGTACTGTGGAGACAGGGTCTGTCTGTATAGTTTTTCTTTCTTTTTCTTTTTAGTTTTTCGAGACAGGGTTTCTCTGTGGCTTTGGAGGCTGTCCTGGCACTCACTTTGTAGTTATCTTGGCCTGGGACACCAGTACCCGGGCTTTTGTCTTGAGTTCTGGGATAACACAGCAATAACAAGAACCCTTACTGTGTGAAGTCTCAGTGGATAAAGGAACAATTTGAGTTCATTCCTCTGGCCCATGGTGGGAGGAGAGAACCAACTTTCCCAAGTAGTTCTCTGACCTCCAAGTATACACCAGGAGATCCAGATAAAGAAATAAACGAGTGGGAAAAAGACAGTACTATGTTTTTTTTTTTTTTTTTTTTTTTTTTTTTTTTTTTTTTTTGAGAGCAGGTCTCACATTGTAAGTCCAGGCTAGCCTGGAATTTGAAATCTCCCTGCTTTGGCTTCCTGAATGCTGAGACTACAAGTCTACACCATCATAGTCACTATTGACTTGTTTTTTTCCTAATGTAGTAATAGCTTCCATCATTCTCTCACTTGTCTTAAATGTTGGTGCTTTGGATAGGAATGATTTCTATGCTACCAGATTGACCCAGTATAGTGCTTGCTTAGTGTTCAATAATCTGGATCACTGATCCTCGGTGTGGTAGAATAAACCTGTAAACCTGGCACTTGAGAGGTAGAGTATATCAAGATCTCAATTTCCAGGTCATTCTCCATTCTATTGTGAGTTTGAGGCCAGTCTGAGCCACAAAGATTTCATATTAACACACACACACACACACACACACACACACACACACACACACACACAGTGCTGGACATCATGAAAAATCTATGAACACTATACTTGAAAAATTAAGGAACTTCTCTATGATATATTCCTCTAGGTTACATCCACCATATTCTTTGGTTGATAGTCTGTTTCAAACTATCTTAAGACTAGAGAGATGGTTGGGCAGTTAGGAACACTTGCTCTTGCAGAAGACCTGGGTTCAAGTCTCAGCACCCACATAGTGGCTCACAACCATCCATCATAACTCCAATTTCAGGGCATCTGACATCCTTACTTTCTTCTGATATCCTCAGGCATGGGGCATACATGTAGTACATAGGTGAACAAGTGGGCAAAACATTCACACACATAAAAATCAAATAAGTCTTCACAATTTTCTTTAAGAAGAAATAGAAGATCACATTGATGTAATCAAAGTGGATTGTGGGACATATTTTCAAGTGTCTATAATTTGTCCTGGGCAGAAACTGTAGCTCTCTAGGGAACTCAGTTGAGAGCAGCTGTGTTTACTGGGGCCTCTCATATTTTATGGGAATGCAGGATTAAGAAACTACTTGAAAATTTGGCTTCACATTTCATCAGCTCTCCTTAGCCTGTTGACCTCCAGTGCAAATTAATTCTGCACATCTAGAGGGTGGAAAAGAACATTTTCAGGGGCGCTTTTCTTTGCAGCTCTTTGCTTTGGGATGTTGGCCTTCAGGGTTTCATTTCCCTTAGATCCATAAATGCTATTCTTTCACACCTAGCCTTGTGAACGGGCAAAAAGTTTCCTTGGATTTGCTCTGTCTTGCTCTGAGTCTTCTCTCATCTTACATGTTGAACGATCAAATGTCCTGCTTATAGAAGTTAGTTCATCTTCCTACATTTCCCTTTCCTGAAGCCTTGGCCCTCAAGTTCCAGGTTTATTATTATTATTTTGGCAGCTCCTCCATGCCCTCTCAATAGCTCTTAGTAGGAGCATCAATCTGTGACCACAACAACAGCCCAGGGGAAGTATGGACAACATTCAGTCCTATTTATTAGAATAAGAGCTCATTACTTTCTGCTCTTTTCTGATCTCCAGCCTTTTCGATAACCAGCAATGGTAAGAGGAGGTTGTCGCAAGCATTGACTCTGAGATATGCCCGCAGTTGGCTTTCATTCCTAACCTCTTTGTTTAGAAGCTTTCCCTATGAATGTCTCTTAATTTTGTTTCCAGGTCATTCTTTCCCTGTCTGTAATATGGGGCCAGTCACAGAACGTATCTTGAAGGTTTGTGACACTAAAACATGTAACCTTGCTTGGCAAGTACTTTGAATTGGGTATATATTAGCTACAAATGCCAATCCTAGCAGCAATAGATAGAGCTTACATGATTCTAATCCTTAGAAGGGTTATTTCATAGAACAAACCTTGTACATTACTTTGATTCCCCTCCTCTCTCTATCTCTCATTGTTTTTGAGTCAGTCTCCTGGAACACAGGATCGACTTGAATTCACTACATAGCTGAGGAAGGTTTTGAACTCAATTCTCCTTCCTCCAACTCCTATAGTGAATATTGTTAGATTTAAGCTAAGAGTGGGAGTTTTATGAGTTTGTATAAAAGTACAACTTTCTTTTTTGGTTTTTCGAGACAGGGTTTCTCTGTGTAGCTTTGGAGCCTATCCTGGCACTCGCTCTAGAGACCAGGCTGGCCTCGAACTCACAGAGATCCGCCTACCTCTGCCTCCCGAGTGCTGGGATTAAAGGTGTGCGCCACCAATACCCAGCTTTAAAAGTACAACTTTTTAAGATTTAAAATACATTGTGTGTGTGTGTGTGTGTGTGTGTGTGTGTGTGTGTGTGTGTGTGTGTGTGTTGGGGGATATGTTCATGAGTGAGTGCAGTTGCCTCAGGAGTCCAGAAAATGATATTGAATTCCCTGAAGTTGGAGTTTACAGATGGCCCAGAGCCACCAGACATTGGTGTTGGGAATCAAATTCCAATGGTCTGCAAGAGCAGTACAAACTCTTTGTCTGGTGATCCATCTGTCTATTCCCTCAACTTCATCACTTATAAATAACTAGACCATAGAATATAATAATATATAAGTGGGTTGTGTACATGAATACATTTTCCCCCAAACTGGCTTTTTTATGGCGAAAGTGTATACATAACTGATTTTTGCCTGCTTGTTTTTTTCTTGTGGATCTCTTATGTCTAGAAATCTAGAAGGAATACTGGCTTCTTTGGGCTGTCTTTTTTTGAGATAGGAGAAATTTTGTAGCTTTGGTTAGCCTTGAGCTCACATAGATAATCCTGACTCAGCCTCAGCATCGATAGATTAAAGTTTCACGATGTCCTGATAAAATATTTACTGAAGTCTCATTATTTTCCCCAAGAAAACTGATACATATATGGGAAAATCATCAGACTTTGGAGAAGTGTTCTCTGGCAAGCTAATTTCAACAGAATTCTTTTAATTGAAAAGAGGTAAGAGGCACATTTCCTTGGTTAAAGGAATTGCTGGCCTTGGTGAGAAAGGAGGTTTTCTGAGCAGCTCCTCACGTTGTCATTAGACTCAGACCATGTGGAATCCTGCCTGAGTCTTACCCTGAGGGGACCATGGCATGAGGGAAAGCTGAAAGGGCTGGGGTGAGCCAATCTCTTAGATAAGAATGCTTTGCGTCAGCAGTGGTGGTGCCATTGGCTCCTGCAGAGACTCACAGACTGCTCTGTTTGTTTCAGTACCAGCAAATGCCAGTATCCTTGCGGTGGTCATCAGCTCCTTTCAAAATGGCTAGAGGCTGGTTTGGTGAACAAAGCTGTTGCTGCTGGAGATGGAGGCCATGCTTCTGCCAGGTATCAGTATCATTATTTCTTTTGCTGGGAATTATCTACACATATGTGACATTGGGGCATTGTTGGTAAGAGTGCACCAAGGAAAGCTGAAGTAGGGAGGAGGGTTTGGTGTGTGGGTGGAGGGAGACCATGTGGGCTGTAGGAGAGTCATGGGGCACACTGGAAAAATAACCTGTGGACTCCAAGATCTGGAAAATGTCTGCAGGGTATTAGATTTTTTCCCCAGTGGCTGTTGTGAAAGATCACCATCACTGGGCTGGAGTGGCTTGAGGAATGAGGGGCTCAGGAATCATGGTGGTGGTGAAGAGGACATAAGAAGGACTATAGTTTTTCAAAAACAGCATCTCCAAAGCTACTATGTACACTTTACTAATTCTCTCCTTTCATTTAGATCCCAGGCTCCAAATGTAGCTGGTAAGTATAATAGACATATTATAAAATAAGAATTCCAAATGTTACTTGACACACAGTAACACTTCTCTTCATTTACACAATGTATAATTAACAGGTCCAGGAAACTGACACTCTTATTGTCTCAGATGTTTAATAATAATTTTGATGTGTGTTTCTAAGAAAGTGCATCAGGACATGGACAGTCTCATAGGAATGTTGAATTATGTGTATAACTGCTTTGGTAATTATATTCAGAAACAGATGAAAACTAC
Organism: Cricetulus griseus; assembly: GCF_003668045.3. Classification (NCBI taxonomy): domain Eukaryota; kingdom Metazoa; phylum Chordata; class Mammalia; order Rodentia; family Cricetidae; genus Cricetulus; species Cricetulus griseus. Next base: position 32,368,564 of record NC_048604.1, on the reverse strand, counting down.
CACAGAAGAATTTGTCTCATGCCTGAAGCTATAGCTCTAAGGTTTAATTCCCTCACAGACAAAAAAAATCTATCTTTTAAAAAATATGGATCTTTTTGGTACTCAATGTTAATACAATGTTTAACCATCTTTCTGCAGTTGGGGCTCCTGTAAGGTACAATAGATGAATAATTTTTGCTGTTGCCAAAATTCAGTTGTAACATTAAAAAATGTGTGTGTGTGTGTGTGTGTGTGTGTGTGTGTGTGTGTGTGTGTGTGTGTGTGTGTGTGTGTGTGTGTCTCCGTCCACATCCGAAGCATAGATAGTAGAAACATTTTCTGGCTGCAGGGACAGCAGCATATTTGAAGACCTGAAAGTGTGCATGTGTGTTTGTGTGGGGGGGCGTTCAGATGCTGCGGTGTGAGTGTAGAGGTCAGAGAACAACTTTCAGGAGTCACTCTTCTCCTCCTACCATGAGGGTCCTGGGGATGGGGACTTAGTTCTTCAGGTTTCACAGCAAGCATGTTTACCTGCTGAACCAACAGACTTTTGACTTGTCTCATGACCCTCATGACTCCTTCTTTCTCTATTTCTACCTTTGTTTCTATATGTTCTCTCAGACTAGCCTAGGCCACTTGGTACTCATTGTATAGCCCAGACTAGGCATGAACTCGCATGGAAATCCTCAGCTTTAGTGCTGGGATTATAGCCATGAGCCACCATAGCTACCTTTATGTATTCTTTCAAAGTTGTCCAATGTCACTGATCTGTAGGAATATAACAATTTATCTCTCTATTTCAGACATTTCTCTTGTGCTTTAGCTATCTCCGTTGTCTGGTAGGCTCCCCATTATCCAACCCACATTTTTAACTTATCAGGGATACACAAATATAAACAAATAAACAACAAAAGCTATACTCTTCAAATTTCCTTCCATAGCTTCCCCATATATCCCCTCCCTCTACCTCCCCCTCCTACTCCCCCATCCTCTCTCCCTCCTTTCTCTCTCTCTCTCCTTTTTCTTCCTTTTTTCACTTTTCCAGAAAACAGATTTTTTTCTTACAGAATGTGCTTATTATGTTTTTCCCTTCCTCTATTTCTTTCAATTCCTCCAATCTTGATCCACCCCTTTTCTGTCTCTCATTAGAAAACTAACAGGCTTCTAAGGGATAATGATAAAATAAAATGTAATTTAATAAGATAAAACAAAAACTAACACATTGGAATAGAACAAAACAAACAGAAGAAAAAGAGCCCAAGAAAAAGCATAAGTAGTAGATAGAGACTCACTAATTTGCACACTCATGACTTCCATAAATAGCCAATATTAATTGATTACTGCCACAAGCTTTGCATCACATTTGCACTAACATATCTTGCAAAGAAGACACCAATGTAGACCAGAGGTTTTATATCTGGGTTTGTATTTATATTTATCATTTGGTAGCATGCAAAGTACCTTCCTTTACCAAAGATGCTAGAACACAGGGATGAAGTATCTATGTAGTCACTAGCTAGACTTCTTTATATTCAGTTAGTTGTGTACGTATGGTCTTCAGCAATAGGGCCTTATCATCAGTTTGTGGAAAGCAACTATATTCTTGGCAACAGCCTAGGTTGCTTGGTGGTTCCTACGGGATATCTTTGACCAGCAATTCAATTAGATGTAACCCATTCCCAGTAGTGGAAGCTTCATTTGGTGAAAAGAGATGTCCAGATGTAGCTCTATCTCCCCCATTATTTGATGATTTCATTATATCACTTTCATGTTATATATTTTAGGGAATTTCTACTGTAATAGGTTTCCATACTATTTCGCAGATAATCCTTAATTTTATCTGTCTTTCTCTGTATTTTCTCTCCCATCCTCCCCTTTTCTTTCGTTCTCCACTTGATCCTCCCATTCTAGTCTCTTCCTTATGCATCTATAACTATCTATTCTATCTCTTTTTCCTAGGGAGATCTATCTGTCCCACCCCTTAAATTCCTAGTCCCTTACTCTACACATAAACTCTGTGATTATATATTGCAGCTTGGTGATCATTAACTTAACAGCTAGTGTCACATATAAGAAAATGCATACCATATTTTGTCTTTCTGGGTCTGGGATACCTCACTTGGGATGATTCTTTTTTGTAGTTCTATCAGTTTATCTGTGAATTTCACGATTCCATGTTTTAAAGGTTCAGTAATACTCCATTGTATAAATGCACCACATTTTCTTTATTCATTCTTCTGTTGAGGGACATCTAGGTTGTTGCCAGTTTTTTGGCTTTTATGAATAGAGCAGCAATGGACATGGTTGACCAAGTGTTTCTCTGGTAGAACAAAGAATCCTTTGGGCATATGCCCAAATTTATTGAGATGGATCCTGAGGTAGATTGAGTCTTGTCTTCCAGAGGAACTGCCACATTGATTTCTATAGTGGCTCTACAAGTTTGCACTCTTACCAATAATGAATGAATATTTCCCTTTCACCAAATCTTCCCCAGCATGATTTTTTTTCCTTATTGATCTTAGCCATTCTGACTTCTTCATTTCCAAATTGTATTTCCCTGATCTTTTTCAATTGTCTTGTTCTAGCTAAGAGTTCAGGTACTATATTGGATTGATATGAAGATAGCAGACAGCCTTGTCTTGTTTCTGATTTTAGTGGAATTGCTTCGAGTTTCTCTCCATTTAAGTTGATGGCAGCTATGGGCTATGCTGTTAAATTGCCTTTTTATGTTGAATTATGTTCCTTGTCTCTCTAATCTCTCCCAGACTCTTGTCATGAAGAGGTGTTGGATTTTTCCAAATGCCTTTTTTTTGCATTTAATAAAACAACCCAGTGTTTTTGTCTTTCAGTTTGTCGACATGGTGGATATAACATTTATCTGTGTATTTGTGTTGAACCATGTCTGCCTTTCTGGGATGAAGCCTACTTGATCGTGGTGGATGATCTTTTTGATGCGTTGTTGGATTTGGTTTTCAAGTATTTTATTGACAGTACTTGCTTCTATGCTCATATGTGGAGGGAGGCTCTCTCCCATCAATCATAATGAAAATTGGTCTGTAATTATCTTTCTTTGTTGGGTTTTTATGTCGTTTGGGTGTCAAGGTAACTGTGGCTTCATAAAATGAACTGGGTAACATTCCTTTTGTTTCTATTTTCTGGACTAATTTGAGGATTATTGTCATTAACTCTTTGAAAGTCTGGTAAAATTCTGTTCTAAAATCATCTGGCCCTGGGCTTTTTTGGTTTGTAGACTTTTAATGACAGCTTCTATTTCACTAGAGATTATAGGTCTATTTAAATTGTTTATCTGATCCTTGATGTTAAGGTGTGTTATTTGGATGCAGTAGCAGGATGGATCCTGTTTTTTGCATCCATTCTGTTTGTCTGAGTCTTTTGATTGGGGAACTGAGATGGTTGATGTTAGGAGATATGAATGAATAGTGATTTTTGAGTCTTGTTATTTTTATAATCACCTTGATTGCTGTAGTGGTGGTGCTGGTAATGGTGTGTGTGTGTGTGTGTGTGTGTGTGTGTGTGTGTGTGTGTGCGTGTATTTTCCCCTCTTTTGATTTGCTGGTCTGGGATTATTTATTCCTTGTATTTTCCTGGTATTGCTAACCTCTTTAGATTGGCATTTTCCTTCTAATGCCTTCTGTGGGGCTGGATTTGTAGATAGGTATTGCTTAGATTTGGTTTTATTATGGAATGTCTTATTTGTTCCATATATTTTGATTGACAGGTTTGTTGGGTACAGTAGTCTGGGTTAGCATCTATGGACTCTTAGAGTCTGCAGGACATCTGTTCAAGCCCTTATGCTTTCAGTGTCTTGGTTGAGAGGTCATATATTATTCTTTTTAAAAATATGTTTTTATTTAAATTAGAAACAAGCCTGCTTCACATGTCAATCCCATCTCCCTCTCCCTCCCCTCCTTCCCCACTCCCAACCTTCCCAACCCCCTTCTGCTCCCCATTGAGGGTGAGGCCCTCCATAGGGGATCCCCAAAGTCTGTCTGGGGTAAGGCCTAGGTCCTCCCCGATGTGTCCAGGCTGAAAGAGCATCCCTCTACATGGAATGGGCTCCCAAAGTCCATTTGTATGCCAGGGATAAATACCTGAGGTCCCATAGATTGACAAGAGAGAGGTCAGATATTGTTCTAATAGGTCTGCTTTTATATGTTACTTGGTCTTTTCCTCTTGCAGCTTTTAATATTCTTTCTTTGTTGTGTATGTTTATTGTT